>NW_020454194.1:2237389-2396356 GCF_003342845.1 Nothoprocta perdicaria
GGGGAAGGCGGCCGCGTGCGGGCTGCGGTGGCGGGTGTGAGGACACACCGAGGAGAAGCGGCCGTGGGAAGGGGGAGGGAGCGTTTCGCGGGGAACCGCGGCGGGCGCGGGGATCCGCGCGGAGTCTCCCCTTCCCGCGCTGTCCCGAAGCGGGGGCGCCGTGAAGCGGCGCGTTGTCTCGCCCAGGATTAGCATTTGTTTTTTACTGCCTTGCCAGGCAGTTGTAACTGACTCGTTTTACAGTTTCGGTGGCTAAAGAGGCAGTTCAGATCAAGCCAATTGCCAGTGAAAGGCTTTTTTTGTGTGTGTGTATGTGCCGTCTTGGCATGGTTTCTTTTTCGACGCAGAACTGCTGACAGAAAGCGCTAGCAAACAATAGTGATTACACTTTAATTAGCCACAGTGAAATAAGCTGCAAATTGCTTAGAAGTTAATAATTTTTTTTCCCCTCTGTAATCAGTTGCAAATCTTGAGAATTTTCACCCCTACCTGCTAAAGCACAAGGTAATTTATCTAAATTACCAGGGATTAAAGTCCCGGTAGACACGAAACGAGTGCAATGTTTGGAAGATAAAGTAGTCTGTCTTGCGAAAGTTAAGCTTCCCATTGTCTCTTAATGAGGGCAGGGAGGAGCTGCTGGAGAGCCGTGAGCGGTGGATGAGCAGTGGATGCTCGGAGAGGCAGCTGATGCACAGGGCGCTGTAGTGTTCCCCATGGCCAAGGATGCTCCCGTTCTCTTCCTCGCCCTGCCCCGTTTTGGTCTCAGCTGGTAACAATTTCTGGAGTTCTCTTCACGGCAGCGATGCCCAATTATCCTGTAATCTGATTCGGCCTTTGAAGTGAGGCCAACACCAGTGCGTCCCAACAGGAGCTGCCGGGGACCCCAGTGTCTCCCAGGTAGAAAAGGGCTGCAGAGAAGAGTGACCCACTCCTTTCTCCGGCCCTGCTTCGTGCTGGGGGTGAGAGCAGTAGCAGCTGGAGGCTGCGTGCAAGGAGGACTCTGCAGCGCTCAGCGAGATCTCCATAGCCCAAAGACCCCTGTAGTCTTTCCCAGGGAATGGGATATCAAGTGGAGTGAATGGAAACTCAGGTTGAGTCTGTAACTGCTGTCTGTCTCATGAGTGATGAGTGCCACCTGTTTGTTTTTTCCTCATTCCCCAAATGTGTAGAAGAGATGTTCATTCTCTTTCTTACAAAAAAAAAAAAAAAAAAAACACACCCATTTTTATTTACTATCATGACTTCTGGCAGGGCCAAGAGGTTTTTGTTCTTTATTTTGATATTACTTTGTGGAAATAGTTCTAAAGCCAATTTTAAAGGTATGTTCTTGCTGTGAAGTTATTTTAACCAATGTGTGAAATAGATTTTACTCTTTTATTGTATTGTTTTTAATACTGCAGGCTATTGAAGAGGGCTAGAAGAAGAATTAATCACCTAAAACTGTGATCTTCAGAATACCTGCTGAGCAAGCAGAGATGSCTGTTATTTGCCATGCAGTTCCGGTGGCCAGGAGTTTTTCAAATTTAAAATGGGGCAATTCTAGGTAGAGATAACACCAAAAGACACTTGGGGATCCGTGTGAGAAATATCACACCATGTGGTCCTTATAGCCCAATAAAAATATACATTTAAAACTGTAAGTGTAAAGAAGTTGCTTCTTCTTTTGTTCAAGAGCTTGCTAATTGTAGTACTTACCCACACTAGAGAAAGATGTTCAGTCTCTGAATGAAGGGACTCCAACATCTGTCTTGTGCTGAGTTGGGCCTTAGGTTGTTTTTGACTTTTTGGGAATGAGAACATTTTTAACCCATCTGTGGAGTCTGGGCCGCTAGTCAACAGAAAATGGACAATTCATTGCCCTGTGAGGAGAAAGTACGAAAAATGTTGCAGTTAATATTTAGGTTGCCTTTTTTTTTTTTTGAGTGTTGAGTGTTCTTTGATCCAAGGTGTTCTCGGATCAACTAAGAGCGAGGCAGTCAGGTGGCTTGCTTGTGGAAAAGATACCAATTTGAACCTGATTTTCTCTATCATAAGTGTTTCACTAAAAGAACATGCCTGCCTSTTAGTGAGGAAGCTTAAACCTGTGCTCCTAAGAAAGGAGAGGAGATTCCCCCAATCTTTTAGAAAGAAAGGAAGGGCTAAGGTGCCTGACCGTGTGAGAAGCCTCAA
This sequence comes from Nothoprocta perdicaria, assembly GCF_003342845.1. NCBI lineage: Eukaryota > Metazoa > Chordata > Aves > Tinamiformes > Tinamidae > Nothoprocta > Nothoprocta perdicaria. The sequence continues at coordinate 2,239,559 of NW_020454194.1, forward strand.
GGGTGTGGGTACAGTGCGGAAGAAGTCATGCTGTTCTAGGAGCTGAGGTTGTAAAGGATGGTGAAAGCGCTGAATACATCCATTCCTTCAGTATTTCCAAGAGAGTAGTTAACGTAGTTCCCTTCTCACCTTTCTGGCTGATATATGGGAAGAAGTTGGGGTCTAAATTCTGCTTTGATGTATGTAAAGTTTCTTTGTGAATCTAGCTTTATAGTAATTTAACACTTTAAAAAAAMCCCACAAACTCATAAAGATTAATATCATATCATTCCCATTGCACATGTATATATTMATAGTCTTTTCATGGATACAAAAACAATAATGCTATAATAGCTTTTTTGGGTGCCTGGAGAGGAGGCTCAGATTGGTTTATCCAGAGCCGTTTTGTCTGTTTGAGTGGAGTGAGACTAAGATCCTGGTATTGTTGTCTGTGAAGATGGTGGTTTGACTCTTTGTACTCTAATGACCTTTCCCATCAGTGAAATTAGCTGTGGCTGAACTCATTCTACCTGGGGAGGAGACATGGGAGAGGGGTCTCTAGTGTTCTWGTTTCAAGTTGAGTGAAAGCATGGTTGGTTTTTAGCCTTTATTGCCGGCCACCTGAACCATCTTCAGAACAGAGCACAATTAAAGATTGGTAAGAGTTTGGGACAAGATTCAATATAAGTTAAAACAACAGTATAAAAAGCATGCAATGCCTGTGTGGACCTGTGAACATGTGGATCTTCCATGTTYCACATATTTGCATGTAGATGACCGGGTCATCCTGCTTCATGTGTGAATCTACACAAGTACCGCTCTACTACCTAGACCAGCACGCAGGTGGCTCACCAGATGGGAGGGTGGAGCAGGGAGAACGGCGGCAGCAGCAAGAGGTGGTGCTACCAGTTTCCAAACAGATCAACTGGCCACGGTTGCTCTTTGGAGGCACAGGAAACTTTTTCTTGCCTCCTTTATTTATTTATTTATTTATTTATTCATTCTCCTTCCACCTCTGCCATGCTGTGCTTAAGCTACTACTGACCTATTTCACCAGTGGAGAGAGTGATGATGGAGAAAGTGAAGTTTAACTGTTATGTTACTCCTTCTGGAAAGTGAAGTTTAACTGTTATGTTACTCCTTCTGTTATAAACCCCTTCTTCCTCCCCAAAAAAAAAAAAAAAACCCCAAATCTTGAAAAGAACAGGCAGGTTGAACTTGCAAGTTTTATCACAAAGAAATACGTTGTTGTAGTCGTGGTCATAAATTATTCAAGGAGAAAACCAAGGATTTTCTTGAAGAGGAGTAATTATGTTTTATAGGTGCAATCAGTGCTAAACATCAGTACTTTATCTTAAATTTGGCCTCAGTATTTTAAGTTGCTTAAATTACTTCATATATTTATATGCCATACTATTCTGGATTGATAGTGTGTTAAAAGTGTTAATGCTAAATCCAATTATACATGATTTTCTTGTTTTCAGACCTTTGTGTATATCTGTTTTTTATGTTTATATGGTCTTAATAGTAAATTGAAGTTTAGCAATCTGGTTCTTCACGTGTGAAATCTGTGTACATTGGTATGTATAGATTATGTAGTGTAACCCAGAATTGTCATTACTGCTTGAATAGGCTCATGAGTCYTTTTGCTTTGAGCTCATTAGCACTGGTACTGATTAAAAAATATGCCAACATTAGCATGGATGAGCTCAGTCTTATAGAGGGTCAGTATTCCTATGGATGCTAAACTATTTGAATGTTGTATGGGTTCCAGTTGAACCTTTTGATACGATGTAGACTTTCCTGAAGTGCTAAGCCAATACTGTGACTTGAGAAGGTAAATGTAAAGACTTGTAGAGRTTTCCCCTCATAATTATGATTTAATACAAGTGTAATAGTAATGTATTCTACAGGCAGCAGGTCAACTGGTGCTAACTTGAGAATGTTTTTGTAAGGATGCAAAAATGTTTTTTGCATCTAATAGTTCTGTACCTGGCTTAGCGTCCAGTAGTTATAAGAAGGAACCACAAGGCCTTAAATATTTCTGTTCAGTAAGCACCAATGATATGGTGGTAGGAGATTGTCTATTTTCCTTCAAAAGCTTTAACTGCACAGACAGACTTCAGTCCTTTTAAGGTAGTAGAAAATCTTTTAAATAATAACATTTCCTCAAATTTTATGTCTTCAAATAGATAGTGTGCAAGTGATTACCTCTGAATACCCAACACTAGGCTTTACCTACCTAGTCAGTTGTCTAAATGCCAGCACATCTGCCTTCAAATTGCTTGCTACTCYGAAGTGGCTGCACCTGTGGAAATCTGGAATTGGTCCCAGGTGGGGAAGCTGTAGGCCAGACTCAATGTCTAGGGGGTGTGTGTGATTCTCTGTGCTCAGCTGTGGAGAAAAGCGAGTTCCTGAAGAAACGATTCATTATGGCTCTCTTGGATAATTCTTAAGCCATACAATACTTCTCATTAAATCTTTTGAAAGGATATGTAGTACTTAGATATGTAGTGTTTTTTACCTGGAGTATTTCAGTTTCGATTGATATGCTGCCCAGGCACCTAATTTTCTTAGATCTTTTGGGACATGTTCATGATCTTTTCCAMATTTTACTGTTTGAGAAAGTGTGCCATCTACTTGTGTTGCCATTTCAGTACTCCAGACCTTTTCAAAAGTAGTCCTTATGTTTAAAAAATTCAGACTTTCTTATGTTTCCTTGCACCATCAATTCCTTTTTAAAATTAATTTGATCATTTGTATTTACTTTATGATTTTCTCTTTTTAAATCCAAATCATTCTTCTGTTTTAATTGTCCATATGATTTATGATCTGGATAATTATTTTGACATTTTAATGTGCCATTTTTGAGATCCACCATTACGAACACACACAACAGATGCCTAGATTTAACGTGATCTTTTACAAAATCTTTGCAATATAAAAGTTATTTTGGAATGCTGCTGATGATTGTTCCTTATGAACACACCTGCACTATCTAAAATGCTGGAAATCTTCATTGTGCCTATCCCAAGTGGAATAAAACCAACAAGAGTGTTACCACTGATGTTGGCATGCTTTGAAATGGACATTCTATGTACAGAAAACATTGGTAAAGCATGGTATACGATCGGAGGGCATTGTTTTTAAAGAGCAGTAGAAAACTTCAGAATAGGAATACTGAACCACTAAATCCCTTTTCCATTCCAATATGTATCAACTTCCTACTGAGTAAAAGGAAAGGTTATAAGCTGGACAGTGCTCATGTTAAAATTATTGTTCAAACATTATTCATTGTCTGCATATGGATTGCCTCTGTGATTAACTAGTGCTTGGAACTGTAATTAAAAATGTTTGGTTTATTAAGTGTCTTACAAAGGCAAAGCCAATCTGTCTAAGACGGCTTGAAAACAAACTGATTTCCCAGATGCTGAGCGTTTGTCATTTTGCAAAGAAAAACTTCTTAGGAGCAAGTGCTTAATTTGTGTGGCTTCAAAGGAAGATTATCACTCACAAGCTGGTCTATTTTTTTAAAATCTGGATTTGAGTAAATGTGTCTCATATCTATAAACAGAAAAAGCAGTGTTATTTAAAATTCATATTTTTAAAGGTTTTAATGACCAAGTATCAGGAATATGACTTAATGGAAGAAAGCAGCAATCAGAATGATGCTAAGTAGGCAATACCTAGTGTATGTAAACTTTGCACCAAAAGAGTGCTTGTTTAGGAGTTTACACCAAGAATCTTCATTCTTTGACCTTTCCCACAGTTGAGCTTTATAAGGCCTTATATTTCAAAAACCTTTGAAGTTCTTGAAAAGCCTTCTGTTAATTTCAGCTGCATCACGTTCCTGTATGAATGCTGGGGCTGTGCAACCTTTGTCAACAAAGAGCGCTGTGAACTTGCTGGCCCAACTCTAGTTGTATCATTCTTAATGTCCAAGAGATCACAGGACAAGAATAGGGAGAGCTGAGGCTGTTGAAAGGTAAGCGCACCCTTTAAACCTTGAAAGTAGAGAACTGTTCTTTTCATCCCCGATTAAAGAATTGCACATTCATTTTCATCTACCAAAATAGTCAAGATTTCTTCCTGATAGCCCAAAGATGGTAGCAAAATGTTCACTTCTCTGAACCCCCTTTTTACCTGTATTTCTCTAGACACTCAAACAGGTATGATATCAAAACTGTATAAAAGTATTTACCTATGGAAAACAACACAGAAAAAGACATGCTGTGGTTTATGATGCTTTTACTGGCAACAGGTTTTTCTTTCCTCAAGGAGGCATGGAGCGAAGAGTGCTGGAAATCTCCTGGGACTAGAGGAGTCTACAGAGTTAGAAACAAGGAATAGCCCTGCACAGACACAGTGAGCATGGGAAGAGGTGTCTTTAAAAGGCTGCTAATTATACTCTGTCYTCAGTAGTTGCATTGAATGTCTTTATTCATGTTAAGAAAAAAAAAAGTTTGAAAAGCTTTTTGTCTTTCTTGAGGAGTCTGGTTACAGGGAAACTTCCAAACAAATTCACACAAAGATATAGCTAACTTGTGATCCTTTCCTGTATGCCAATGCAGGATGCAGACAAATAAATCAAGTTTGTTCTATAGCAGGAGTCCTTGTGCCTACAACTACTCCAGGTAGCTGCAGCTCTTCACRTGGCTTCCTTCCTTTTGGTTGTGGGCTATATGTGCCCTGGTGGTGACAAATTGCTTCACATTTCTGTCTTTTTGAGGACCTAAAGTTCTCTTTATCAGACATGAATGATGGGGCTCATGAAAGAAAAGAGACAGGGCTGGTTTGACATCATGAAAAACTCCTGCTCTCCAGGAGTAATATCTCCAGATATTACTAAATTACTTGCTAAGTTGTGTTCAACTAGGCATGCATTCTGGCGATGGCAGCCTGATCTCTTCAGGCTATACTACAACTGACTTGCATGCATTCAGAATTAAATAGTAATCCCAGTTCTTCAGTAAGGATTTTACATTGTAGGTATTTTTTTTTTCTGTGAAGAACTAGTGGATTAACTGTGTTCCACACACGTGCACACACGCACGTACTGAGTTTAGTCATATAATGAGAACTGCTGTCAGTGCTGGGCACCAGTCTATCGCAAAGATCTTATCCTTCAAGGTGCAAGTCTGACCAACTATTGCCATTTTAATTTCAGAAGTGACCGCGTCTCAGACTAAGTATATAGCCAAGGTAGTGAAGACTTTAAGCTTTTGTTGCCTGTACGGGTTGCAATCCAGATGTAATTCAGCTGCCTTGGATCCTATAATATTTATGATAATGTGAAGAAAACAGGTTCTTTCAGAATAAATATGTTGACGGTATTGAAGCTCGAAGTTGATAAAGATGGGATGAAAATAACATGTTCAGCTTGGCCTATGCAACTTTGGTTCCCATTCTTAGAATTTATAATAGTTCTTTAAAGAACGTAAGCACTCAACTCACCTGAGCATGATTTCTCATCTCATATTGTGATTTAGCTCTTAAATACAGGGCTATATGTTATTTGTAGTTAATATCTTTAAACTGTTAATGATTTTTTTTTGTACTGCTGGAACTTTGCAATCAGGCCTCTCATTGCATCAGGCCCTGCTTGCTGTAGGATTTCACTGGATTTTAGCAGGTATATGGAGAAATATGTGAGGCAGTAAATAGCAGAAAGCTGAGGAAGAGATAGTAGTATATCCTAACAGAGACAATTATTCATTTTTTTCTTTGAGAACTGTATTTCCATGTAATAGCTAATTCAACTTTTTTTAAAGTTAAATTATAGTTATAGCTCCTTTGAAAAGAGATCACATTACTATTTAGCTTCATCTACATAGTAATGAATCACACCATTATCTGCCTCCAGTTTTATTTGTCACAAAGAATATATGATGTGTGAATGTTTGATTCATATTTAACAATTTTGGAGAGGGAGCTGAATCTAGGAGAGCTAGAGGTGTGTGGTTTTATTTTTTTTCTTCTCCCCCCCACTCCCCTTCTCCTAGCTACTAACACAGATCATGAATTCACCAAATGTTGGTCAGTCTGGATCTGTAGTGATAGTTGGAACACTTGAGACAAATTGACAGAAGCAAAAATTGTCCATTTGTGAGGAACGTGTCTCTCCATGCAGTATTTTTGCAGCTATGGGGCATGTTTGTCAGCCTAAATAAGGAAGAAGATGTAATTTTTTTTTCTTCAGCTAGCAGCTGATTGATGCATTTCTTTTGACATAAAAACTGACCAAACAGTGTGAAAGTAGACTTTCAATAAATGTTATGCATTTTTTTTCTTTAGTGTATCCTTACTGATCAAGTGGAATAGGAGTTCATTGGATGTTACACATGGAGTGTATTAGCCGATCTTGTGAAAGGTTGCATTTAATCGTGTAAACATACACAAGTTTTTACTGGAGAGCGCAGAAACTGTAAATTTAATGGTGATCAAAGGCTTAACAGAAAATAATAGCTATTTCAAAGCTTCTTCCAGTGTTCAGAATCTTATTTTCCTCAAGTAGGAAGAAAAAGATCAGGAATGTGTTATAGTCTTGAAAGTTTAAGCAATCTCAGCCATTTTGTAAACTGCAGAAAGGGATGAACATTTGGACTCTTCTGAAGGAAGAGTCTGCTTTTGTCTGGGATAAAAAGTATGTCTTACAGGTAGTTTTAAAAACTGAAAAGTTTACTCATTAATATAGTGTAAGTTCCTGTTTTTCTTTAGCTGGTTGTCTCACAGCTTGCTGACTGATACTTGTCAAATTTTCTATTTATAAAATGAGTATTTTAATATAGAATTTTTCTGGAGCTTTCAATGTCAGCCTGAGTCTGTCCCTGGAGCTGATGGTAATGTCTCTAGTGCTTTCAATGGAAACAAGCTTTTGTCAGTTCCAAATGTACTAGAAACGTTTATTCAGAATTTATAGATTAGATTGCATAAAATCTCAGTATGCTGTTTAAGGGAAGTTAACCTGAATTTAAGTGCCATCTTACTACATCTTAACATCCTTTACAAATCAGAATGGTAGTAACTTATATCATGCCTTTAGGGTGAGACAAAACTAAATTGACTAGTTATTTGCCAGATGCAAAGCACCTTGACTTCATATTAATACCTTAATATGAAGGAATATCGTTCTAGGAGAGATTCCTTCTGATGGTAAGCAAAAACAGAATTATTTTTAATGTAAGGAGAGCTAAGACTAACATTGAAAACTTTTTTTTTTATGAAAATGTATTTCCCAGGTCCTGATTGTTGCTCTCTAAATCCAGGTGCCACCAGGGATTATAAAATATGCCTTTAAGCTTCATCAACAGGCATGGCTTATTGCCTTAATCATAGAAGCAGATGTCACTTTTTCATGCCCCTAAGATGCTTACCCATACCTAGCAGATCCATCTGGTCTGTATCGAGCCTCAGTCAAGTTGTTCTCATTCGTGACCATCCCACTGAGAAGGCAAACTGAGAACAGCTTCTGAGTCCAATGAAAAACAAASTTGAAGATTATCAGCATATTTCTTGTACCACAACCCACTTCGCTTCACTGTCTTTCTTAATTGCTTTACACAGGTGAAAAGGCTGGTAAAGTGGACGAGACAATAAAACAGGGAGAGAATTTTTTGACCGTACTGCCTCTATCTGCAGATTCCTAGAGATGGAACCGCTGAAATATATTTTAGCTTTGCAAGAAGAGAAACATTTAAAGGAAATATTTTCTAATATAAACACTGCTAATAAGAAAAGATGTTGACAAGTAGGCTTATCTCAACTGTCCATGTTGCATGAGTCTATACATTATATTTTTTTTTCTGTAGTGCCCTTTAGGTCAGAGACAAAGTCTGAATAGTTTTTACTTTTTAAAGCTAATTCACAGAAATCCATATGCAATCCTCCATATCCAGAGGCTTTAAAATGCTGTGGCTTGAGCAGTGACTTAGGCTCAGCTTTGACAGCCTCTCATATTACAGGCTTTTCAATACTTCAATGCAACTTACTCTGTCTTAATTTCTAACTCATTTACCTGCTGCCAAAAATGTCTCAAGGATGATGGACCTGTCAGGAAATGATCGCTCTGTATAGGGGCAAAACCTCTGGTGACCAGAGGACAAATGTTATTGACAAATACCTCTGGTATTTGTCGATAACAAATGCTTCAGTCTTTCCTCAAAGAGAGATTTATTTCCTATATATGGTACATCTTCATTAACTAGTTGTTAGTCTGTATACTAGAAAGCTGCCACCTGAAAGACTATTGTGCTTCTGGAAAGTTTTATTATAATATGAGGTGGAAATTTAGATCCTTCATTGGGAATTGTCACTGTAGAAGGATCCAGTAAATTCCTCTGTAGCTCAGACTATTTGAATAGTTCTGTATCCTGTATCTTTCTGAAATGAAACTATTTCACCCTGACTTTTCTCTCTTGTCTTCTCTCTCCACCKTCCCACAATATAAAGTTGGTCCTATTCCTTAAGCTGGGTAGATAATGAAGAGTGGACCAGAAGGCTGGATTGCAGTATATGTTCAGCTTTTAATAACCCAGAAAATGCTCCTAAGGGACCTGGAAGAAATGGATTGTGTCTCTTCTTCCTTGTATGAAAAGTCTGGCTCTCCTCCCAGCTAGGATCACATTAGCAGGCCTGTTGCATCTAAAGTGGGAAGGGACAGACTCAGGCTGCCCACTCTGCTGCTTGTTGCTTCGAATGATGTCTGTTTTCCATCTGTTGTCAATGTAGTACCTTGTTGTAGCCTTTGCAGTTCTGGGATCTGCAGTGGTTCCTTGAGATCGGATGGGGGTAAAAACTGTGACCTACAGACAAATGTGGACAGCATGGGCAGGGCCGCAAGTAGGGGATAGATGGAACTGGAGCCAGGAAAAGGAGGTCATAACTTTCTTGTGATTACATGGTACAAAATTAAGGATGTCCATCAGGTCCCATCATACCACATCAGGTTCATTATCTGGTGTGTCTAATATGGGATTGGTCTTTTAGGTGATTGTCACTGCTAGTGTCTGTTGTTGGCTTAATGGGGGAAAGAGAGGGCCTGTTTTTTTTGCAAGACAGCTCTTGAAAGGGGCAGGGAAGGGCCAACTAGTAGGAGCAATGGAGAGATGAGTGCCAACCTGAGCTTTTTTGGGGAGGGCGTGATGATACTTTCTAGCACTGGTAATAGTTGTGAGCTAATAAAACTCTAACATCTTGTCTCTCCTTGGGGAATGTCTACGATGATGTATGCAAAGGCTGTAGCAATTAAAATGTGTCAGGAAATAGCTTTTTTTTTTTTTTCTGAAGTAGAGGTGAAATATTGTTGTGGTGAAAGCTGTTTCTTTGTGTTGCTGAATTATGTGTCTTTGAGTTAGTGCTTTGCATATCCATGTTACAATATTGCATTGATTTTTTTTTTGTTCAGACTGAAGGTAGACTGTGTAGTTAATGAGCACATGGTTCATCTTGATTCAGGCACAGTTCTTTAATGCCTAGGTGAGCACAGAACCCTTTTGCAAAATTTTCTAGGAAATCCCAGAAGAACTGAACTGTACATCACTTACTGAGCTTCCCCTTCTGTGGTAAAGGCAACTTTAAGTTTTACAGTGTGTGTTAACTTTTACATTTGCTAATCTTTAGCTATAAAATAGATTTTTTTATATAGAAAGCAGCTTTCTACATATATGAATGGTCCCGTGGAGCTACTAGTGTATAATTATATCCAAATTGTAGACTGCTTAACTTGTTTGTAGGATCATTATTTGCGCTGTTTGGAGATTATGCTTTCCTACATGCTTCTTCATTATCAAAGGAGCCAGGGATATTGAAGCCACATATGCGTGTTGGTAATGATATTTATTGAGTCTCTTGYCTCTCACAGATCCAAAAAGAGGAATTTTATAGCAGTATGTCAAGAGTATTGAAATGGAATAGGGAGTATATATCACAGTTTTCTGTTGAAARAGACGCATTATAGAATTTGTTTTTATTTTAAAGGGAAATGAGAGTATATGTATGTACTCATCAGCATGTGGTGGATGTGGCTGCTACTTTTCYTTGAGATATTTAGTATGTTGGAAACTAATAACACATCCCAAAGGGGAAGAAAATAAATTCCTGATTTGTATTATATTAATTTTATGCTATTATTTGGGGGATAATTAGTGCTKTAAGTACAAGTTAATGTCAAGTTTTGTGGTGCCTGATCTTTGAGTCATAGTAACATGGGTACTAAAGCATATTAAGTTTTAAATGTATATTTTGACATATATGTATTTGCCTTATTGCAAATGGCAGCAGTATTTGTGTAAAGAGCATAGTGTAGTGTTGAGTAATATCCCTCCTGTRTTGACCAACAAGAATACAGCAAAGTGCAGTAAAATCTTTTATGTGCAGTATATACTTGAGTTTTAAATAGAAAWTTCATCAGTTAATATGCTAAATACATAGTGAAGTATGACACAACTAATCAGGCTTTTCCAGTGGCACCAAGTTCTTGTATTTGTGAGTCATGTCATGGTAGCACAACATGCATGGATTATAACATGTTTATGTGATTTATAGTTTAACTCTTTAACACAGATTTCAGATAATCTGAAAAACTGTGTGTTACTCTTTCTTGCATGCTTAATTCCTTAAGGACATGACACCTCTATGCACTTGTAAASTCTGAAAGGAGCTCTGCTCTGAAGCACTGTGGTTTCCACTAGTCAAAGGGTAGGRAAGGTACTGAAGAATTACTCTTGAATGTTTGGGGCAGATGGTAGTAGCGGCTGAGGTRTATCCATGTTAGTGTTTTACTCCACAGTGTGGGTCTAAACACAGTCTAGTGTGTCTTTTTGGAGTGAGTCTTCAGATTGCCTATTCCTTCAAGCCATGGATCAGAGAGTTCAYGCAGTGGATTCTTTCTGGACATACCTAGCTGGAAGGAGGTGATCCAGGGGACCTGCGATAGTGCAGGGAATAGGCAAATTGGCCTATGTGTAGCCTGGATGTCGGGTCCATCCAAACCTATATGTTTGTATAATTCATACTACTCCCTSTTGTTTCCCAATATGTTTGTAGCTGATTCTGGAATGGTTAATTGGTAGGTGGTGCACGTGATTGCATCCTGTGATAAATATACCGCATCACATGCTGTTAGGAATCACCCAGCTAGCCATTAGTCTTACACAGAAGAGAAATATAGACTGTCATTTTCAGTTATGAAGTCAAACCAGTGCTAAAAGCAGCATGCATGTATTTCTGGAATATCACTGCTTCTTGGCAAAGCATTCCTGTTTTATCAAGTACAGTAAAAATAGTCATATATGTCTACATTAATATCATGCTTAGTAAAAGTAAACATTACGCTACTAAAATGTATTTTGATCTTTTCAGTGCTAGTTTCCAAGTGGGCGCTTTTTTTTTGCATTCTTGAAGCAAAATATAYTTTTATGGTCTCAATATTTTATTTTTAGGTAGGAAAATCTACTCTGTGACATAACAGTAAAGGCACAGTGGAAGGATAAGGGTTTTTGAAATCCAAATACTCAATAAACCATATTTTGCTTACCATATTCATGCAATAGTCACTTCAATGAGATTACTTAACACCAAAAAATTTGAGCAGGATTTGGCCCAGTGCATATCCTTGAATGTGAGGATTCATATTTCCTTTTAGTATCTTAAAAATAGCATCTGTATTTTTAACTCCTTTTATTGCTTAGTGCAGTGTATTTCAATCTGAAGTCTCTTTTATAGAAGGACAGAAACTTCTCCTAAGTAAAGTAAGACCTCGACTAAGATCAGCCTTAGAAATGGTAACAGTGGAGTCTGTGAAACCACAAGAAGGCAGTCATAACTCAGAAGTGTGCTAGAGACACGAGGCTCATTGTTTTTACAGCTTGCATTTATCTTGTAGTTTTTCTATAGGGAAAAGAAGGTGTTCCATATTAGAGATTGAAATTCAATCAAAACAATGTACAGTCTGTATTTTCAAAGAGATCAGTAGCTTGTTATTTCTTTGCTAATGACATTCTGATTGTTGATGCCTTTTGAGGAACTAACTAATGATGGCAGCCAGACAAGAAACACTTGGAACAAGTGTGTTTCATTTCAGATGATGGATACTAATTTTCCTTTTTTTTTGCTAATATTTTTATTATAATGTTTTATCTTTCTGTGTTTTCATTTTGGTGCATGTAAAGCTCTGGCCTTGTATATTTCAATATTAATGCTAATGAAAACAGTCTGTAATAGAAATGAAGATGGCCTGCATGCTTGGGAAATAATGAGAGAGGATTTAAGTCAGTCCAATTCTTTTCCTTCCCAGTCATCTGGGAGGACTCCCCATATCCTTATAATAAGAGTTAGTATGTTACAGATGATGGCAGCATTAGTATAAATCCGAAAGGACAAGACATTATAAAACTAATAGTTTTACTGATATTTTGCCTTTGGTTATATTATTTGATATGCTTTTTTTTGCTGTTACATCCAGGTGTAGATGATGAGACTACACCATAGAAAGAATATACTGTTAATCAAGCTGTTACCAATGATAAGTTTGGTTTATATTTACAAGCTTTACTTAAGTTACCAGATCTGTTTTGTAATTATTTCTTGTACTTAGCCACCTCTTTAATTATGCGGTCTAAATATCTTTGAAATAGAAATGGATTTTAGGAAAGATGTGTATTTCCTTGCACTATAAAGAATCACAGTGAGTAGTTCCAGCAGCAGATAAGCTCTGGATATATGCTCTTCTACTCAGCTTCTTTTTCATAATACTGTCGCTCAGTTTATTAGAAATAAAAAGTTAATTGTATGTATTTGAAGGATAGCAGAGAAAGTATAGAATTATCTTTAACTATGTAAATATATTTCTACATAAGTTTCTTTTTTATAACCCACTCATCATGATGTTATCCAAGTGCATGATGGTAGTTTGCACTGAGTAATTCAATTTTTACCTAATATCAAATTTGCAATGAAATAAGGAACTCTGTAAACAGATCAAAATTTTTAAATTTAGGTTATTTGTATATCCATCCTACCTTTTCTGTGTCGAATTCAAGGGACCAAAATAATGGTGAATTTTTGTTATATTTTATAGTAGTTTATCTAATAAACCGTTCCTCTTCAAGTCTTCTCCTGTGGTGGATGGTCTTCAGACTTGTTTCACTATGAATAAGCTAGAAGAAATGAAGCTGAAAAATATGCATGCAAAAAGCAGCTGCCTTGTTTCCCTGAGATGGACCTTCTCCTAGGGCCGTATCACCCTTCTCATTCCTGTCTCACTGCATGTCTCTTGTTCATTGGCTTGATTCCAGTGGCTGGGTGATTTGAATTACCATGGGGAAAGAAGAAGAAAAAAAAGAAGAATGCTAAATCTTTTAATATTTGATTTTTTTTCCCCCTATATTTACTTTTGTATTCATTTGCCTTTTACATGTGTGGTTCAGATTCTTAGGGAATTTTTAGAGGTAGTCGATCTCTACATTTGTTGACTTTTTTAATAAAGAAAAGGTGGGGGGGGGCGCAGAGCAGGGAGGAAGATCCAAAAAACAGTAGTCTTTGAAGGCCTGATCTTGTTTGCCTGCATTTACATTTCAGGAGGACAGAGCAGCATCTGGGGCTCAGGCTGTGGCCTGGGTTTGACACAGTGACAATATGACGCTGAGGACAGCGTCTTTAGTCTTGTCTACCTGATGTCTTTTGTGTGATCTCTGTGTGGAGAAGATGGAATAGTTGGAGTTTGCCCTATTGAAGACGGTGACTTTTCTTTAGCATACAAATTAGGATACCTCAGAGCTTGCCCTGAGCATACTTCAGTGGGAGGCTTATAGATGAGAATAAAAGTGGTATTTAACTCTTCCCCAAAGCTGTTTCTGCACAGCAGAGCCAATCCACCTCTGAAGGCAAAGTCAACACTCTCATTGGYGTAATGCGATCAAGAGTGGATTTGAAGACAAACAGATGTGAGGGAATGGAGGATATAATCTAGAGGCATGCAAAATGCTCCAGGTAAAATAYGGGATTTCTGATGCTTTGAAAGTATGGTTTCAGTCAGGGACAATGGATTAAAGTCACAGCTGAACACGTGTAGTTTATCCATTTGCAAAACATGAGAGTAATCATTTAGCTTGCCTGCTTCCTCTGACAGCACATTGCTCAAAGAAAACCTGTAGAATTAAAATGAAAGATCATTCATATCAATGTTAGTTTGTATGAAATTCATGTTGCTGAACAATACTTCTGTGTTTTCCTAAACTTACATTTGAATTCAAGTCATGAATTTTCCATAGAAAAATGAAAACATTTGTAGACATTAAGTACTATGAAGGAGGGCCACACATCTGGACATTTACTGCATTATTGTTTCAAGTAACAGATATAATTCAAAAACAGGAGTGCTTTTTCCAGGTCAATGGAAAGCAGCAGCACAGCTGAAATAAAACGGCAAGCTGCTRCTAATCTGTTATTGCAATCAACTACTTCTGTCACATTTTATACGAAGAAAAAAGGGAGGTAGAAATTGAAAGTAGCACATAAAATATCGTCTTAACGTTTCTGCTGGCTAGATCTGTAAATGRAAATAATAAATCCTTATATGGCATTGAGGAATACTAATGTATTCCCACTAGCATATGTTATTTACAGCTGTTCTAAAATTTTATTTCTTCTGTTTGTCCCCTTCTTTTTGAAGAGGTTGAACTTTGTGTTGCTGCTCTTATACCTACAATATGCCTAGCTATTCTTATGCCTACAAATCTTCCAGTTAGCCAAATTCTACAGTAATTAGAGATAAATATATTATAAAATAAAATAAGGTTTGCATAATAGATTACTGGAAAGATAAGCAAATATTTTTAAAATATTGGAATTGAATTATATGGACCAGAAATGTTTGAAATTGCTTCTAAATGAGCTTAGAAATGGATAGCAGTGGATATATCTTTATACTTAAAGTCCTCAGAGCTACTTAGATACCACAGCAGTACAGACTTTTCTAGCTTCACAGCTCGTTATAAGAAATGGAGTATATAAAAGATCCTGAAATTTGAATTAAAAATGAGATGTAAGCATAAGCACAATCTGCATTACTTTGGCATTGATATGCAAGAGTAACATGCAAATTCTGTGCATTAATATCAGTTCTTGAACTTCATGATAGGTTTGATCCAATTTGTGCTGGTATTAGCAGAAAAAAATCTTACAGACTTCTCTGCTTTTTATCTGATTCAAAATGTGCTTAGTGTTCAAAGTACAGAAGGGACTGATTTATTTTGTCAGGCTGAAATACTTTAATTTCTTGTCTACCTACTCTGTGCTTTCCTGCTGACAGAAGCTGAGAGAAAAATTTGGAAGGTGTCTGTTGAGGTGACTTGCTGTTGGGTGTGGGTTTTTTTTTGTTTTTTTTTTTTAAGGGAGCTATCGTTAGTGAGTTGTGCTCCTGTCTTTAAGGACTAGAGCAAAGTGCCTCGATTAGGTGGCTGAWACAGCTGAAAGGCTGTTTCTTCTACTGATCTCAGAATAGGTCTCTTTGTAATTCATTTAGTCCAGCAGTGCGTGGATGAGCTTAGGTGAAAGCACAAGCAGTCCTCTTGATACTGTTAAAACTGCTTAAAAAAAAAAAAAGTTCTGTGGCAGAAAGCTTTATTTTCTGCAGCCTGTCTTATGGGACCACATGAGTCAAAGTCCATGCTATTTTCTTTCCTTTTTCTTTGTCTTCTGGTCTGTTTGGTGTATAGCGTCTAGGGTAAAAAGGGTTACCTTTTGCAATTTATTTTTTATTTTTTWTTWTTTTTTTAATTTTTTTTAGTAACGGTACCAAGCTGCTGCTGTGACAGCTGGGAAGTTTTGGAATAGCTTTAACAATCTTGAGAGCATGTACCAAGTCATGACTACATACACGTATGTAGACAGGCATAAACATGATCTCTGCAATTATTCCCTGAGCAGGAGCCAGCTCCAAACTTCATAGCTCTGATGATGCAGTTCTATATTTTAGTTTATAAGCTTTGCTGAGAACAGAGGGTACTGCTGTGCCAAGAAACTARTCTTACTGGCTTGAGTGCAGTGCATGCATCTATTTATTCTGTTGAGCTGTAGTTGCACATCCAGATGATCTTTGGTTTATTTTCATGATTTTAAATTTATAAAAATTGTGTGTAATATGTATATATAATTGTGTTTTTTTTATATATATATCTACGTATATGTTGTTTACTTCTCTTGGTGGGACAAATGTTGTCCTGCTAGTCCCTCTGTGCCCTGACTGACCTGAATTCATTTTCCCTGGAGACTGCTGTCCAGTTCCAAGCTTGGTGCCGGACGTGAAGGTCTAGTGCAGTTACATTAGTTCATCCCAATGGAAATACTTTGCTTGATTAATTTTGAAGGATGTCTTTTTACTCCCTTGTGGGCTCACTGTTATTGAGGGATTGTAGTCTGATTGTGAACAGTGAATTTGTCTGAATTATTTTGTTTTTTTTAAGTTTTACAGAAAATTATTTTACAGAAGCTTGATGGTGCGATARATGTAACCCATGTCTGCTACCCATTCCAGCAGTCACTCAAGTCTTCCTTGTTGCTCTTTTACACTTTCTCTGTATAGAAGGTGCATCAATACTTTGTGTAATGTTAACTTCATGAACATATACCCCTCTTTCCTGAGATGCTGTTTTAGCAGGAAATGTTGCACAAGCTCCTTTAGTAGAACAGCAGGTTGYTTTGTGTCCCTGTGCCAGTTCCAGATGTATCTGTTCTCATTGTATTCCCTTTTTCTTTGGCTTAAGCTATCATTTTGCATGTGGTACGGTATTGCTTTGTTGCAGTCAAGACAAATGAGCACTACAGTGTTTTCTAATCTGGAAAATAAGTAATTTTAGTGAAGATGTAAAACAAAAAAATGTCATAGCCTACTTTGGGTAAGCTCATGGCCATGTTTGCTCATGTTTTAAAGTGCATGAACTTCTTGTTCATTAACTGTTACCCTTCCCTATCAAATTTTTGAATAAAAGATTTAAATTTTTCTTCTTGACAAAGTCTACATAGTAAATGATTACAAAGGTGGACTAAAGGGAGCCTTTACTTGTTTTTTCCACCAGCCTTGATGAAATGCCTTCCTAGCTTTTCTATGGTCATTTTTACATTTTAATCAAAATCAGAATTCGAGTCAGGATTAGTATTACATCATTCTCTAAACAGGTGTGGAAGGTGAATTCTGTTTAAAAACTGCACGATCAGATCTGTTCTTAAAAGTCTAGTTATTCATTTATCTTTTCTTTTTTTTTTCCAGAACAATGGGTCACTTGCTTGGTGCCAGAATCATAAACAGTGTTCAAAGGTATGTTCTTCCTACTCCACACCCATGTTTATAAAGTTGTCTAGTTCCTTTCTATCTCGTCAATAAATGTAAATATTTTTTATCTTAGCCTATGTTCTGAAACATCTGATTATATTTTATTTGGAAACCTTGACCTATAATAAAAATATCCAAAATTAAATGATTTGTTCCTTCAGAACAAAGAAATCATGTCTGAGGATAAATACYCAGCTTAGGTTAACCAGCATAATGCTGTGGTTATCAAAAATTTGACATTGACTGAAGTCAGGACTATTGTTTCTATTCTTTCAGTATTTTTGAACAGAAGAGTAAAATTGTCAATCATACTATTTCCCCAACAGCACTGAGATATGCCAACACTGAACACTTCACTCAATCTGGGTATTTAATTTCTAGAATGGCACTTTATTTCTTTAAAAAATTAGCGTGTAGGTGAGAATCAGTCAACTGATTCCAGTGTACAGGAATCTCTTTGAGGTACCTGTAGAGAAGCAACAGCTGCTTCCACAGCTTTGACAAATCAAAGTGCAACTGCACACTCTAGTCACTGACTCCTTCCTAAAAATAATGGAAGATGCATCCATTCCTTACCTTAGAAATTTATCTGATAATTGTTAAGAATGCATAGTAAGGAAAAGAAAATTCTTCAGAGTTTTCTCTATTTTTGTCTAATCTCCCTGAAAATGTATAACTTTACATTATATTCACGATGATTTAGGCACCTTAACATAAATGTTATTCTTTATTTGATAGGGAAAAAAACCCCATGCAATTAACAATGGGGCTCAATTGAAATTACCTCCAGCGGTTGAGTGCAGCTAATATTAGTATCTACAAGACAAGTTGTGAGTGTGTCCCCTTGTGCGCCTAGGAAATCAGCTTGCCTGAATGCTTCTCCGAAGTGCCAGGACATGAACGTACATTATTTATAAAGAGGAAGAGATAGAGATCTGTGTGTGATTGCAGGCCTATTGTCTTTGCCTTTGCAAAAAGAGACATTAGAATCTCTTGCAATTAGAAACATGATGGGGCAGCCATTGAATTGATATGTGCCCTTTAAGAAGGACAGGCCAGGAAAGCTAAGTCGCGGAGTTGCCTTTTATGCGAGAGAGCAACCAGAATCTATAGAGCTCTGCCTAGGGTTAGATGAAGAATGATAAAAGAGTTTATGGGTAAAGATTAAAGCACCAATGAACATCAGTAACACTTTTGGGGTTTTGATATGCTTGACCCAGGAAGAGAAAGATGATGAGATCTTGAATAGGCAGCTGGAAGCAGCCTCATAGTCTCAGGCCTTGGTTTTCTAGGAACTTTAATCAGCATGTTATCTGCTGGGGGAACAGCATAACAAGGCACAAGCAATTCAAGGAGGTTCTTGCAGAGCACTGATGTTAGCTTCCTCGTACAAGGGCTGGAGGAGATTGAGAAGTGTGCTGCTCAACCTTGTGCTAACAAACAAGGAAGAGATGGTTGAAGGTATGAAGATTGACAGCAGTGTTGGCTGTATTACCTTTGAGATGTGGAATTCAGGATCATGAGAAGGAGCAGGGCAAAATGCAGGACCTTGGACATCAGGAGAAAGAAATCTGGTTTCTTCAGAGAGCTCTTGGAAGAGTTCCATGGATAGGGTCCTAGAAGAAGGGGTCTAAGAAGGCTTTAATATCCAAGGATCACTTTCTTCAAGATCTGTGCATCCCAATGAGCAGGGATTTGACTTCAGCAACGCTTTTGGCATTGTCTCCTGTAGGCAAGCTTGGAAAGTGTGGATTAGATGAGTAGGAAGTGAAGTGGCTTGGGAAGCGGCTGAGTTGCTGGGCTCTGATGGTTGTGATCAGTGGTGCAAAGTCTATTTGGAAGCCTGTAGCTACCATAGTGCTCCGGGGGTCTGTACAGGGTTTAGTCTTGTTCAACTGAGGCACTGGTCACTGGGATGAAGGGACAGAGTRCACCCTCAGCGAGTTTATGGAGGTTGTGGAGTCTACTTCCCTGAAGAGATTCAAAGTTGTCTGGACAGGGTAATGAGCAATGTGCTTGACCAGGGCGGGGGGATGGACTAGATGATCTCCAGAGGTCATTTCCAACTTCAATCTTTCTGTGATTCTGTGTTCTATTTTCCCACAAACAAATAGTTGGTAGGGAATTGAAAATCTATTACTTTTGCCAGTATTAAAAACAGGCTATWGACCATGTGAGCATATGAACAGAGTGGAACAATTCCTATCAGCTTTGCCAAGCTCCTAAAAGTTGCATTGAAATCTCACCATTTTTGAAGTGGGTGGAGGGAAATGCAAATGGTGTGGTTCATCATAACAAAATTTCTCTTTAAGGAAAATATGAGGAGTCTGTTCATTGCTGCAGTGATCCAGGTATATATTTTTTTAATTCCATTATCAAGGTTGCCGTGGTATCTAATCTGAAAGGCTTTTCTCTGGYCTGTTGTTGCCTGACAAGGAAGGAACGATATGAGAGAATTTGTCCAACTTCTCAGACATATCACCGAGGTTGGAAGAGACCTCTAGATATCATCTAGTTCAATGCCCCTGCACCGGACGGGGCACTTAGAGCATGTGGCACAGGGCGGCATCCAAGTGAGTTTGGAAGACCTCCAGAGAAGGAGAATCCACAGCTTCCCTGGGCAGCCTGTGCCAGGGCTCTGTCACTCTCACAGTGAAGAAGTTCTTCCTCACACGCAGATCAAACTTTCTGTGTTACGGTTTGTACGCATTGCTGCTTGTACTGGCCACCATTGAAACAAAAGTTATATGAACATCTGAGTTGTTCCAAGTTCATAGAATCAACATAAGGTTAATCTAAAGCAGTATAAATTTAAGGAATGCCTTTAGATTGTATTATTCCTTTGAAATTACTGAATGTTTCAAATAAGGATCAGTTTAAGAGTGAAAATACAATGACTGCTTAAGTTTTAAATTATTTTTTCTTTTACAGTTGTCATACTTTGTTTTTATTTTTTTCTTAGGAATGTAATACATTTTCTTTGATAGCCACTTCGCTATCTTTAGAAAAYGAATTAAATGTAAATTAGACTTAATTGTTAGCAGAACCGAACATTGATAGAACTAAGGGAGATGTTTATGACAAGTTTTGGTCTTTGGTGTTTTGCAATTTGAAGTTGAACTGCTATAGTACACAATTTAAGCTTTAAAATTAATGTAGTGGATTGAGTAAAGCATTAAAAAGRCAACTTTTTTCACCTCAGTTCAGCTTTATATGAAAGTATATGCAGTGATACAGCTTTCTGAGGTACAGTGCAAGCAATGGCAATGTATGTCCAGCTACTGTAGCCTCTGAAACAGATGCAACTTTCACCAACACACATGCTTCATATAGTGAAGAAATTTTATTTGGAAGTAGCTACAGCTGATAAAGCAATAAAAGATTATATGCTTAATTTAGTAACTTAGTATTATTTTGTTATTGAATAATGGGAATTATAAGATGGAAGAAGCACAGTGAATTTAGTCTACCTCCCTCCTTGTAACATAACCAATAGTGATTTCATTTTAGAAGCATATTTTTCATGTTAGGTATAGAAATTTGATTCTGAAAGTAGAAACCCTGGATGTAAGATAGAGTAATAGAAAATAACATCATAAACATACAATAGATACACATTTCTYTCATGTGTTTTCTGCTCTATACAAAGACATTTGATTTGTTTTGACTTCAGTTTGCCTAGAGCTGAAACTCTGAATTGGCAAAAAAATGAAGCCTGTCTCCACTGTACTGAGAAGATCAGTTCAATATGAAATTCTTGTACGCACAGGATTTAGACTTACGAATCTTGTAACTCTTGTACATATGTATAAGATTGSATCCACAAGAATATATCAAAGAATGCATCAGGATACCATCACACTACATTTTTTTCTCCTAATGGAATTCTGTGGTCTTTGGGAACACTTTTATAGGTGAAAATGACTGTTACTTATAACATTGTGCAAGTTCAATTTGTTAGTGAAGCAAAATGCTAATTTTGCTAAAGCTAAATTCAAATTACGCTATCAGTGCCCTCTAATACAAGTACAAACAGCAATTCTGTTGGTTTGATAATGAATACCTTTGAGAACCACTAAGTTTTCAAAGAGATAAATATAATGGACTAAAATGGTTATAGCTCTCTCAGGAACAGTTGTACATTACTACCTACGTCCCAAGTGGCTATTTATTTTTGTTATTTTAATGGAGTAAGTCACAAAAGCATAAGCAGCAAGATATGCACCAATGCTTTTATATGTATGATTTAATTTAATATGATCTCTCCAGTGGCCTATTTCACAAGGTAAAACTCAAGTGAGTTCTTGAATGCTCGCCTTGTTTGGACATCAGATTGGTGATTTCAATATGTTAAAAATACTGTTATTGTTAGGACAGTTATATGTTTGATCGTTAAATAAAATGCCATTTTTCTTTGCAGCAGTTATGTAGTTACTGCCATTAGGAGCTCTAATGCTTCTGCCAAGTTCAGTGGAAGACAGAGGGCTTCCCTGGAATCTTTGCAGTTGACTTCTACAAATATGAGTGAGATAATCTTGGAGAGTGTAGGCATGACCTTGCACTGCAGGCAGTTTTTTTTATTAATTTCTTTGGAAATAAATCCAGAATCAATTTTATTCTATTAAGAAAAATATGCAAAATGTAAGAGAAAATGTCCTCATAGGGTTTGTAGATKTGTATTTTTGCTATATTTTTTTTTGAGACCTCATGTGGTCTTATGCCTCTAAGACATTTAGAAAGTGATGTTGAATAGAGGAAACAAATCCTTATGTTTTAGTCTTTTAATTGGAGTAGGTATCTAGAATATTTCAAGTTATAGCCCTTATAAAGATTGCATTGACGTTGAAGTCTTTCTACAGTTTTATCTAGGAGAAAAATATTTGGTATGGTTAGTTAGGTTTAAAAAAACCCTTGAGGATTATACATACAGATTGATTTGTTCTAAGTAACAATGGATTCTATTTATATGTTGATTAAAAACAGTGAATATTAATTRGTGAGCTGTTTGGCTCTGAAACAGAGTCTTTCAACCTCTCAGTATTCAACATAATCCACAGTGAGGTGAATCGAGAACTGACTGGATGGCAGAGCTCAGAGGGTGGTGATAAATGGGGCCGAGTCCAGTTGGAGGCCTGTGGCCAGTGGTGTCCCCCAGGGGTGAGTACTGGGCCCGGTGCTGTTCAACCTGTTCTTCAATGACCTGGACGAGGGCACAGAGTGCACCCTGAGCAAGTTTGCTGATGACACCAAGGTGGGTGGAGTGGCCGACACTCCGGAGGGCTGTGCTGCCATCCAGAGGGACTTGGACAGGCTGGCGAGTTGGGCAGAGAGGTGCCCTATGAGGTTCAACAAGGACAAGTGCAGGGTCCTGCACCTGGGGAGGAATAACCCCAGGCACCAGGACAGATTAGGGGTTGACCTGCTGGAAAGGGTCTGCAGGTCTTCAAAACCTTCCTGGATGCTACATCGTGCCACRTGCTCTAGGTGTCCCTGCTTGAGCAGGAAGGTTGGACTAGATGATCTCTAGAAATCCCTTCCAACCTTGAACATTCTGTGATTCTGTGATATTTAGCGTTAAGTTCAGTCTAAAACTTTGACTTTTTCTTTGTAAATGAGAACTTTAGGWTTACTGCGGCATGGTACGTTACTCTTCTAATACATAGAGCACTTTTCTTTTTTTTTTGTCCAGAGGTTCCATTCAGATTTGGTTTACATAGTAAATGCTTTAAAAACAAAAATGCACAACCAACAAGAACAAAACATATTTCTTTTGTTTAATAGATTGCCAAAAATCTACTTTGAGTTGCTGAGTGTATGGTAAGAGTGAGTTCATAAGCAAATGTGGACAAAAGTGGAGAGATGGAGAAAAGGCCAAATGAGTTGGGTTTGGGCTGGGTTACTTTGGGCTCAGTATTTCTTCACATGCCCTTGTTGATCAGCACCCGGGTCAGTCATCTGTACCCATTACTGGACATCATGTGGGTCAAAAACTCACCTGGGKAGAGCGAGACAGGTAAAACTCTTTTGTTCCCCACACACAATTACATCCTAACCCAGGCCCTTGTGCCAGACTTGAAGACTTTATTTCTCTTCACCTTATCCTCTGAAATCTTTAGTCCTTTTTCCCCAACTAGTGTCACTAGTCTGTATGCACATTTCTTAGTTTTTTACCCAACTGTGTTTTCTTCCATTCTGCTTATGTTTGCTATGCTCGGGATGATCTGTCAACTGTCAGTCATGAAGCTCCTGTCTTGTCCTTTAATTCTGCTGTCGAGCATGATCAGGGGTCTGGAACACCTGCTCTGTGAGGAAAGGCTGAGAGAGCTGGGCCTGTTCAGCTGAAGAAGAGAGAAGGCTGAGGGGGGACCTGATCAGTGTGTATAAATACCTCAAGGGAGGCAGTGAGGAGGATGGGGCTGGCCTCTTTTCAGTGGTGGCCACTGATAGGAGTAGAGGAAATGGCTACAAACTGAAGCACCAAAAGTTCTGCAGGAACTTAAGGGAAAATTTCTTGACAGTGAGGCCATGGAACAGGCTGCCCAGAGAGGTTGTGGAGTCTCCTTCTMTGGAGAACTTCAAGACCTGCTTGGGYACCTTTCTGTGCCACACGCTCTAGGTGACCCTGCGTGTGCAGGGCGGGTGGACTGGATGATCTCTAAAGGTCCTTTCYTTAAGGATTGTATGATTCTATTTTCTGTTGTCTGCTTAGCTGTGAGTCCAGCTAAACTGTACATAATTGTGTAGGATTTTCTGCTCCTGTTCCATGCTTCTCTATTTTTGCACTGGGAGCTCAATAGCACAGAGGACAGTATTCTCAAGTACTTTSAAAGTGCTAAGTATGTAAAAGGTGCTTCACTAAAACCAGCAAGACAGGAATACCAAGCAAGAGCAACACGAAATGATCAGCTGCTCTACAATTATGCTTCATTTAACAGAAGATGAATTTTAGCTGTAAGAAGGATCAGAATTACTGATCTGGAAAGGGATGATCTGGAAGTAGAGAGATTTTTTYCCTTTTATTTTTCCTTTTTTCTTCTCTTTGCACAAAAAGCTTTGCACACAAAAGCTTCACTTTTGGTAAACAGTTGAAAGTCCATAGAGCAGGAAGCACARTTTAGAGCTGTGTGGCTGTGAGTGCAGTGACATTTACAAGGGCTGTAGATAAATGAGTTTGTCATCATGCAGTATGAACTGGAATACACCTTTCTTGTTCCTAGTAGCCTAACAGTGGTCACTGATGGACTGGCAGGAAACCTGAAAGGCCATTTTTAAGTTCTCAAAACTGGAGAGAGGAAAAAAAAAGTGAAAATAAAGATAAATTTACAAAAGCTGCAGTCAAATAAACATTCTGTTGCAGAAAAGGCAGCTCTGATTTCTATTCAGAATAACACAAGCTCGCTGCTGAATTCAGTCTGTGGGCAATTGTTCAAGGCTTCCAAGTGAGCTCTTTCCAAAGATAATGCAGGTGGAAAGATGAGTTAATGGTTTAAACAATTAGAGATTTGATGCACTCTTCCATCTGTYAAAGCCTGCTGAAATGAAAGCCCACAGTTTTAATTTGTGCCTCCAGCATCTAACTCAGCCTGAAATGGTGTCAGTGATTTGCCCTGCCCACAATACTGTCATTCTTATGGTAAGCATTCTGTGCACTCATSCTGGGAGACTTTTATCAAACATATTAGTGTGCATTTGAAAGATCATTAGCCTGAAGTAGCTGGAACATTCCAGGTTTCTTAGCCTGGAAACACACATCTCTGCTGGAAAGTATGTTGAGCTGCTGTTACTTACACAAGAAAGCTGCAGCAGAGCAGGGTATACTATGTACAATCTAAGTAGTRGTTCTTGATATTGTTAATCTATCATGAATTAAGTAGCGCTTTTGAGAGGGTAAGATAATGGGAATGTTTTTCTTCTTTCTTTAAAAAAAAGAATGAAGAGAAAAATCTCTTGATCAGCTAGACAGGATTTTTTTTTTCATCTGGTAACATCTAGTAAAAGACAAGGTATACCCATTTAGTAGAATTGGGTTTCAGAAGAGTTACTCAAATTATTAGAGTCTTAAATAGACAAAATAATCCTGAGCACATAAGAAAAAGTGGGTATATTTTTTGCTTGCATTCTTATGTAGACTTTTAAAAAATATATTTTTTAAAAAATGTTATTTTTAATGTGTAATATATAATAATTAAATTAGTCTGTAAGAAGATGGGTATGACTAACAGCAACAGTGATTTGATGATTATGGTATCTTATCTAAGAAATAGGTTGACTGAAGTTTCTGTGATTTGGGGAAATCAGAGAAAGCTTTGTGATTCAGTGTTATGTTTATACCARAGCATTAGTATATAAATCTGGGAAGACGGTAATCTCTCTGCTTTCTAAGGGCCTTGACAGCTGACAAATGAACAGAGTTAAAATCCATATGATGCTAACAGTACTTAGTAATCCTCTGATTAACAAAAAAAAAAGAAGTATTAGAATTGTATTAAGTAGAATTAGTTATTTCAATAAATGCAATTAAGAAAATTCACAATTGTCACATTTGAATCAGATCAGTCCTGTTTTTAGTCTAATATTACCAATTAGATTCTCCACAGTTAGGTACACCTGCACATGCAGAATAGACTGCTATTAGGAAAAAAAAAAAGTGTTTAAACTCTGTTATGTAATTTCAGGTTGTACTGTGAAACCAATTTTTTTTTCACAGATACATTTTTTTTTTTCCCTCAACTCTTCCTGAGTTAGAATTTAAGGTATCTTCATCTTGGAGAATAGACTGTGACCCACCACAGGTGTCATGCTTGGCCCTCACGCCGAAAAGGCTTACTGAAAATTTCCTTCTATTCTAGGGCAAAGGGTTAGAATTTAGTTTTCCTAGCAAAAGAGACAGTCTGATGACAGCCTGATGAAGAGACAGTCTGATGATAGCCTTAAGATAAATAGGTAAGAAAGGATTGTGCTAGCTGCTTATCTAGCAATCTGCAATCCTTACATTGCAGTTGTTTATTGATTTGGAATTCCGACATCCTCTTTCTGAGTTTATCGAAAACCATGGCTCTTGGAACTTGTTTTTCTGTCCGTTCCACTTGCTAATGAAGATAAGCAAACCTGATCACTGTGCTATTRGAAATTTGCACTACTCAGTGTTGTGCATAAAAAGCTAGTGCTGGGCATAACCAGCCAAAGATTAAGCAGTACTCCTACAGAGAGAAGGGAATYGTCCTTAGCTGTGAACTTGGGCCAACACAGGCTTTGAGGGTAATGGCATGATAGTCTCAACTTCACTCTCAAACATGAAAGTGTTGGGTTTAGATCTCTAGTCTTCATTACTCTACACTATATACAAATATACATGACAGCTAGAGAGAGAAATGCTGCAGACATGCGCATACACACGGCGCCTTCCCCCACCTTCCCTAGATATTTATTGAAGTTGGCATTCTGAAGCACTAAATGCTGCTTTAACTTAACTTCATCTGCTTCAGTGAGCACTGCTCAGAATCCAGTGATATTCACACTGCAGACCCCTTACTGCAGACCCCTTTATTTAGAGGTATTTGAGCACAAAAATAAGCCCTTCCTAGAAACTTTTGAAATAGCAACTGAGCTATACAGCCTACTTGGCTGTAAATCTTTGACATCCAGACAGCAGTTGATTAAGTAACATCTAGCAGAAGGCTGGTCRTCACTGGAGCAACGTTGGTTAGACACCAAAACAGTGCTACAGAGATTGAAGCACATTAGCAGTAAATCTACTTGAAAGCAAGCAAGAGATGCATCCTTTTAAATCATT
Organism: Nothoprocta perdicaria; assembly: GCF_003342845.1. Classification (NCBI taxonomy): domain Eukaryota; kingdom Metazoa; phylum Chordata; class Aves; order Tinamiformes; family Tinamidae; genus Nothoprocta; species Nothoprocta perdicaria. Next base: position 2,266,657 of record NW_020454194.1, read on the forward strand.
AGAGATTTCCCAGGTCTTTTACCAGCCAGTTTGCTGAAATCTTGCACATATTTTTTTCTTATCTTTCAATATTTTTTGCACTCAATATTCAGAGGCAAGTACATAAAAGTATATTTGAGATTTTTGATTTCTTGACTATATTCTTAGTTCCCCGAGTTCAGCTGCATGAAGGCTGCAGCGGAATTTTAATAGTTTAAATAAACTAGAAAAATCAGTGCAAACTTTATAATGTTGAAGTTGAGATTACACCTTAATTTTTATTAAATTTTATTAATATAACTCTTGGTGAAAAGCACACTGCAATATTTGGTTTAAATACCCTTTCTTCCTCCTGTGGAAGACAACTGCAGAGGGGAATCAAATGTAGCTCCAGTTAAATGACAATGACAAAATACAGCTGCATTGACTTTTGATATAGTAATATAACTTATTTAAACCACTGTAAAAGAATAGAGCCTGAAAGCCCTGCATGCCTTTGCCTAAGCTGTGACTTTAAGAGTTTTGCTCTAATAAGTACAGGACCTTTTTTAAAACACACAGAAGTAGGGAATTCTGGCTTGAAATAAACTTTATCCATAAGGCAAGGTTGTGCTTTTTTGGGTGATGAACTATGGAATTTCTTGGTTATGATAATACTGAAGAAGATACAAAAGTGTGATTAGCTAGATGAGAATGTTGTGCCTAGAGGAAGCAAACTGTCTTTGGGGTGCACAGGCAAGGATTTGAGCCCTTTTTTCCCCCAAAACACACTCATTAAGATGTAAAGAGGGTATTGAACTTGAAAGTAGGAGCTGTGACTATTTTCATCTTTTGAGTGCCTGCAAAGAATTGGGAAGCTGCTTGCAGGCAGAAGCCTGATCTGTGCCACAACAGAGTTCACAGATTTTGATTCATAGGATTTARCATCAGACACTTAATCAGACATTAAAGAGGTAATTGCTTTTCAGCACTGCCTGCCTATTAGAATAACTCTCTCTACACAGAAACCAGAGATGTTTCCAAGATGGTRTGGTATCACAAGAGCTGTTTTTGTGCTGTGGATTTTAAGCAGATCTGGCCGAGGACTTTCATTAGAATTCTACCCTARAATCAGTTTAGGGTATAGTCTCAAGATAGTTGGTCAGAAAGGCAACATTCCTTGACAGTTCTTCAATAATAATTACATCTTATCACTGTATGGGTTACAAACATTCCTATTTTTCAAATTATTTATTTCTTTAGCTCTTTCRATTTAAATGGAGGCAGGAAAAACATTAATCTTTCTGCAGCTTAGAAATGTACAGACATTAATCTGGAAGACTCAAGATACTGAGTGAAAGCAGCCGCAGAAGAGCTTACTTTCCCCCAACTGAACCTTTTCTTTTTTTATTTAAATCGCTTCATATATCTGCAATTGGATATAAAAACGACTTCTTGTGTTCTAGTTTAAAAWTGATTTATATCTGTATTGTATGCAAGGCAAACAACTATACTGGATGCAAGTTGATGATTAGAATCATATTGTATTTTTTGAATATTGTTGTATTGTTTATGTGGAAAAAAAGAGCTATTTTATGTTCATTTTCGGCATCCTGAGTTTTCTGTTCAGGAATACTGTCAGGATTGACTATACTGAAGTGAAATGATACTAAGTAACAGTGCTGATACTTCTAAGTTAGAGCTTTAGGAAGCTCTGATGCCTTTAGGAAGGTGTTTTGGGGTTATGTATTTAAGAATGTAAGAGTTACCATAATTTTGCTAAGGGATTTCTCCTCTATACTATAAGCGAGGAATTTTGAAATCATAAGTAAGAAACATTATTTCAGGATATCTGATGTTTGGTTAACTTTAAGATATTGGATAGATTTGGATTCTGTCAGGTGACATTTTGCAACCTTTCACTTTGGGTAAAGAAAAGTGTCTTTTTTGTCACTGTGGTGATAATATTGTTATATATTAGATACATAAATCTATATCAAACATTAATATTCTCAGTAAATCACAACATGAACAGGAGCAGAAAACTTAGTCACTGCAGCTGGGATTTGAATTGCACTCTTGGCATATAATAGGAATATTCCAAAGTTAGGAGGACAGATTCAATTTTAAAGGCAATTTCTTGTTAGGAATGTTTCCAATTTTATTATCTATATAAAACCTGTAGCTTTATTCTTACCATCTGCATTTTGAACTGGCATTTTGAAGCTAGATGTTTTTGTTTTATGTAAGCACAAACCCTCCATGAGCTTTAGTAAACATGGCACTGATTAAATAATAGTTACCGCTTTATTATTATTTTCAATTTACTGGGCTTTACCTTCAAGTGGATTCAGATGCGGTGTTCTTCATGATGTTCAGAATTCTTTCACTCTAGCCTGAAAATGTAATATAGGGTAGCTGAATGTGTCGCTGGCCTGGATCACATAGCTGCTGTTACCAGCAGAACTGACCAGGCTTCCTTCTGGGTGGCAGGAGTGCATGGGAGGTTCGGGCAGGCCCAGCAGGCAGCGATCTGTCTGCCCACAGTTGTTAATTTTTGTTTGGATCTGGACCATATTGCTGAGTGATATCTGAGGGTCTCATTATTCACTCACTGGGTGGCAGTTATAAAACTGCTGAAGGGCTTTGAGCAGAGCAGGGGGATCAGGAGGTTTTTTGGGTGAGATTTTTGGGAAGGTTAGAAGTTGCAGCTGTAAAGAACCACTGAGACAATGAGAGCTGACAAGTAACTATTTAAATCAATGGAAACAATACCCAACCCCTCTCAGCCTCCTTGGAACATGATCRACTCAAAAAATATTTTTTAAAGAACAGCTAGTGTTTTGGAGAAAGCTTCCAACAGCCTTTCTTTTGGACATCTTTTCTATCTTTGTATCATTAAGGGTTCCGTTTTCCAAACATTATTTATGATCRAAGGTATTGGCATATTAAAAAGTATTTAGAGTTCACCTGTTGTTGCTGCATGATTTTTCTCATTTGAGGTTTTCTGCTTTATATCACCATAAACAACTCCTGTGATAATTTTGTTTTTTTCTATTTTTTGGGTGCAAGGGTCGTGATACAGAAAATAAGCATTTTTATTTGCTGCATTTGTTATTTTGAGAAACAAGCTAAATCTGTTTCATAACAGAATATTTTAAAATTGAATTATAACTATATAATAGATTTGAATATCACATTAAGCRTATTTAAAAAGGATGTTAGATGTTTGCTTTTTTTCCTCCCTTTTAATTTCTCTACCATTGCATAAAGTGACACCAGAAGAATGAAAATAATTCAATTTTATTGTATGAATTTTTTTGGTAATGGGCAATAATACTGTATAAAATTACAACCCTTTATTCAAAGGAATATMTAGCTTTAGGGGAAGTCATTTGGATTTTCATGTTTCCTAGATTTAATAATGATGTGAAAGTATTACAGAAAAAAAGAATTTAATCCCTTAAATGGCAAATAAGTAGGTCATCATCTTCAGAGAATAGCATTTTTTGTCCTMATTATTCCTGCATCCAGCATTATGCATGCTTGTTTTAGAATTCACTTGAAAGCAGTTATTATAAGGAAGCATTTTTTAAAAGATGTCCTTTCAAAATTTTGTWGCAGAAAGCATTGACAGTAACACAGATTTGCAAACACTATGAACACAAATGTTTTATTTTAATCACTGGGTTAGAAGGATTAAATTAGCCAGAAATTCAGCCTTGAATACTTTTCCCTTTTTACCCTTTCAGTGCAGTGTCAGAAAGACAGTTTATTCTGCTTTGTGACAGCCTGAATATACCTATATATAGACCTTTGTAGTCTAGAAAGAATTAAGAGTAGGAGATGGAAGCGAAGAATGAGAGGCAGCTGTAGCTTCCCAGTGATTCTTCTTTGTAGTTATCTTGACCTCCTCACATAAGAGGAGTGTAACTAGTTTTGCCCTCATCAGAACAAAGGGAACAGAATAAGTGCATGTAGACTATCTAGATCTCTCGACTGATCTCTCCTGTTAAGAGCTGAATAGCACAGATTCGTATGAGCTAGGGTTTTAAATAGAGTGAGTATTCAAATAAGGAAAAGAGTATGTATAAAARACTGAAAATAATGGGAAAATATCAGCTTAAATTACCTTAAAATAACCCTGCTCTCAGGTTTAGTGAAAAGATTGTTGCTTGTGATCCTGATGGAGGATTATGTTTGTAAAGCGTAATATACTTATTATATCTGTTTACCTACACTTTTGACAAGTCATACCCAGGTAGTAAAGACTGGTGATCCTTCATAAAAGTAGAATTAGGAGAACACCCTGATGGTGAGGGAGCTGTGAACACAGTGTAGTAGGAGACAGATCACAGGCCTAGCTCTTTTCTGAAAAATGGCAGCCACGGTTCTAATGGACGACAGTCAGACCTCTGTCCTCTGCCTGCAAAATCTGACATGTAATAGAAGATAAGCACTAGTTTAACTTTCAAGTTTATTGTTTATTCAAAAAAAAGTTTACTTCAGAATAAAAAAAAAAAAAAACAGAATGAAAATCCTATTTCTCAGTTACTTGAAGATATCATTTTTTCATTTCCACTGGCTTTTCACTGCAGTTTTCTAAATAGATCAAAGCAATTTAAAGACTTGTGTGTGTGGCAGATGTATTCATTTTTTGCATAGAAACTCACTTGATTGTTCAGTGTGATGTTTTAAGTAGGTTGCAATTTTGATTTTGTTTTTTTTCCCCAGTAAAAGCTGAAATAAATACATTTGCACTTTTATTGATTTGCACTTTTATTGTAGTTTTATCAAATTAGGAATTTAAAGGCACCTGAATATGTTTTACAGTGCTGTCATAGCTAGGGAAATTTTTCTTTATTGCTAACACTTTTAGGTGATGACAGGTTATCAAACAGTACAGAGCTGTTTAACACCTTGGAAGAAGACGATAAAGAAACTTGTGACACAAGCTCAACAAGAAACACAGTGTGTTTTGGGAAATCTGTCATTGAGAAGACAGGACTGTAAAGATGTCAGACCTGTTTTGACCTTTCTTCCCTTTCTCCGTCCCCTACTGTTTCAGCTCTGCAAATAACCTCACATTTGGTACTGACTTTAAAGTAGGCCACATATCACTTAATTTTTTCTTCAACATGTTCATCATGTAAGGGAAGAAAAATGTTTTTTTTTGCAATATTTGTAAATGCATCTCAAAAATGCATTTTATTAATTACTGAAATATTAAAAGAAGTCAAAATCTTTTCTTATGTAAGCAAATTACCTAGGTAGTTAATTTGGGATAGACTGTCAAAGTGGTAAATGTTGCATTAAACCTAGTAGCACTGATGCACAGTACTGTATGCCTAAAGTAATCAGATCTACTGTAATGATGTGTGACATTCGCTGTGCCCACTTTTAAAATTTTTTTTATCCAGTTTTTGGCTAGCATGATATTCTGACCTTGTCTTGTTGGGGATCTCATTTACTTTGAATATTGCAAGAACAGTAAACAAAGCCTAGAAGGATTGTCAGACTGCCAAGTTGCATTGCTCTGTATCTTTTCAAGACAATGCCACATAAATTTATCTGTCTTGACACCTTTGTCTCTTGTATTAAGGAAGCATTAGCAACTTCTCTTCAGTTTTATGGCWTACCATCTAAAAATGCCACATCTTATAATGGGATAACAGGTGGAAAGGCTTTTAAGAAAAAGCCTCAGGGAGATGCAGTAAGTTAGGAAAATGTAACAACAGCTAAATTGTCCAAGAGATTCCAAGACTGACAAGATTATATCATAAAAAGATGTGAAACACTTAAATATTTAAATTACATTTCTATATTAGATTTTATTAATTACTGTGTACAGAGCCATTGAGTAAATATATTGTAGGAATGTTAATTTCCTAGTTAATAGAAGTAGTTAACAGACAAGTTTTGCATGAACAGCCATTTATAAAGTAAAGCAGATACTCTGAAACAGTTTTGTTTTATTGTTTTGCTTGTTCCTTTCTCTCTTGTCCTTCAAAAACCTTCTGAAAAATAAATACTGAACAGTCTTCAAAGTCTGTATGAGTTTTGCATCTAACTCCTTTAGGCACCCTGGAAAATCTGAACCTGAATCTATATATAATTTACTTTTTAATTGATTATTCAGCTTATTTTAATTGGATTATTTAAATTTGATTCATTTTAGAGTTTTATCTATCAAAGATGAATACTGCGATGTGGAATCACATCTTGATGACATGGGTATATTTTGATCTAGTCATTTAAACTGGATTTTTAACTACTACTTATTTTAATTAACCCAAAACTGCTATCAACACTGTGCTTGTGCAGTAGGTACTTAATGAGAAGTGTGAAAAGGAAAGAAGTATACACAGAAAAAGTGGTTAGAAAGTGTAGTTATGACATAGTTTTGTTGTGATTTGGATGTAAAGTCTCTAGTTTATAACAAAATTAATCATCTTCTAGTTGAACAGTTAAATATTGAGGACATCTTTTTTTCAGTTCTTATGCCTGAGCCAATTGACAGGAGATAAGCTTCTATACCCATCCCTCCCAGTACTTTCAAAGTGCAGTGGAGCTTATTATAAATGAATGAGTCATGCATAGGGTGGAACAAATGCACCATTGGTAGCCTACAGAGATAATAACACTGACCTCCGGTCACTTTACAAGAGAACCCTCTCGTGTAGGTCGACTTCCCACTGCTTTAAACCCAAACTAAATAGACTATTCACAGGGAACTGGATTGACAGATTAGAGATTTATATGCACAAATATAGGCATTAGCAGCATGGTCTCTGTGCTTTAGGGCATGAGAGATAGTTTACATCTGATCACTAAGAGCAGGACATTTTTCTGTATAAAAGTGAGTTTGTAAACTCCTTTCAGGCTTAGTGAAATATRTAGAACTGTCACAAACATCCAACCTTGCAGTCTGTGCTTGTGCAGGACTCCCGGTGATATGAACAGAAGTTGTGAGTATGGATTACATGAAGGCTGGTATTTCATGGGTGATGTTGAGGTAGGTACAATTGAGAGAAGTTATTAGGCTCCAAAACATGTGCTTTAAAAGCCACGTGCTTTCCTTCTTCCTTATGATGTGTGCACACAAAACAAATAAGCAAGAATACATAATTTTGTAAAGATAAGAAATCTTATACTTGTCAGATATTACCTGTTTTGAGAAGAGAGCTGAAAACACTAAATTTAAACCTCAGGATGTGGAAGTGATAATATGCAGTAGTTCAGATGTTTACAGCACAAACCATAACATGAAGTTTGTCACATAAGTTCATCTCTAAGTCTAAAGCATTTATRTTAATTTAATGTAATTGATAAGTAGAACTAGTCCATCCAGAGGATACAAGATATGAAATTAGTTTTTACCTCTGTGCAGAAAGAAATGTTCTGCCTGATTTTATCAAAAGAATATATTGAAAGGAGTGATTTCAAAGCAAATGGCAGATGATTGAAAACACATTTTTATTGTAGGGTAGTGTTCTCCCACAGAGGAAAGGAAAACAAAGAGCAAGAATGGTGAAGGAGAGAGGATGAGAAACTCTTCTGCAGTAATCCCCAACACTAATTTAAGGAAAAATACACAAAGGAAAAGTGTTCTGTGCTTTGTTTCTGTTTCTGTCTTTCTCTCTATTTTCTTGATCCTTTCTTTATTCCTTTAAAGGATGAGAATCTTAACAGGATGGTTCCTCATTTCTGGGCCCTTTAATACAGAATACTATAACATACAGTCAGATCTGTCCAAAGTAGCCATGTGGTGTGCTGTTTAATTGATATTCCAGTTATATTCTACCTTCATAATATATGGCAAGTGCGTTGGAAATGCTTGGGCATATTGATTTATAGAAAGAAATGTACTAAAATGTGTTTTTTGCTTTTTAAAATACATGAATTGGACTAAACTTTTGTAGTGACTTTAGCAAGCCTTGACAAGGTTGCACCTTTTGTGCTTAGAGGGAGTTTCTTGAGGAGGCAGAAAAGTCAAGCAATTATGACCACAACCAACCCTTAAAAAGTAAGTGTTAGTGTACAGTAAGTGGAAGCGTAGCTTCCTATGATAGTAGTATCAAAATGTCTGTTGTTTGTAATCAGAAGGTTATGGTGAAATACGTTCTCTGTGAGGGAGACTATATTGTGTTACAATCATTTTTGTTTTTATAGGAAGCTTGAGAGGTTCCTGCAACTGCATATTTATCTCTTGCCGATCATTTGTGTACACATCAGAATAGCATCTTGATGTGATTGGATGCTATTGATGARTCTGTGAGCCTGCTACTCTAATATAAATGAATTTATAGTAAATACTCACTTCTTACATAGATACAGATCCTGATTAGCCAACTGTAGTTGCCCCTTCTTTGAGCAGGAGTGATTGGACTAGCTGATCTCCAGGGTTCCTTTCCAACCTCAACCAATTAATGATATAGATAGAGACAGATACTTTCATGAATAAATAAACCAAGAAAAAATGAGAACTTCTGATTGTTTTCAATTTGTGCATCCTTGGGTTCTTACCAGCCAAAGCAAATATTTTAAAACACAATATTTAAAAGGGGTGATATGAAACATAACAGAAGAGTTGGCAGATACTGCTTTGTTATCTCACATAAAATGGTCTATTTCCTTTGAAATTCAGATTTAATTTAAAAGAGGGGGGAAAGAAGAGAAACTGCATTTAATTTAGATTTAGAGGTTGATTTTTTTTTTTTTTTGAGGGAAGATAAAATGCCTTGGAGGGAGAGGATTTCATGGGTAATTCTAGTCTTGCATAGGCTGTCTCTTGAGTTGCATGGAAGGATCTTTGTTTGATTTTTAGTAGTCTTCATTACTGAGGAATATTGCAGGTAGGATTGATGGGTTATTAGGTTGCTTTGTAACTGCAGCTGACTTTATTTGCTGGGAGGACTGTACTTATGCTTACTGTAAAATTCACTATTTTAAGAGGAATACAGATAAAATAGTCCATTATGCAAAATTGTGTTGGAATAGACCTGTATGGACTTAACACGGAATTATGTCAGTATTTAATTTGGGTCACTCGCAAGCAGGTGTCAAATAGTTTCCTTATTTTCTTGATTTATCTGTATTACTACAGTAGGCAAAGTGGGAGACCAGACTGCTTTACGTCATTAGATGACAATTAAAAATCCCCTTTCTGTTCTGTTTTGGACCATGTGATTTACCTCCATCTTCTCTGTGTTCSTTGTTCCTTAAATTCAGTTGGTTGGCCTTATCATTGTAATAGTTAATTTAGTAGCTAATCAGAGTTTAGATTTGCGCTGCTAGTAAGGTCAATTTTCTCTTCTCTTTTGAAAAGTGCATAGCACCCAAAAGAGATGCTGTTTGAATGAAAGCTTACTTTCATTCAAAAGTGGTGCCTATTCAGAGTGGCACTAGCTCACTTACACCACTATAACAAAAATATAAAATCCAATTGTAGGAAATCCTGCTGTATTTTAAAAACTGTATTTCTCCTTTGTCATTACGAAGAGTGCCTTTCATAGTGGAAGTGGAAAAAAAAATCTACTGTGGATGAAGTCACCTTTTATTGTCAGGAGTAGTCAGCACAGTACCTACAGTGCCTTCGCGCAGGGTTATAGATTCTGGTCTGTGTGCTGCACCTTTCCTGGTTCTTCATGCACCACTGAAGACCTTATTGCCTCTAGGTTGGTGTTGCTTCTTCCTTGTGTGCAGCATCCCTGTGATTACTGCTTCTATAGTCTGCTGTTGAAGCTGCTGCAGTGAGCACATCCTAACCTTCTTCAATCAGAACAAGTTAAATTGGAAAATTTCACCAGTTTTGCTAACCAAACTGAAGCAAGTCTTGTCTGAGGAAATCTCAGGGTTTGGTGTTCTCTGATGTAGTGGGAATACAAAATGTGTGTGCAAAAGGGAACAGCATTTGAGGGCCATCACAGTAAGATAAAACGCTAGGACAGAAACAGATTATAAATTGCTCTTGGGTGAATGTAGCTCAGGTAGGAATAAGTTTCTTTTGGCTTAGCTGGAGCTACAAGTTCTAATCACAGAAGCAGTAGGCTTGGCAAATTCTGTCCTCCCTCTTCTCTAACTTCCCCATCTGTAAAATGGGAATGGTATTTATCTAACGTGTACCTTGCTGGAAGCAGCCTTTTAGGGTCACTAAAGTGAATAATACCACTGAATGTGCTATTGAATTACAAAATAATTTTGTTCCATAGCAGACATTACATACGGAGGTTAAAAAATCTTTCTTAAAAGGAGGGCAGTTGYGATGTTTGTAGTGAGGTAGTCTATGATTTGTCCGTTACAGCTACGCGTATATGGTAGCATGAAATATTCCAAAATAAGAAATACTTGTTGTTCAGTGTCTTTGCTAGGTGTTCACCTATTCAAGTCTAAGTCTAATGATCTTACGTAAATCAAAAATAAGAGCTGAAAAGACAGATGTACGAGTAATTGACRAATTATCAGAGCAGCAAGCAAGGGCAGCTCTTGTGAAGCAGAGATCTACTTATGAAGTTTTACTCTAGATTTCATCTTGCTTTTTCTTCAGCGCAGAACATGATYGGGAAACTATTTTCAGAATACAGAATATTGTCATTAAAATCTAATAAAGCAGGTATGATAATGGATTGATCTGCCAGAGAAATTTTGTAACAGTATTTTACAATACACATGGAGTAGGAATCAAAATTTAATTTTTTATGGACATGATATTAAAAAGGGAAAAGATAAGAAGTAGTGTAGGCCAAGAGGCATGATTAATGAGTTGAGGTACTTTGTTAGACACACTTGCAGAAATCTGAGGTACCTACTCACTGTTAGTGGTTTGGGAATATTTTCCTTAGGTAATWCTACTATCTATAAATCTGTTATCCTTTTTCATGACATCTGATATCAGTACAAAAAATATAGTGAAGAGGACCCATTATGTTCTGTAGCAATGGAATCATGAACCCCTTTAATGTATTCTACTAGTTATAACTATTTTGATTACATTTCTTTATATAAAAGGATGATAGTCTAGTACTACAGACATAGATAGGATATTTATGGAGTAATCAATGTAATATATGTGTTCCCTTTGGCTAGAAATACGTTTTAGATTACGTCTTCTTTTCTTACATCTTTTTTTTCCTTTTTTTTTTTTTTTTTGAAAATAACTAACACAATTTACACGTGTGAACTCATCATGAAGTTGGCCATACTTTGACTCTTTGTATTTGCAGCACCACAGATAAGGAGCCAAGCTTTTTAATCTATTTGTGCATCAGAAATTGCCCTAAGAGATTGTTTGAAGTTAATACTTTAAAAAAAGCATAATAATGCTTTATGAAATRTTTGTACTATATACTGGTCTCCTTATTCTTTTGATTGTAGTAAGTCTCTGTGTGGTTACAATAGGGCAATAGGGAGTAAACTTCAAGTGCTCATGTTATTCAGACTGCTTTCACCTCAGCTTAACTCTACTATTTTACCTGCTGAAGTTTGGCCTTTYGGAAAAGATTTGCTAGAGCTGATATGTGTGCATGTTAATTGCAGTAACTTTTGGAGTCAGAGTAATTTGGAGTTTCTGGATAGAGCAAGTATTGTATGCAGAATATATTGCAGAGCTCTAATATAAGATACAGTAAACAGTATTCAGAGTGCTAGGGGAGATTTTTAAACTGAAACTATTAAATAATAAATCTATTGGTGATCTTTAATCAGATACCCTTGGTTTGTTAGATTCAGATCCAAATTTCTATGGAATCAATACACTGCTTCATTATTGGTATAATCGTGTTCCTTCTGGTCAGCCTTCAGAGGTATTGCTAACATAGCCCAGGTGAATTAAATTGCAATGTCTAAATGCTTGTCCCCAAGAAAATTTGAAAGAAAGCAATATATTCTGCTTTCCTCTCCTGAATTAACAGAATGTATGGTTTAATGTAAACTGAAATTARTAGTGGTAAATATTAATTTAATTTAAGTTCAATTAATTTAAGTTTATTAGCTATAGTAGATGAGCACTGAACATGCGTCCTTTTCTGGAATCTCCACTGGGGTAGCAGTAGCCAGTTTGAGGGGAGGCAGAGCAGTGAAGCCCTGTATCAACTCTGCTTGTGCAAAATCAACACCACCCCAGTATGACTTTAACCTATAAAAAAGCTTCAGAAATATCAAGCTAGTGGTATTTTGAGAGTTTACATGTAGAGTGAAAATTTACATCATTTCTTGTTCCCTCTTACCCACTTACTCTGCCTTTTTCTTCAGCTAAGCTGATTATATACTGCAAATATTGTTTTCCTTTTTTTTTTTTTTTTTAAGCTAGGATGGGTAAAGGTTGATGACAGGGATGTGAAATCTTATGAAAGTATAATATTTATTTCCTAATTTGTGACCCAGAATACACAGAAAATATCTGGTTCATAAGAAAACAAATGCTTTCTCTTCTTGCATTCTGTGAAACTAAAAATGTTTTCCTGTCTTATTTTGCTCCTTCTGTTTTATTTTGTCAGCTTCACCAACAACCTGGCTCTCATTTTCTTATTTAAATCATATGCAAGAGACAAGAGTGCTCTGAGTGAGCCTGAGACAAATATAATGTTTTGTTCTGATGAGATAATTTCCTACCAAAGCACCCAGTACATCAAGGAAAGGAAACAATCAAAATAAATAATTCTGTGTATTTAGGGTGTGGAGATAGAGGAAGCCTTCGGGTTGCTGTGACATGATCTCATACAAATACAGGTCTTTCTGGGCATTTCTCATTTGTCAATCTGTTCTAACATAAGATAGCTACAATGAGGAAAGAATTGCCATTGAAAGACATCTGTAGAGGCTTTTGTGCTTTTGGGGTTAAATTCAAGGATGGTTACACAGTGAAATAATCTGCAAAGGTGTCTGCCAAGTCTTTGATCTGCAAATCTTCCTTTTTTTGTAGATGACATGTCTCCTAAAATCATGACAATATGCAAAACATATTATCTGGCTCAGAATATAAGAAGAACAGTTAATTTCAATACAGTTCATTTGGTCTGTACTGACCACTAGAGAATACATCTGATTTTTACTAAAATTGACTTCAAGAATTGCTTTACATGATTTCCCCTGGTTTCTCATAAAACTGGCTGAGTTCTCACACCACCTGTGGCCTACAAAACAAAATGAGAAAGAAATGAAGAAAAAATAAAAATATGTATTACATGTACTTATATATACAAACATACATGAAACGCAAATAAAACCTATATGCCCACCAATTCATAAAAAGCTATAGATACAGGTAACTARAGTTACAGCTTTAAGGTTTCAAGGAGAAGTTCTTGCTTTGTCCTGTATCTCCAGTGAATTAGGATGTTATATTAACTTGTTCTAGTGGCTGAGATAATGCTTGAGTCTGCTTCTACTTCATCTGGAATGTATTTGAAACATTCCTACTTTTTAGGAAAAAGTATTCTATCTGGGAAATATACGATGTCTACTTGTAGACATACTTTCTAGAAGTATACTTTCCTGGTTGCTTTGAGGTGCTGTCTTAAAATGTYTTAAAATGCTAGATTTTCTTCACCCATAAATCTTGTTAGCATGTTCTTCCAACTTGCCAGATGTGGTCACAAATAGTGATAGGTACCAACATTGCACCATGGATGTACCAGATGAGGGCATTAGACTAGAAGGGTAGGCTTGTGGAGAGAGGAGGAGGAAGGTTGAAGGACTTAAAGTGAAGGCCAAAAATGTGAGCATTTACTCTGTCATAGGAAACTTGAAAGCTCTCTTATTTTATTACGTCCCTGTCCCTTCTTCTTCAAGGGAAATAAAGGGAAGATATGTATTACCAGAATCAGAAATGGCCCCTCACAGGGAAAATGGCATTTGAAATTCTGTGAGAAGTAATTCTTCTCACCATTAGAAAAGTGCCAAAATACCAATATGACATGTTACTTCCATCATATATCTGTGTACTGCACACTTATGAAGACAATCAAATAAGGAAAAGTAATGGTTGCATATCTGCTTTTCCAAATAATCTTTTAATTTCTTTTTAATCTCATGATTTGTTATGGACTACAGCCTCATAAAATTTAATTGCATGTAATTTATGCAGTTCAATACTGGGTGTTACACACAACTTCAATATATACTCAATCGGCCTGATTTTTTTTTTTCTGCATCTGTTACAATACTAAAAAAAATTGCAGGATATACAGTCACTACATATGTACAGRTAGACATGTACATAAAAGATTTTCTCAACATCTTTTCCTGTTTATTAAACCATAAGGACATTACATCATTTGGAGTCAACGTAAAGAGCTATTGTAAGTATAGAATAAGATTTCATCAGATATTAGCAATAAATCCATTTTAAACAGAGTGTATGGGAATAATTCCAATTTCTATCAAATCATGCATCCATTTTACAATGTTTTGTTGAAAAACAACAGGAAACAAGAAACAGTAAACTCATGTTTTCAACAGATCTTGGATTTTTTAAGTGCCAAACATGTTTTGCGTTCTCTGAATCTATTGACCAAAATCCATTTTGAATTACAAATTATTTTCAGCTTGAAAGCCTGTTGTTAGGGAGATACAGGCTGTGAATGCTAATTTAGATCTGTTCAAGCAATTAAGAACTGTAGTTTGAGTGGGACACATTTTCTTTGAACATGTCTTTGCTTTACATGTATACATGAATACAGCACCTATAGGCTATGCTGCTGCAGTTACTATGAAACTTATAGACAAGTGATTAGTCTCAATATTTTTGAAGCTTATAAAGAGCACTTGAAAATTGCTRCAATTGCAAGACTGTGGAAATTAATACCTCCTGTTTTGTAGAAGAAATTCGGGAGTCAAGTTTTGTTGTTATAATCCTGTGTAGTATTTTGGCTGCTCTTTCAAAGTAGCAGACAGCAACTACTAGGAAACTAGGGCATATTAGTAATTTCACCACTTGTATGATAAAATAAATGTAAGCACTTCCATGCAAAGTCTTTATCTATAAAATTGCTGAAAATGTCTCATGTTTTGATACTGCATTGAAAATATGCTCAGCTTTGGAAACAGTGTTCTGCTAATTTTTCATTAACAGAAATGAAAAAAGATTTGCAAATTTTAATGGCAAGTTACTTCATATATTAAACAGAAACATATGAAGACATTTGCATAATATAAAATTGTTACTTTARACATTTGTGGAAAAAATGAGGAATTGTTGACTAAATAGTTGCAAAAGAGCTCTGATTTAAATTAGAGATGATAAACAAGGGGAGAAAAGAAGCCTTTTGTGATTAGTATTCTCAGTTTCCAAGTATCAATTATTATTACTGCAACATTATATGATTGTGATTTGTCTTTCAAGACTCCATTAAAGCAATTACAGTCTTACTGAAAGCCTGTTGAAGTAAATGCAAAGGCATCATTGATTTCAGCTCACTGTTTTGCAGCCTTACTGGCTACCTTTCATTATAGCTTTCAGGTTTAAAAACCTTATTTCTTAAAACAGAAATTTCAGAATGCAATTTCTTTCCCTTTCTGAAATTAGCTATCATTGTCATGAATTTGGTCAGTATTATGTCTTCTGCTCTGCTTTAAGCTTCTCAGGGAGTGATAGATATCTGCTTGTTTACATTTTTATCTCTCTACCAAAATATCAGTTTCAGGAAAGGTAAGTGGTACTTCTCTGTCTTCTCCAGACTGGATGCTATGTGTTGCTAAGAAGGACTTGAGAAGTCCCTTAGCTTTTCTATGGAGAATTCCTGCAAAATAGACACTGCAAAAATTTACATGCAGCATTACATGCAGATCCTACTCTTGTAGACATCCAGAGAATGTGTAGTTGGGGATATAAGGTGAGACATCTTAAAGTGGGTAAACATAAGGGCATTATGCACCACTGCAGAGTTCTGGGAATACTTATWTCAGACAGCTGGGAACCCAAACTCACAGTCTGGTAAATTCTTCAAGTCTCCATAGCTTTGAGCTATAAGAAAGATCTTTTGCTCTGTTCCTTATTTTGTGAGTTTGACAGTGAAGGTCAACGTTTGTGATTATAATTAATAATGTTTCAGCCTAGAAGAATACAAGTGTTTTTTGTGAACAAATAACAAAATATTTCCATTAAAAATGAATTAATGACTGGATTTATTTTCAATATAACAGTATGGTCACTGGACCAGAGCAGCATGGTGATACAATGGTCACTTTGTCAATCTGTTTAATGGTCAGGCTGCTCAGATTTATGTTTCTGTATGAGACCTTGAACAGAAATAGGGCAAGGGGGTCTTTATTATTTTAGAGTACAGTCATAGAATACAGTRCAGAATACTCCTTCTTTGAGGTGTATTCTGCATCTACTTGTTCCATCCCGTTCTACACTCATATCTCATCCATCTTTGTGTTGACTTTGCAGTTAGCAAGGTTGACTCACCTGTCTTCAAAACATCACCTGGGGGAAAGAGAAGAGCAGAGGGGAAGTTATATAAAAAGCAGTGAGAACTGGCAGTCTAGCTRGAGGGGGACCAGGACACTTGCAGGAGGACCATGCTTGGTTTGGTTTATGCTGGTCATAGAACCTCACCTGCTTGTCTCTCTGCTGGACTTAGATTCTCTGTCATTATATTCAGTGGGATTTTAGGCTCTTCTCACATGTACTGTTTTACTTAATAGATATGGGAAAGTATGCCATTCTTCAAATATATTTCTACACTAATTGTGTTGTATGACCTTCCGTGATTGCTTTGTAGGCGTCACTTTCTAATTGTCAAAATCTTTAAATCTTGTATTTATTTCCAGTAGGGAACAGAATCCAAATGAATTGGAAAACACTATCTTTCTGATTTCATATTAGTTGCTTATTTGTTCATATAAATGACAAGGAGCAATCYGTTCAAAAATAAAGTCCACTACAGGTCTTGTATTATGGCTAATCTCCAGATATTTAATATTTCTGCAAGGAACTAGCATAACTGAGGGGAGGAAAAAAAACAAACTTGCAAGCTTACACAACGCACTTGAGCATATTTATGTATAGGGAGAGAATGGTGAACATTCTGTGTTCATGTAATATCCTTTGTGTAAACCTAGGAAATAGATGTCACTAAGTCGGCAGCTTACTTTCTGTATGTTGTGCAGTCATTATTTCAAATATCTGTATCTTCTGTACTCTATATTGTGTTGTTGTAGGCAAAGCAGTATTTTTAAAGCTATATATCTACTTTTTGTTTTAAAGAATATTTGACTGTAAGATGCAATGACATTTAGAAAAAAAAATCAATTAAATGGTTTTGTGGAGAAAATAGCTTTTTGACAATCATCTAATGTGTCATGTTTGACTGTTACTGGGAGGGAACAGGAGTGGTTTGGGCTATTAATGTGCCAAATAACAAATTTCAGAGTATACTCTCTTCTGAGATATTACATGAAGGTACAGTGAATGTGAAATATAATCTTACTTTTGCAATGGAAAATGGCAAAATGTGCCCAAAGGACCTATKTGCTGGCGATTCAGATACTTGGAGAACAGTGTCAATAATGAATTTGTAAAAGTATTACAGACAGTGGCAATGTGTTTTTTTCTGTTTATCTTGGATCGGATTTAGCCTAGAAAGATATGGTATGGTGACATTTTCCCATAACTGAGTTGTAATAATTTTTGACTAGAATTCTTCTTCTCTTTAGGAAATATATATATAATTGTCTTGACAGAAGAAGTATATTTACTTTATTGCCAAAGTAATGCTCAAGAAACGTAGCTTTTTTAATGTGCTCAAAGTCGATCTTTACCTTCTGTGGTGTCCCTTTTCTGTAAAGGACTGAATATCAAAAGTGTTTTGGCATAGCCATTCCTCTTGGTCAGTTTTAGGACTGGAAGGAGTCCTAAACCTTAACCTGAACAAGAGGATACTGTATGAAAGGACTAAGGAAGAAAGTGAGTAAACCAATTGTACTGGCAACAATTTAGGCCAATACCACTTTTTCAAACAAAAAGCTTGTTTGTTTTGTTTTCCTCAAGTCTGAAGAAAAAATTACCAATGGGAGAGAACTGAAAAAGCCATCATTTGAAATACATTTCTTAAAATGCATGTACAGATTAGTCTAACCACTTAAGGAAAAAAAAAAGAGCTGTGACAGCTGTTGCTGTTACCTTTTAAAGAATATGAATGGAAAGGCTGTTTACGTGAGTCATTTCACCTAACTGTTGTTCCAGAACTTGTGTCAAATACTTGAATTGTTCTTAAGACCCTTTGGGCCCAGCTCTGTCTCCTTGGTTGCCTRTGTGGCTTCCATTGATTTTAATGAACAGTGCATACCTTGAAGCACGAATTGGTCCTAATTACAAGTCACTTTCGTTAAAGTAAAATGCAGGTTATTTCTCTATGGCCTATGAAAATGTAAACAGCTTCTAGTATACTTGAAGAATGCATCTGTCAGATGTCTGCAAACTTTTAAAGCCATTACATTAGGCAAATATAAAATGTGAGCAAGGAGAGGTAATGTATTTCTTCATGATCAGACATTACTAGGATTTTTTAATAGTCATAATCCTGAAATGTTCCTTGTTCTGTTGTGTATGAAAGTCAATGCAATTAAAAATAAAATACCTTTCCCCAGAAAGAATGTTTTTCGAAATTCCATTTGTAACTGCTGGTATTTGCAGTAAACACTATATGTCAATTTTATGCTACAAGCAATCCTGTAAATAGTTTTGGTATATTAATGATTTTACTCCTGGGCAAGATAGATTTCCTATTGTGATTGAAAAATTTTATCTGTGGTTTTAGAAAAGAGAGAAATATTTTTTTATTATATTGCATCAATTGATGTGTTTGTTCAGACAAACAGGATAGCCCAAGGTGCTTATGTATTCATGTCTAGCCTCTTTCTACATTATTTCTTTGGATAAAATGATTGAGACACTTTGCTTAAATAAGCAAAAATAGTGGCTTGGTGGTTTCATACGTATAGCTATACACATTTGAAGCGTAACAGCAATTTAAAGTTATACAAATTCAAATTGAGTGGTTGAGGCAGATGAGTAAAATCATGTAACAAATGTAATTGGCAGTGGAATGAACCGTATCTTACATCTTGTTCAAAAATATTTTACTACCATAATGGGATGTTGTCACATTTAACAAATATCAATATTTCTTGCTGGAGAAATAACTCTGGAGCATTTGAAGCATGGCCTCTAGTGTGTGTTGTGACCACAGAGAGTTAYGTCTCCTGAAATAGGCATCTCACCTCGAGCGTAGTGCTTGTGCAACTTTCTATCTCGGTGGGTTAGGATTCCTGTTACTGTTGTGTGGGTTAACACAGGAACCTCAGGAAGATTCTGTACCATTCAAGGGTGCAAGTTGAATCCCCACTGTTACCTCAAGGGAGGGAGTGGGGAGGATGGGGCCATCCTCTTTTCAGTGGTGGCCGCTGATAGGACTAGAGGAAACGGCCACAAACTGAAGCACCAAAAGTTCTGCAGGAACTTAAGAGAAAATTTCTTGACAGTGAGGCCATGGAACAGGCTGCCCAGAGAGGTTGTGGAGTCTCCTTCTCTGGAGATCTTCAAAACCCACTTGGATGCAGCCACGTGCTGTAGGTGACCCTGCATGTGCAGGGGGTTGGGCTAGATGACCTCTGAGGTCCCTTCCAACCTTAAGCATTCTATGATTCTATGAAAAGGAAGTTTTAATGGAACTAAAAGAAAATAGACCTATCTTTTCTTAATTTTGTAGTTACTGCGTGCGGTAAGAGTTATGTGATTTGGCCTAGAGCCTACCAAGGTTTTGAACCTTCCCTAATCAATTGCATGCAAAAATTACTTATTCGTGGGTTTTAAAATAATAATACTTCTCCTCTTTAGCAAAATTATAAGCTATACTTAATTTTSAGTGCCTCAGGGTGACAAAGAATATAACTATTGGAAAATATAAACCCTTCCCTAGAGTCCATGAGTTTCTCTCTACAAGGATGAAAACACACTGCTACCTAGCTTTTCTATCTCTGATAAATTGCAAGAGGTGGTTTTTCCCTTTATGTTTGTAGACTGTGACACGGATACAYTCTCTGTGTGTGTGCTTTTCCAGCATTAGGTGACCAGGTAGATGGGCAGAGGATGACCTAGGAAGAATGGTGCAGATTTTGGGGTAAGATATAGAGTTGTATTTTGCAAGGCTTCAGTTTTTAGCAGCCTGGTATATTGTCCAGGTAGTCTTTCTTTCTTTCCTGGGGGTTGGTTTTATAGGGAGAATTTTATGGATTTTAAAACTTAAATAAAATCCTTGAAATCTTTTATTAAAAGAGATAGATATATGGGAAAGAGAAAGCCTGGAGCGATCCTGATTGAAATAAAGGCTGTGATATTTGATTGTGCATTAATATCTCCTCAGGGTTGTGCTGTGAATAGGATCCTTACAAGTGAGTTTATGTAGAAAGCTTTGGAAGATTTCTTTCTCATTCTTTACTTCAGATGGTGCCTTTGTTTTCCTTTTTCCTTTTGCATGCAGTCTTCTAACCTGCTGTCTTATCACCACTCCCAACCTTCTCCTGTTTGTATTGAGATCAATGGTAAAAACTGATATCCAGTTAGCTCTCCATGATGACTATCACAACACCAGGGTCCTCAGTGAAGATTTTCGGAGTTATAGAGATTTTCAGTTTTCTGAAATAGCAATTATACATAAGCATACAGGTACATGCTGTCTGTACTAAATCAAATCTTGTATTACCCTTATCTACACATAGATTGCTCTGAGATTTAGTATGCCTGTGAGCAAGCACAGGGAATCTGTTCCTAAGATGTGCTGGACACCTGTAATCTCTGATGATTTAATCTAAAATGATGACTTCTTGTTAAGACCCCTAGGCTATACTTCATTAACTTGTGTGTGTTTCCTTGTGTACATTTACCGGCAAGTTATTTGTATCATCTACACGGTACAGACTCTACAAAGGACTGTGCAGAGAGCCTCCCAAATAGCCACTTTTTAATTATCTGTTCTCTGGGGGATTTAATAGCAACATGCTTCCACAGTCTTTCCCTATTTGATCCCTCTGAGAACTTGCTAAGGAGCTCTGGGAAGAGGGGTAGCATAAAACAAGATGAGGCATTACATATCCCGGACTCTTACTTCACATCTTCACATTTATTGCTGTGCTACAGCATCACTTTTATCACGTGTATATTCCATTTCATCATTTCAGTATCTGCACACTGTGATAGGTTATTTWGTGATGACTGAAAGTGTATTTCTGTCAATTTTTTTCTTTACATGTTGTATTCTGTGATTAGAGGGACAGTGTTTTGTAATCTTCACTCAGTGGATAATCAGGTGAAATATTCAATTTCCAAGCATTAAAAAAAGGGGGAGGGAGGAGGGGTAAGACAAGACACAAATCTGCATGTTTGGCCACAACCCTAGGATTATTTTAGAAATAGTATTTGTCAACTAAATATTTAAGAAAAATTTTGAATGCCAAATTAAAATTTTTACTCTGAAATAATGCAATAGACTGATGTCTATTTGTAGAGCTAAACTACCACAATCAACAATACTGCAAGTGGAGTCTATTCCTTTGGCTGGGGCAAATCTCTGCCAGTCTGGACAGCAAAATCCTATTCTTTTTGGTCCTTGGAACTAGGAATGGCTAGTGATCTGTGCCAGATTTATTGCAAGGAAAAATGTATCCAGTTCTTCCAAAACGATGCTGAGGAGAGATTTACCGGCTGTTACATGGTGTGACAGTGTAATCAGAACTATTTATTAGCTTAGCTGTCAGTTTATCTCACTCATCTTTCAACACGATAAWGCTAAACTCTGTTACTCAGTCTTAGAGAAAGTGAGATAGTTTTAAGTTGTGGTTTTATGACTGGCTTAAGCTTCTCTAAGTGCAGACTGTCAATTAGAGAGGTGTTTATATACTCCTCTCTCCTTCCCTTTTGTGTGCCTCTGTGCCCCAGACAGCGAGTTTTTATGGGGCTACATAGTGAGCTGAGCAGGGAAATTGGCTTGGTCAAAAAAATGATCACTTTGTCACCCAAGCCAGTTCTATGTTTCTGTTCATTTACAGTGAAATATGTGCTAGTCCAAGTACAGGACGGTTGGACTTTGTAGTGGAAACATACATTTAAATTGGTTTATGCTTGTCATATAATCATATCATCAAAGATAAAACTATTAAAAGGAAGCTTACTGTGAAATTTGTCATGCAGGTATAGTCTTACTCATGTTATTGCATTGAAAATTAAGAGGTGTAACTTCTGAAAAATATTTTTCTGAACTAAAACAGCAATTTTAGATCATTTTCTTAAGGTACTAAGACAATTCTTTTAATTCATTTTTTTTTCCTTTTTTTTTTTTTTTAAATTGGAACACTACCTTTCTAAAAYATACAAAATTTTATTCTAAGAATAGTTATATAAACTGATAGAATCATTTTGGTCTTTCGGAAGAGTGTGTTAACATACATGGAGACTATCATGAAAGGAATCACATCTGTTTTTAGAAAAGATTCARTAGATAAAATGGGGATTATGAACACGGATCAGAAAAACATTCTTTGTGTAGCGAAACTATATCTAAAACCAAAGATAAGTATAGAACATTTTGCATAGATTTTTGCTATACTTTGTTTTTGGACCTGTTATATTTAGAATTAACTGAATAAGAATTTCTGGTTTTGTAGAAGGAAGCAATAGTTCTGTTAAATATGATCATGGTACATTTTAGACCTACCATATTACCGCATTACTGATTGCTTGCACTGTTTTTGCGAATTTCTCTAAACTGAAATAAGTAAAAATGAAAACTTGTTTTCCTTAGATCACAGTGGTTTTCTTCTTTTTACCTATACAAATTCATATCATAAATCTATGTTATGTCAATGGATTTTTTTTTCCATTAAAATAAGATTTATACTTACACCCTGGAAAAAAAAAGGCCTAATACACTGAAAACTTTATAGAGTTAATATTATTAGATTGATTTATCTAATCTGAGGTGGGCAGCAGTACTTAAAAATATGTAGGCCAAACAATAGAATGCGAATTGCTGGCTTTGGAGTAGAGGATGACTGTTTTTTTTCCCAAGACAACCTCATTTTCGTTTTTCTGTTCTTCCCCCCCCTACTCTTTGCCATAACTTCATGAAGAAACAGGCACAGATGCCTGCTGCCAGAATGTGATACTTAACCTGACCATCAAACAAGCCTCACAAAGAAAAGCTTTTCAGGTCCCCCAGTGAAACAACCACTGCATTTTATTATGGCGTGAAATTAGAAGTGAAAAGCCCTATGGCTCCTGCTATTTAGTAATGCGGAATATGTCTTTCTGATGGCAATAGAAGTGCTGGGAGGGAAATGGAAAGCCAGAGAAGAGAAACAAAGTAACAGTTTAGACAAAGAAGCCCCCTTCTTTATTTTTTCTCCATCTCTTATTGTTTGGTGGTCTATAAAACAATAATACTGTGRTGGATACAAGGAAAAAGGAGCATTTTGTGCTGCTTTCATTCAGAAATGTATGTGTGAATTTGCACAGAGATGTATAAGGCAAGTCATCTGTTATCGGAAGAGTTCATGAGCCTCAGTCATTTATAACACAGCAACAAAACCCCTTGACTTTGCTTGGAGAGAGCAATGCTGCTGTGACAGACACTTTAAGTTGCATGGCAAGATGGTGTTTATAACAGGACTGTGTGTGGTTATCTGAAGCTGCCTTGAAACAGATTGGAGGGGGAAAGTGCCAGCTTGAAGAGGTTTATCCTTGCCTGTTTGAAACTGAGAGAGTTGTGTTTTCTCAGTGAAAATTATGTGCATATATAAAATGTCAAAATATTTATGATCACATTTATTTTTAAAATGTTATGTAATCACTAAAGTAAATAGACAACCATTAGGAAATAAACAGTATATGAGAAGTACATTAGTATTGTAAGATGGGCTTCTAAAGTTATTCACTGGCCAATTACTTTAGCCACTGCTGGAAAAAAATTTTGAATGCTTGTCCACAATTCTAATCTATTGAAGAGAAAAACCATAACCATATTTTGTAGATCCCTATCACTAGCAGTACGTGTTAGCGTTATTTTTACTACATGACGTTCTTTGGACTCTCTCAGCAAAGGAACAGGACAGCCAGCAGTGATCTAGAAACTGTAGAAATTTASCTGTGAAAAGTCTGTGTTGTGTTACTGATGGTCCTGCTTGTAATTCAGTCTAGGAAAAGATTTAAAGCTAAAKAGTAGTAGTTTCCATACCTGATACATGACTGGTGGAGACAAGCAAATACCACTAGTAGCTTATGGATAAACTACATTGCAAGACTTCAGCCCAAAGAAAGAAATTTTGGCCAAAAAAAGCCAAASTGCTATTGTTGTATCAATTTGCATTTCATTCAAGTAGCTCGCTTCAAGATAGTTTGTAGTCTAGTATCTTCTAAGGGTCCATTATAGTAGGTGACAATAAATATGTAATAAAAACATGGTCCCTGCAATGGGGACATTACAGGAACAGCAAGGACATGTAACCTCCAGATATGAGGGATGATGTAACCATGAAAAACCACTTTTATTAGAAAAACTACAGGCTTAGTGTACCAAGCATTTAGCTGTTGTCAAAAAAAAAATATTAGAAAGGAGGCTTTAAAGGAGGGAAGTCAAGATGAATAATGACAACAACTCTCTGAAACACATGGAAAGCATTTTATAAGATATTTAAAATAACATATGTACTTTGCCCTAGCAGGCAAGTCTTGTGTGCACGCTAGTGCTTTGGGCTTCACTTGCTTTTTCATAATATTTTTGCCAATGCTAACTGTTATATCTGGATCAGTGCAGCACTGGAAAATATAGAATACATTAGGACGTGTGCTAGGAAGAGTTTTGAAAAAAAAGTGAGCTAATTGATTTT
This sequence comes from Nothoprocta perdicaria, assembly GCF_003342845.1. Classification (NCBI taxonomy): domain Eukaryota; kingdom Metazoa; phylum Chordata; class Aves; order Tinamiformes; family Tinamidae; genus Nothoprocta; species Nothoprocta perdicaria. The sequence goes on from NW_020454194.1 coordinate 2,291,497, forward strand.
GATGTAGTGTGAAGAAAAAAATAGGAAAATAGTACTTGAGACAACAGTTTAAATTGAAATAAGAGGAATGAGAATGTTTAAAATCAGAATAAACAGGTAGAGGAAACAAAGGTTTTAGAGAAGAAAAGCTTGAAAAAAATAGTTTTATCTGTGTGAGAAATTATGGAGGAATATCACACTGTCACACTGAGATAGAGTTACTTATACCTACTAGACACTTTTCAAAAGAAATTCAAGACGGGCAGAAATGGCTTCAGGCATGCCTTGTCAATGTGAGAGATGCACAGTTAGGGCTGTCCTTTAAATAAGAACTCGTTGCTCAATAGAGCTTACAGCTTCATAGGAAAACCTGAGAAAGTTCCATCAAATAGCCTGTGTTTAGGGGATTCATTTTATGGATGTTGGATATRGGAAGTTTAGATTTAATTCTGTGTTTCATAAGCAGGCAAAATAAGAACTCAAAATTGTTTTCATTTCCATAAATTACAGGCTATGAGGCMGGGAAAAGGAAGAATGTGTAAGTGTCCCAATTTCATCTCTTGGTACAAAAAATCATAAACAGCACTTGAAAAAGAACTGGTCAGGAATGAGCTAATATTTGGGAGCCAATTTTCTGTTGACATAGATGGCTATAGTTTTGTTTTGGTAACAAAGAAACATGAAAAGCATCAGATTGTTCTTCTTTCAAACAAATGGTTCTAATGGCAAACTTTGTCATCCTGGACAGATAAACTGTAGAGATAGATCTCAATCTGTCAGTGTTAAAAAGTAATTTTCACTCAAAAAACATTAGAGTTAAAACTGTTGTATGTCTTCTATAGCATGGGGATGTCATTTCTTCTCTCATTTTATTCTGAGCAGTAAAATACTTTCCAAATATTTCATGGCARAACACTTCTAGATGTTTAATTCTAGATATTTACAGCAAAGACTATATGGAATTCCAGAAAAATTGACTTAAAGTTCTGCAGAAGGATCTTGGTCTTTTTGGTGCTTTTGTGGGAGATGCTATAGCAGTTGGAGATTTGAAATGGTGGGTTTTCAGAGGTCTGTACAATCAGAGCAGCCTTTTTTCCCAAAAAATGTTTCAAACGAAGCCTCATTTTTAGAAATAAAGCCTGTAATGCTGCCCTGTATACACAAAGGCCGAGACAGATCTAACTATGGCGATCTCTTGTCTTATCTCTGTTCTACGAAGTATTGACATAGGACCTAAAATTAAAATGCCTCCCCTGCTTTCTGGCAGTTTGGGTTTAAGATTGCGGCTTTGGCATTGTGGCATTGAACTGGACAATTAAGAAAGCAAATATTTTCAAGCTTAGGTTTTTTGTTAGTTATCCAACAATTCCTCCTCTGAAAATCACCTTTACCGTACCTCYTGATATTGTTTTAGCACGTTTGCATAACTAGGAAATCAGTGATAACTGTCCCCGTGTGTGCGTTTAGTTCTTGCACACCCAAGTAAAATAAATACATACCAGATATAGTTATCTGCTGTAGCAGTTTAAGCTATGCTGCTGGACTTTGCAGCCAGTAAAGTTTCTGAGAAATGTTCATATGTGCCATTCTGCTATGAACTTTTCAAAAATGACTTTTCATAGTGCTGGTAAAAGATTAAAGGCAATCGCACGTAAAACTGCTGTAGYTTGCTTCAGTAACTCCATATCTAAACTTTGTAAAAAGCTGAGTACAATCAAGGATTTGTCTACCTCTGTGCTCAAGTAGCGAGGTAAAGCTGCAAATAAACATGTCATTACACTGTCCTCTTATTTATTTGCATATTATTTCCAATTATATTGGTTTTATTTTAGCTTTTTCCATGTCCTTCAGAAATTGTAAATGGAAGGCAGTATTTTATAGCTTCATGGTATTTGGGAAACTGGAGGTTTTGGTGATTTGTTCTGAGACATTGCCAGGCCCAGCTGTGGAAAACACTATGCATTTGTTAACAGCACAGTGCTTGGATGTAAAACCATCAATAAAAGTTTAGTTCCTATTTTGAAAGGAAATTAAAAAAAAAAAATCAGTATTAACACTTTCTTGAGGTATTGAACTTTTCTTGAGGTAACAGAGTTGTTCATATCTTTCAGGTTCAGGTGAAGGTGCCAGGTAGAGAAAGTCTTGTTTCATAGGCTTATGCTTAGTATCTTTCTGTTAAAATAAATAAATAAATAAATAAATAAATCTTGGAAAACAGTTAAAGCAAGCGATGCCATAAATTCAGTATTTTACCTACAGATTGGATACATGATCCAACTTAAGAATTAAGAAGAAATAAATCTTAATTGCATATGAAATAGTATACTTTGGCTCTCTACCATACAGCTTTTCCCACTTTTTTTTCCTGGCAAAAGCTGCCATGAGGGTTACATGTTGTTACTCTTGATTACCACCACCACTGAATGGCTTCTATTTTCTCTTGTTTTTCCGATGTTACAACTTAATACAAAACACTGTGTTCACAAAACTTAGCCTTTAGTACTTTAATGCCAAGTTGCTGTGCAAGAGTCGCCTGAATTTACCAGGGAAGACTGTGAGGGTGCTCTCTTCACCCCCATTTATCACAGCCTCTGAAGTGAAGTTAGGCTCTTGTTCGATGTGATGTAGGTCAGTTCCCTCCTTACTCATGTCTGGTCTTACAGAGTTGCACTATGGTGTTCTACCTTATAGTGAGGGATAGTTTAGAAGAGTTAGGGTACCTGTGGTTAGGTCTCATTCGATACAGAGACTGTTCTAGTAATTTCAGTGTCATCCCCAGGCATTTTGTTGTTACTTATTTTTGCTGACAGTTAACTTCTGAAAAATAGGATATGGTCATCACAGAAGGTCATAAAATATCTGTCATAAAGTCTAAGGATGTGCTGTCTGAATATTGATTACCTGTGAAGGAATTTTCTTCCTACTTTGTATATGTATTTTCCTATTAATTAGCATAAATCAGCACTTGCAAGTGATAGCAGATTCCACATTAGTAGCCTGCTCCTTCTCACCTACCCCATCAAAGTACATACTTTGATGCAAGTACATATATGCAAAGTACATATTAATAGTATTGAATATCAGAAAACATATTTGGGGTAAAAAAGTACTCCTTTTGATTGCTTTAAAATTCCTTTGAATTTTAGAGACTGAAATCACTTCAACCAAATAACATAGCCTTAGTTTAGTGACTATTTAAAATCTAAGACCTGGATTTCATTCAAAACCAGCTCTTCAATTAGCAGTACTTCAGCCAGTATCAGCTGGGTTCCCAGTATACATGATAATGTCACAGAATTATCCTAGCTGTAACTAATTTAATTAAGACTTGATCCTCAAATACAAAATCCCTCCCTTTCACCACATCATAATGCTCAGTGACCTACAGCAGGGGAAAAAGGCAACACAGGGAACTTTCCTCTGTCATTTGACCATATTGTTTACTACATTACAGGGAAAATATATTACTYGTGTATTTTTTTTTCTCATGAGTCTCTTTAATGTGTACAGGGAACGAACTTCAGGTAGCCACATGAAGCTACTGTTTTGCACACAAGAATAGGCTTCATATCTGCTCCTTCTAGTACTTTCAAACTTTTAAAGATGCTTAAGTCTCTTCTAGTGTACATTAAAGGTAATTTTATTTGGGGAGTTTAAATGTCACRCTGAGTTTGTAAGAAGTTGATGACTACTGCTCTAACAGTTCAGTCTACTAACCAGGGGAATGAGAAACTAGAAGGTCAGAGAAGGAAGAGAATAATTCAGGTTGAAAGGGATCTTGCAAAGTGCTCAGAGGCTTCATGAGACATAACAAGACAGACTAGCGTGACTTTTACAGGTTCTGCAACTGAACATTTCTCTTTGAGCTTATGGATTTTTTGGCTTGAAAAACTAACCATTTTACAAGTATCTCTAAATGKTTTTTTTTAGAACAAGATAACTATGTGCAATGAATGCATTACCTAATAAAGTGTATGAGCATCTCTAACCCTAGTGCTGTAGTGCCTCATTTTAGGCTCCTAATCACTGGAAGAGGTGCCATAAACCTATGTGCAATACCTTGACGTCCTTTACTACTCATATAGAGAATTAGGACTCTCAGCATCGGTCAATCTCTCAAGCTCAGTGTTTGGAGAGCATTTAGCATTAACTGTGGAAGCAAGTAAAGGGGTATTACAATGCTGGRTTCACTTATCCATATTCATACCTCAGTTTGAATAATTGACAAAAGTGCCTGGAAACCATATGTAGTGCTATTTACCTGAGTTTTTCATTTTGTTATACATGTTATGCAACAGTGTTGTACTTCTGTATGATTGGAGGATAAAGACAACCTGCCCTAGCACTATTTAAAGATTTTAAATGGATGAAGATATATATATGTATAATATATATATAAAAATATATAAAATGAAGCACAAAATCACAAAATGGTTAAGATTAAAAGAAGGGACTGTTAAAAATAATTTAGTACAAATACCCTGCTCGGGCAGGGTTACCTAGAGTAGTCTGCCCAGGAACATTTCCAGATGGCTTTTGAGTATCTCCAAAGAAGGCAAAGAAGGAGACTCCACCACCTCCCTGGGCAGCCTGTTCCAGTGCTCAGTCACTCTCACAGTGCCTGAAAAAAAGTTTTTTCCATAGATTTAGTCAGAAATTCCTGTATTTCTGTTTGTGCCTTATTGCCTCGTCCTGTCACTGCACACCACTGAGAAGAATCTGCCTCAGTCTTCTTAACAGCATCGTTTCCTATATTTATGCACATTAATAAGATCTTGGAGCCTTTTGCTCTCCAGCTGAACTCYCAGCACTCTCGGCCTGCCCTCATGTGAGATATGTTCAAGTCCCTTTATCAGTACTGTGGCCCTTGGCTGGAGTAACCCCAGTAACTCCTTAGCTCTCGTGGCCTGGGGAGCCCTGAACTGGACACAGCACCAGTGTGTGGCCTGGCCAGGGCTGAGGGAGGCCCTGGTGCTGTGTCCTTCTCTGCAGAGCTGCTTTTCAGGGCTATGGGGTTGTAAACRATGTATCTAATTTCACTTTTCCTAGAATTTTCTTTTTTTCATATGCGGAATTTAAGTACAGTTACCTGAATGATGCTAATAGATTTACAGAAAGCAAACGTCYATCTTAAAGATTATGAGGAAACTCATTGCCACAGGAAACTGGAAGACCAAATGTATAGACTTGTAAAAAGTGATTAGATAAAAATGTACATTCTTGAGGTGTATGGGCAAACTCCCTCTCAAGGAATCCTTAATTCTATGACAATTATAAGACTGTACCTGCAGCACTGTTTGTTATATTTCTCTGTAAGGATGTGCTGCGTGAGCTGGAATATTCAGGTTGATTCTGTGATCTCATTGAAGGATTCTGTTCTTGTGTTTCATAGAAAGTTGCTGGACTTGTGTTTATTACCTATTTATATGCATAATTATGTTTTCTTATTCCACTATTTTTTTCTTATACCTTGTATGTATAGCTTTTAGACCATAACCTCCTAAGTAGAGAAGTATGATAGCAGGTTGATGTGTCAGTTACAACAGTGCAGAAGCTACAGGACCTAATTTGGTCTTTGGCTCAAACAGTAGCGCAAAGTGTGATACTTCCTTTTGACATCAGTAAATGAGGTGCATATTCTATTAAGTGAATGCTGGAGGATTGCTAGATGTGTGTTGTCTTTTGGGAAAAATACAACCCAGAACTAATGGAAGATATTTTTTAATTACTGTGATTTTTTAAAATTGTAAATCATTATGATAATTGTGCTCAGTTTTGTCACAAGAAACAGTTTAATTGAATACACCTTGCATCTCATGTAAAAAAGACAAGTAGTTGCCACAAGCTGTTTGAAGAAAAATAGACTATGTAATAYGATATTTTGAATGTCTTTCTCTATTAGGTTGGCATTATATTAATGAATTTGAACTGGATAAGTACTGTTCTGAAGACATATTCAGGCAAGTGACAGTATACTTTTTGAGAGACAGAATGTAACAATTTCTGTTCCTATTAATAAGCAGCARACACCACTCTTAACATTTGCAAATGAAAAAATAATTCTTCTCCCTATTCTTTTTTGAGTGTGCAGTCATATATTTAAGCATATTCATGGAAAAGTGATTCTGAGTGATTAATACTGTCCTACTTCGGCTTCAGTTATATTCCTGCGTCAAGAATGTTGTCCACTGATAGTGAGAACATACATTTTTAAGATACTTTTATCTCCATGACATGGTAGGTTCTTAGGAGATTATGTATTGAAAAGTGTTCTTAAAAAAAAAAAAAAAAAAAAAAAAGGAAACAAAAACATAACAAGAACTATCTAGTTCCAGCCAATTAAATACCTTAAGACCACAAAGCACTTACATATATATTTTTAGACATGAAATATAGGATTCTGACCTTCCTGCCATAAGCAATTGGAATGGGAACTGGTAATGAAAAGAAGATATGTTTTGAGCTATTAYATTTTGATTCTATTATTTTTTATTAAAGTTTCCATATTACTTGGTTACCAGTCTAGAATAGGAAGAAGAAGCCTTATTAGATAAAAATATCTAGGGTGGATTCTTCTCTTCTGAAATAAATTATAGTTTATCATTTAAAAAGTTATAGATATGTCATATTCAGTTATCCAGTTTAAATATAATATTCAAATAAACTTAAACATTATAATAAATTTAAATATTTGAAAGAGTTTTGGAATTCACGGCCTTTTTGTAGGTGCAATATTCATGTAAATTTCTCTCCTTCAGGTCAAAGGCAACGTTTTCTAAGCAAAACTGATGGTGAACTATTTTGAAAATCCCTTTTCCTCATAATGCAAATAACAAAGATCAGATGATAAACTCATATTTCTTGCTTTTATTTATTTAATTTGAAAGTCAGAAGAATAAAAGCTTCTCTAAGAGAATCCTTTAAAGTACATTAAAAAGTACAATGAAAAAAAAGAGTAATAGTAATACCCTTGAGACCCTTCCTTGAGATGAAATGGTATTTTATCATTGTTTCTAATTTTATAACAAGATCTGTATACCAGTGCCTCAGATATGTATGGTTACATACATACGTGTGTGCACATGTACATACAAATGCACAGGTTTTGAAGAAGGAGAAATACAGGAGTGTTTTTTTGATGCAGTTGTCAGTAATGAATTCCACAGTTGTCTGGATAAAGGAAGAAAATCTACAACTTCCAAAGTAAGCCACAGGAGACCTTTAAACAGTTACTTTCTGAAGATTCATTTTAGCAAGGCCAACGTGGTTAACAACCTTCATCTTACGAAAAATGCCACCAGCCCTTAGTGACTACAGCTGGTTAAGTCCTGCGTTTTTAATATCTCATATGAAACGTGTTCCCCTCCAGCTATGTGATTCCTTTTGCCGTGGTGCTGGGGAAGGCGTTCAGGAGTGACTCCAAGGGAACACAGTGCCATCTGCTGAAGGGATCACCGGAGCGCTTCCCGCGCTGCCCCCGTGCCTGTTGGTGGCCTGCCGTGTAAACAGCAGAGCCCAACTTCTGGGCTGGGTGGTGGTGTCCGCGAGGCATTTCTTAGTGCATAAAACACAGCCAAAATCAGCTGTCAGCTGCTACTTGGCATAAATTCTCCTCATCTTGGATATAGGATTTTCAGTATCCTTTTAACCAATGCATGTTTACAGTCATCCAGCAAACTAGGATGTGTTTATTTGCTCAATGGGAATATTTTCTTCATGGCTGTTTTAGCTGTATTTTTGAAACTCTTCTGCCAACCTAGAATGTATGACATACCTGATTGTACTAGAACATRTTCTCTCTATATATAAACATGCCAGGAGAGACTTAATGGGAGAAAGAATATCTCTTTYCCTGAGATTGCCGCTTAGAAGGTGAGGCTAACTAGACAGTGGGTGAGATCACAAGGAGTGTCTTACAGTTCAAAGTCATGGATTCAAAGATAAGACCTGGATCAGACTTCCAGATTTTCCCTGCACATCTTCAGGTTTCCACTTACGATAATAGGTGGTCGTCTTCACAGCCAGGATAATAAATGTAYAACCTCAGTGCTTGTGAGATACTTTTTAACTATGTTATTGCAAGTTTAGTAACTACCTTTTGAGAAGAACTATCCCAAATTCCTTTAGGGCAAGGTTGTTGAGAACATTTCTGTCTACTTCTAGCAGTTCATATGCACTCATAAGAAAGACATAGCCCGTTAAAGCTGGGCAAACAGGAGTTCTGCAGCAGCCTCTGGCTCTTCKCTGAGCCAAGCCAGTGCCCCAAGAGCTCCTCACAGAGCAGAAGCCTGAATGAGTCATCAAGCATTGGAAAAGGCTGCCTGAGAAGTGGTGGAGTCACCATCTCTGGCAGTGTTCAGGTAACGTGTAGATGAGGCGCTTTAGGGACATGGGTCGGCAGATACCTTGTTGCAGGGTTTACGGTTGGACTCAATGATCTTGCAGATCTTTTTCAACCATAATGTTTCTATGATTCTCATGTTTTCATTATGTATAGATAGGAGTAAAGAATCAGAGCCTCTGCACTGAACCTGAGCAGTAGCTAGAAAACGCAGTGGGTGCTAGAGCCAGTTTTCGTGGCAGATAAATACAGTCTTGTGCAAATACCTTAAATCTGCTGGAGCAGCTGGCATCTGGGTACCTCCTTCCAGCTGTTTTGCTTTGGAGTCTGCAAGTCCAGTGAAACAGTCAACAGTGAACTTGGTCCCAGTTCCTAGCCAGTTCCTAGCTGTGGCCATCCTATGATTTAGGCACAGGCTGTGTGGCTCTGCAGCAGTGTAACCAGAATTAGAAAATAAACAAAAATAAGGAGATACTGAGAGCCTTGAAAGTAGCTGACAAAATCCCAGTGTTCTTAAAATGTTGCCCACAGTATCTTGACACCATTTATTCCTCAGTAAAGAGGGGCTAGGCCCATCAGACAGTTGAGAGAATGGTAAAATTGACAGGAAGGTGGAATTGAACTCAAAAGTACAGTAACTGTACCACGGGAAGAAAACACTCTGGAGTTAATTAAATTTACTGACTTCAGTGACATTTTATAATGTGTCCTTCTAATTACTGTCTATACTTCACAGTGCGAAATTTCAAGTGCTAGAAGCTAGGGCTAAAATATTAAAATACATATATAGAAAATGTTTGAGTGGTATTTTTCATTGTGAAACATGTAACCTTTATGCATAGTGCTTTTATTGGAGTTTTACGCTTTGTCACTGCTAAGAAAAATGCTATGCATTTTTTTTCAATACATCAATGATATAAGTGATCAGCTGTTCTGAGATATAGCCTGTATGTATTCATTATTGGTTTTGAATAGCATGAATGTTGTATGTGGCTCCAATGTGATACTGTATGTTAGGGAAACAAGCTATATGAACACCCTTCCCTTTGCTGCAAGATCTTTCTAGTGTGACTGGATCCAGAAAGAATTAAGTTTTCTTAACTCCCAACGCTGCCGGTATTTTCTAAGATTTCCTGTCTAACAAAGGATGCAAAGAGGTTTCTGAATGTGAATCTAAACTTTTGTTTCAGCGGATGATACTTCAGATTTTTTTTTATATTGTGAAGCTTGATTTGCAGAGTGAGAATCCACACTCTGTGTATAAGCATTGCAGTAGAGGTTGAAGGTGGAGAAATGACAATTTGATATTTGAAATAAAGTGTTTTTGCTAATGGAGTGGTGAACATCTCTTTATACAGCAATAGTAGCTAAAGCTCTGCTGAGTCTACACTGTAGCTTGATGAAACAGCTTTTCTGCTAGAAGTCAATGTGCTTCTCTTGTCTTTAGGCTGGTCAGTGAGGAGAAGATGTAACTTGCCGTATTTTGAAGTGGTGCTTTTGCCATTGTACAGCAACGTGGTCTTTAAATACTGTGAGGATCCAGATTCACTAAGGCAAAAAGTAGAATGTCATATACATAAGCAAGGAGACTGCATAATACTGTAAGAAATACAAAAACATTTCCTGTAATCTCACCATGGCTTAGAATAATCTTGCTCTGACACCATGACACAATCTTATCCTCAAGAGAAGTGGATTTTTAAAGCCATTATTGACTTCCTATGGGCCAAACAAACAGCTAGAGAAGAATTATGGTTATTTGTGGATGTTTGTCTCTTTCTCTTCCTGACACGTTTCTCCCTCCTGATTCTTCCTAGTGCCTGGAGCCCTGCAAAGAATCTTGGGACTTGAAGAAAAACCACTGCCAAAGTTTCTGTGAGGTATGTGAGCCCAGAGGCGCTCTTTCGCACTTGGTTCTGGCTGCCTCATTCGTTTGTATTACTAGAGGTGTGAGCTTTAAGGAGACAGCTGACTAACAGGCCTCATGTAACCATAGTAAGTTTGTAATTTTTTTTTTTTTTCTGATTTATCTCTGCCTGATGCTTTAAGCTGTGATCTGGACATACTGACATAACTTCTCTGAGAAGGTGCCATTAATTCTCTTCCCTAAGTTGCTATTTCTATCGTATGCCCTTCTTTGCTGGCTATATGTAAGAAAAAGAGTGTCTTTTAAAACATGTGTGAAAATCCATGTGCAGAGATGCTGGAAAGAACTTCTTATATTTGTGTTTTTTAAAAGAAAAATTGTTTAGGAACAACTATATTGTGGACACTTAATTCAATTAGTATCAAAATTACTTCAATTAGTATCAAAATGTGCAATGTCATGAACAAATCAGAAACAAATAAAACTATTTCTGCAGAGTGTTTCACAATAACTTTGTGTATAAACCAAACCTCCACCGATTAAACTATTGCAAAAGAAGGCGATAGTTTTGTTGTACTTAAAACATGGCTTTTACTGAATTTGTAGAAGTCAGTTGTTTCAGGGTTTAGTATGTAGTGAAAACATCTCAAAAGAAGGTTGCTTTGTTATAATTAAAGTAGTATAAACATGCATCCTTAATCATATCAGTGATTTGAATAAAGATTTATAAAGATTTTCAACACTGTATAAAAAAAAAAAAATTATCTTAACTAATACACTGATTAAACATTTCCCTCATCACTGAAGAATTTCTGGTATAAGAACATAGGCTTTGTTTACATTATTCTAAACAACATAAACATATAGGTATAATTTCAACTAAAAAACATTTCCTATATACAAATAACTGTAAATAGGGTTTACTACCTACCTATTTTCTTTTGTTAGTGTTATGTTTCACATCAAAAATGMTTATTGTAAGCTTTAAACAGAAATCAACTACTGCGTCCTCATATACAAAACTCTAGGGTAGTGTAATAAATAGTTTAAATGGGTCTAATTTATTTCACCCCAGTATATCACTTCTCACTCTGCCTGTGTGTTTCCAGAGATGGATGTAAATATGTATAAATTTAGTTTAAAAGAAAAACATTTGTAGAACAGTGTTCTATTGTACTTAAAAACAGTGAGCATCCCTCTTTGATTAGTGTTTTGTGGTTGAAGCTAAATTTAGAACTTCAAAGAGCATCACATTTAGCAGCTAACTGAAAAATGAGCTGTGAAATAGGGTGAGGGAGAGAAGCCTTGAGGATGTATTATGCCTCAGGGAGCTGTAAAGTTTTTAATTAAGTAGCTGCAAATTTGTGATGTTTTAGGATTTGAAATTAGCTTCACACACATGCGTATGCACACACACATATGCAAGCACGCAAGGGGCCATTCTTCTTAAACTCATCTATGCTCAATATTATTTGAATTAAAATTTGGTAGTTCTCCCTTAAAAAAAAAAATTGGAAGCAATAATTTAGTTTCAGATTTTTCATTGCTCCTGCTTTGGAARTAATTTCTTATCTACTGAATCAGTCTGCTAAAGGTAAAGGAACATTACATGTAAAGAAAAGAAAGGGAGATTATATCTGAATAACATGTAGCAGAAAATTGTGGTTCCAGTTCTGCCACTAAATGAAAGAGACACAGATTTTCATTTAGTTAATGCAAGAGATCTATGCATGGTAAGTTAATTTGGTTTTGTTACTTAGCTAAGACTTGCTCACATCCACCTGCTGCTTAAAATGTGTATCAAATGCCACCCCCAGCCTCTGTGCCTCATTCCCATCCTCTCCCTTGSACCAGCACTGTTGCTTATCTCTATTTATTATTTGAAGTTACTGAAATTTAGCAGACTTTTTTCTTTAGGGMTGGTTTCCTGCAGCTTAGCTGCTTGTCTGGCTGACAAGCAAGGGGGTAAGGSCCTATGAGGGAACAGCTGGTGTTTACATCTGGGGATGGTGAGGTCAGTAGGAGAGGAAGCAGGACTGCCCATATTGGCACGAGTAGCCTTTAGATTGGGCCACCCAGCTGCATCCTTTGGAGTCTGGTTCAAAAATGTTGAGCTGTTGAAGGAAAAGGTGGGAGAAGTAACCTCTGCACTGCTGGGCCACTGACTTTGCAGTATAAGCTCAATGTGGATGTACTCAGGACCAGCAAAAGAGGTCAACAATCTCTGTCATTTTGCCAAAATATGAGAATACTATAAATGAGAAAGTAAARCATTTGAATATGGAAGAAAACTGTAAACTTGCAGAAGCTGTAGGAATACTTAGATGGAGGTAGGTTAGAATCCTGTGTAGGCTTAGATATCTATAAATCAGATTCTTCAGAGAGGAGAGTTTTTGATTCTCCTAAAATAGAATGAAAAGTTACAGATAATCCAAGTTACATAGRTTACAAAAGCACCAATTATTTTGAGAGAATTTCTTTTGCCTTTTTTTTTGCAGCAACATAGAGTATCGGCTAAAACAGATGAAATTCCTGTTCTCCTCAGTGTCTCTCTCCTCTCTCCAGTGTTCTCCTTTGTGTCTTAGATRCTATTATTTTTTCACATAGCTTTAAATGAACGTTGTGAAACTTGCTACGCATGAGCATGAGTACTACACATACGCTTTAAAATATCTATGCTTTAAAGTAGTCCCTCTAGGACCTAATTTCTCAGAGAAGTAGTATTTACTTTGGCCTTGAAACAATATATTTAATTCCTATTTTAATTTGCATTTCATTTTCTATCAATCATTTTATCAGAAATATGTTCCAGTTCCATAAAGAATTGGCAAAAACATTGGCAAGAACTTAGATGCTTAGATGCTTAGCATCTTTAGCAGCTTAGATGCTGCTAAATCCTGTCTATGCAGTTCAAACAGGATAATGAGGCAAGACTTAGCTCGTTTATCTAGAATGGCATTACATCAGATATTGTGGGTAAAGTGTCATGAGGAAAAAGGGAGGAATGTGGGGTAGTCCAAAAAAAGGACTGTCTGACCATTGTTTCCCCTTTGTGTTGGGAATGTTTTTAATCTGTTGTTGAGCAACTTTGTAGCCAGGCAATGTGAGGAAAACAAGAGAAAGCTGGCAAATATAAAGAACCTTATTCCATAAAAGATGGTGGTCTTACTTGAGAGAATTCATCATTCTGTGCTTGGAATGCTTGTTTAAAAGTGACCTGAATACTTCAGGGATAGTCTTGCGAAAGCTGAAAATCTGAATTTTACTTTAGGAGGTCTTGGAAAATGTTCAACTTTTTTTTTTCTTTTCCTGCTGAAAACTTTGTACAATTCTTTTGTTTCCCCTTTAGCCTCTTTTTCCCAAGAAGAATTATGAATGCCTAACTAGCTGTGAATTCCTTAAGTACGTCCTGTCTGTGAAGCAAGGGGATTGCCCAGCACCTGAGAAGGCCAGTGGTTTTGCAGCTGCCTGTGTTGAAAGCTGTGAAGCTGATAGTGAATGTTCTGGAGTGAAGAAATGCTGTTCCAATGGATGTGGACATACATGCCAAGTTCCAAAAAATCTGTACAAAGGTAGAGATTATTAATAGATACTCATACTGGTCTAACATCTTCAGACTATAAAAAAGTCTCCTGGAAAACCAGGTTTTTCATTTCATAGAATTTTGTATGTATGATGAGATGAAGAAAGAGAAGACTTTAAGGATATATCTGGGCATAGAAAGATAAAGAAAAATGTAGCCTGAACTGCTGAAAACTGTTTCTTTTTTTCACTTATGAAGTCCCTGTCTAGAAATCTGTGGAACATAGACATGTGGCTGTTGTGAATCTTCTTAAGAAGAACAAACTTTTCAGTTTAAGTGAAATTCCAGGAAAGCATTTAAAGATAAATGATACATGTTATATTAATCACAAATAAACTTTATGATTATGAGTCAAGTAGGTAGGACTACGAAACAGTATCTTGAAGATAATCCCCTTAGAGATCCAAAGAATGCAGTATATTTGGAATTGGTGTTCTTAACGACCCAAAATCAAAATAAGGAAAAATGGTTTTATATCCACATATATCCACAGATATATTACTTAACTACTTAAATTCTAAGGCATCATGGCTTTCTCAAAAGATTTTTTTTTGCTTTGATTTGAATCCTCAAATTCCATTAAAAAAAAAAAAACCCCTTTCATTGCCATCCATCAGCCATGCATTGTTTCTTAAGGAATGATTTGTGCTTAGAAAAAGGGCAGATTTTAATTTGTTAGCATTTAAACAAATTGGTACATGGGAATATTCTGAAAATGTGCTTCTAACACAGAATAATTACCATATGTAAAAGGCATTTTCTTATTCAGGGGAGTTGGAATGTTTAGTTAGAAATCATTTCAAGGTTTTTAGTTATGAAAAATAAATACTAGTCAGCTATACCTCTGAGAGCATGGTCTCTCTCTTCAGAGCCTAATCAGCAGAATGGTGATCTCAGCTTCAGTCTTAGGTCTGAATCTAGACTTAGTTCAATCTGGGAAGCTCCTGTTATTTGCAGCCTTAGAATCACTGGGGATTAATATGTTTGAGTGGTCAGAAGTATTGTCCTCAACTGAGGATATAAAGCTGATGATAACAGTTGAAACAAAACAGTCTATCATGATTTTGTTCAAGTGTACCTTTGATAACAGTAAACAGCTGGTCTATTTTGAAACTAAGATGATCAGGCAGTACTGTGGTCCATATTCCCAACATAGAAAAGAAATCCATTTGTTCCAGGGGACTTCAGACTTAATCCCTTTGAAACTTTTAAGATATTTGTACTCTTATCATCCATACTGCCTGTTAAACTGAAGATTATTAAGATTGATTATAGAGTTATTTCTGTTCTCTCCTTGAGAAAAAATGTTCAGAGAGATAAATTCAGCATTCTTATTGCATGGGTAATTATTTACACGGTCAGGGTCCATGCCACAGTTATGAAACAAGATTCTGCATTCCTGCAAATATAACATCTGCAGAAAGGATATATATATATATATATATATATATATATATAAAACTAAGAAGAGCTACAGAGAAGAGGGGCAAATGTGTACAAGATATGGCACATTGTATAACTGTATACAGACAAATCCATTATTTGTTCAGACTAATGACATAGTAATATAGCTAACCTCTTGTTCTGACATCTTATCATCTGACATCTGACATCTCTGTCTTCAGGAGGTGCTTGCTTATAAAAGCATGTATGTGTTGCAGAGGAAGGGTAGAATGAATGCAGTCTTCATAGCTGATGAATTCAGCTAAATAGCCTCTTCAACCTGTCCTTCTGCAAGAAAGGACAAGTGGAAGCTGAGCAGACTTACTTTTCATTTCCTCCAGGGGTAAATGACCTTCCTGAAACTAAGGAAGAGCAAACTCGGCAAGCACGAGGAAGATCTACTGAATAACTTTAGTACTTCCTCTTATCATTGTGACAGCACTCACAGCTAGAAAATGAACTCAGATTGAATCTAAGAGTCTGCATAAGTTGTGGTAGTTTCATCTTTGATGTAGCTCTGGAGGTTCAAGTTAAATCAGCAGATACAAAATGCCCATCTGATATAAATGTATATGCCCTCTAGTAATGGCTGTTAAAGCCCAGTCCTGAAAGTATATTAATGTGAGTAAACTTGCACCAATCCAATACTGGATTAACTGTACTTCTTATCTTAATTGCTTCTTGACTTGCACTTGGTTTAATCTTCAAATTCTTTGTGTCTTTTTATTTTTTGTCAAGGAGTTTGTCAAGGAGTATTACTAATCAATTACATAGTCTTCAGACTTTTCCCTTTGCTGGAAGTATAAGATGTTCTCTCCTGCACTTGTCATCTGCCTCATCCATCTGCTTTACATTGTCTCAAATTGTAAAGGACTTTGACAAATAACTGTCCTTTTCACATGATCTACCTCTTTTTATTTTTTTTTTCCTCAGAGGCAAATAACCTGACATAATGATGTTAGAAGTAACAGTAAGTGCCTAAAGTGAATTTGATACTTTATGGATGGAAATGGAGCATATCCCTGCTTAGAATTAAAACAGAACAAAAAACAAAATCAGAAAAAAAAAGGAGGARAAGAAAGTGATGCAAAATGAATGATGAGGTTCACTTTGTCTGATGTGTATACACTGCCCCTAAGGACTTGGACACATATCTTTTTCCACATTCAGGTGGTGATTGTTGAAGAAATTACCCATCACCGCTTTCCTATTCAAAAGTTAGTGGAATCTCTGATGCGATGATACTCCTACTTGAGTGAAGTATCCAGAACCCCTTTTTAATAAAGCTTTAGGCTTCATACTACCTAGCCATTTTGTCTGAAGTGGTTTRGGGAGCAATCCATAAAGCAGATCTGGTCAAGAAGTAAAATATAGTAAAGAGAAGGTTGTGGCATTTAAGCGTATGATGGTATGGTAATGGCATAATAGGATCCCTAGAGCTAAAATGGTCATCCAAAGATTTTTATTTAATTCATTTTATACTAAAAGAAAAAAAATGCATTTTTTTGTGTGTTAAAATGCAGTTTTTGCAGTTTCTAAGTTGTACATCTCTGAGTTTTTGAACAGTCTTTAAATAAACTGTCTTTATTATCACATGGATGCCCTTTACTGTTCAAACTGTCTGACTAATATCCTATACTGTCTGAAATCCTTCCATGAAAACTCCTTGAGTTTCTGGGATTGCTCCCTACATGTCCTTATGATGAGCCAACATGCATGCATTTTTGCAGAGAAGCGTGCGTTGTTTAAAAGTGATTTGAATTTTTCACTTAAACACTGCTGACTTCAGAGGACTAATTTGTYCAACCATGATGAAAGGACTGACCATTTATGTAATGAAAAGCACATTGAAGAGTGATTGGATCCACACATCTGGATATGAAATTGATGGTGCTTGTTCTACAAAAGTATTCTAAAATGCACTTGYGCTGCGCCTTAGTTGCTGTTGAGATGCATCTGCACACAATTACATAACACCAGAGAGGCTGAGTTACTTGCAATCAAGTGAATCCAACTGCCTCTAATGCAAAGCAGATGGAAGTTTTCTTAACATACAGATTGTAGGCTTATTGTACATCATAATTAAAGAAGGATTTTCAATTGTATAAATTTTGAACTGACATGATCAGTGAGGCTCATTAGATTAAGAATGCTGGGCATTGAATGATATCCAGAATTTAAACTGATGTGGTAACAAGATTTAAGCACTGGATTTTCCTTGGGTTGATTTTAGATTTGTTTCAACAGCTGCAGTATTGATTTTTATTTACTTGCAGCTAATTTTATAACCAGATTTAGGAGAAAATCTTGTAAAATGTGAAAGCAATTTGTTGATCTAAGGAAATAGCTGTACTGCAGTCAACTGTGATAGACTATGCAGAAGCATTTAAATTACAATTTATGGCACCAATGCATGCAGTTTAACTCATGTAGAGCCACACTGAAGTGACAAAAGACTTAAAATGTGCATGATAATCTGATAAAGAGAGAGATATGTCAACATAATTTTATATATGGCATATACTAAAAGTTACAAAATGCTGCACAATTAAATATCTGTYTCTAATGTCTACCTAATATCTAATGTTAGAAATGTATGTAATACTTGATTTGCTGATTTAATGAAAAGATGCCAAATTTAAAGAATTTCTCTCCAACCTAGAAAACTTTTTAAAAAGATGATGTTGTTAGAAGTAGAAGCAACAGAAATAACTGTCCTTCAATACAGCCCTGAGGGATTACTGTGAACTTTCAGAAAGACATCTTTGTCTCTGAAATGCACATTTGATATAATGGAAGATGATTTGGTATTACCTTTCCTAGATCTTTAGGGAAGAATGGAAATTGGCAGCTCATACAACATAGATGCATGTGAGTCAATATCATACGGCTGTGGAGAAGACAAACAACATACATTATATTAGAATCCTGTAACATATGTGAAATAATCCTGCTGTTGTAGTCAACACAAAGGAGTTCAGCTGGAGTGTATGTCTAGTTTTAGGCATGCCCCTGGAGAAGGGCTGTGGACTAGCAGGAAAATTTCCACAGGAGAATTTAAAGAATACTCCGAGTCTCTGACTTAAAAGGAAAATGAAGTGTGCTGATATTATTAAACTGTAGAAGAAAGAACTGAGAGACATGGTAACAGTCTTCAATTATAGAAAAGGCTGCTTCAGAGGTGAAGGACCCATGACCATAGGGGATAGTATTGACTTCCAGATGCAGCAAAATAGATTGAGGTAAGCAATAGGGAAAGGTTTTCAATGGTAAGGATAGAGAAGCAGTGGAACAAGTTCTTAAGTAAATCTGTACTCCCATCATTGGTTATGTTAATCATAAATTAGATGAATATCTGAATTACACAGATAGAGATGTGTCTTGGGGTCAGTTAGAGTCCACATAATCAAAGCATGTTTGGAAACTATTCTTGATTGGATAACTTTTACTTTAGAAGTTTCAGATTCAGATATGTTGCTTGAGTTTTTAAGTAAGGTGAAGGAATCATTCTGAAGATATTATTTTTACAACGAACTTTTTATTGATAGAGATTGTCATCTGTGAACATTTCCATAATCATCCCACTCATTTACCCTCTCTTTTCTTCTGATTGACCAGCCTTTTCCCTTTTCCCTTTTCCCTTTTCCCTTTTCCCTTTTCCCTTTTCCTTTTTCCTTTTTCCTTTTTGCTTTTTGCTTTTTGCTTTTTGCTTTTTTCCATTTTCTTTTTTCCTTTTTTCCTTTTTTTTCTTTTTCCTTTTCCCCCTTTTCCCTTTCTCCCTTTTTCCTTTTTTTTCCTTTTCCTCTGTCTCCATATGGCTTCATCTTGTTTTGTAAATTATTCAGATTTTTTTTTCGTGTTCCTATTGCAGGTGTCCCACTGAAACCCCGGAAAGAATTAAAATTCATAGAACTTCAGTCTGGAGACCTGGAGGTGAAGTGGTCTTCAAAATTCAATATTTCCATTGAGCCTGTGATCTATGTTGTTCAGAGGAGATGGAATCAAGGGATCCATCCTAGTGAGGACGATGCTACTAACTGGCAAACTGTGGCACAGGTCAGTTTTTTGTAAAAAGATAAGGGTCGTGAGCTTCCAAACAATGACCTGAAGGTCCCCTTCAGAGGAGAGTTAGAACATAAGACTTCTCTATAAGTAATGACARACACAACTAGAATCCATATCTCACAGGTCTTACTCCTGTGTTCCATGAGTTTTTTTCAAGACTGATCTAGTAGAAATGAGCTTCAATATTTTCTTTTTTTTTTAGCTATAGAAGTGGGAAATGCTTTTGATATTACAGAAAACAACAGTATTAGAAAAAAAGAGTTAGTATGAATATATGAGAAAGAAGTAAATATTTCTTCTTTCTTCTGCCCCAAAATAAGAATATTCAGAGATTTGTTTTTTTTCAAAATGAGCTAAGTGTTATGGATATATATCTATAGGACTCTCTAGTGGATACGTGATGTAAATAACTCTAAAGAGTGATACTTTCTTGTAAGCACATACATATGAGATATATTAAGATGGGAATTCAAAAGAAAGGCTTTCTAAAAGCCATGTTGATCTTGAAAAATGTAGAATTAGATACAGGGAACAGGGATTTAGTACAGAGTTCCTCTATTAAAGGAAGCACTTGAGTGACACAAACCTTTTGAAGTCAATGGGACTCATGCATAGCTTCCAAGGCATGTATTGGGTCTTATCAAAAAGATAAGAAAATTGATGAAAGGGCCATTTAATTTTAAGAATTAAAAAAAGGAGAAAAAAATACCAAGACCTTTATTGTTTGTAAGGTAGCTTTTTCAGATGTTGCCCTCCTAATTTAGAAAAGCCCGTGATGTCATGCTCTTATCACTCAGTGCAATGCAGGCTGAAAATGTAAGATTCATGAGCAAATGCTTCTTAATGAGAAGCAGCCAACAGAGCATAAATTTTCACTTAGTTCCTTCCCAGTTTCAATCTGTTTTTTAACATGATGACAGTCCACCTGGATGGCAGAGTTCCAGTCGTTTATCTTAACTGTTTCACCCTCATCCCTGCTGACAAGAAAAGCAAAACGTTGATTTTGAAAAGATCTGCAAAATGTCATTACAGCTAGGGAAAAAAAAATGTTGGGTAGGATAAGTAGAACCATCCACAAAACACAGGGAAGAGTTCAGATTCTGTGACAAATTGTGTTCATGCTTGGTTCAGATTGGGCAGAAAGAAGCTATCTTAAAATAATGTTAGGCTTGTGAAACAGAGCACTCAACACTGTAATTTGGCATTACAGGGGACTGTCACTATGTTAGAATCTTGCCCAGAAAATGTCGTGAGTAGTAGAGCCCTCATGAAAGCAAACTTGTGCAAGCCTAGGGACAAGTGCACCCATTCAAACCTAATCAAGTTGCAGTGACTTCTAGTCACCGTCAGCTGAAATACAGGTTTTAATCTATATGTTCTCCATATTCATCAAAAAAACTCCTGCCACAGCTACTAGAATAACAAGTAGAAAATAATATGCCAAATCTGTTTTTTTTCCTTGCTGTGATTGTGCCATATACATGTGCTAGACCACAGATGCACAACTATTCTAGTTGGATGATGCAGAGCAAAGGAGCACAAAGCTGYTCTGCTCTCATCCCACAAACAGAACTCATGCACGTTTCTGGAAGTGTGGACTACACTGTATGTAGACTACACTTTATACACAGCATATGCAGATGTACAGCATATACCTTCTTGCAGGGGGTCTGCAGGAGAAATGTTTCTAGAAATAGTTTCCATACAAGAATGACAAGAATCCTGACAGCTACCTTTCCTGAGGGTCGGTCTGTCACATGCAAGCAGAAGAGGCTGCTTTAATCACTATGGCAGGAGAAGCCTGCTCCAGCTGGCATCTTTCTGAGAACCTCCCTGTCCCTTCTGCATCACAACAGATACATGTTTGATTGTGTGATAGTCCCCACTGGAGATGTCAGTTCAGAACAAGCTGCCTGACTGCCCTTGCGAACGTCGCACACCCTATGGGACAGTCAGKCTGGACACTCTTGAGGAGTGATGGTAGATAAGAATTTGTCTCTACAGAGGAGTGTGCAGATGACAGTTTATTTTGCAATAGCAGCAGTAAGGATGGATGTTCAATTTGACTAAAGTAACTATGTGCACAGCCTGTAAGCTTTCCTTATTCTATATAGTGGAGAATTTTACACGTATGCTTCCAAGACACGGATGTATGAGAACTGGAAAAAGTTCAGTCGTTCAGCTGAGAACTTCTGGGWTATCACAGAACAGGAGAGATGGTGCCGGCTCTTTCATTACTCTGCTTGTAACTTAAGCTACAGTGCATGTACAGAGCAGATGTGATCAAGAACACTGCCGGCAAGGGTATGAATTTCTGTATGCCTATATCCATATTCAGTGCAATTATACAAGGTTGTTGTTTTCATCTTCTTATGAAAGAATTCACATTTTGTCAGAGTTCCTCATCCAAAATTTTCTTTTTATTCATTATTCAAGAAGAAATGGGGCTATAGTTTTGAAGAACTATATTTTAAAGGATTTAATTTAAAAAAAAAAAMACAAAAAACAAAATTTCTGTTTTTCATTGCATGAGGTCTTACCATGAGTGAATTTGCTAATATGTTTTCAAGTCTCATATAATGATTCCATACTGCTCTTGACTCAGTCATTATATAAAGCTGTAGCCCTGTGAAAGTTCATGGGGCCTTGATCTCACTGAATTTTGGGATGATGCTAAAGATAGACACATTGTCAAGTGTTTTTGTCTGAAGACTTGCTTGTTATAATATTTTGATCAAAAGAATTGAAGGTAAGTAGTTAGGTAGTGAGAAACAGTGAGAACTAACTGAAATGAACTTTAAAAATTCAACTTACCCTTAAGCTAACTAAGCTAACTAAAGAAGAAGAGGCATACTGTGAAGGTGTTGGAACTGCCACCTTAGGCTAAAAAGAGAAAAATGGAATTCTGAGTGGGGAAGGAATGTGAGGAGCAGCAGTATGTGAGGTCTCAAACTCCACACAACATACCAGCAAGAATGTGGTCTCTGGTGCATGAAAGGCATTCTTTTACATATACACGTACATCAGGTATCTTAGTTTCCCTATATTTTTCATGTTGCCATATGAAGAGCTTAAATACAGGATACTATCTACAAATTGTGCTCTGAAAATGTCACTGCTGGGTAGCTAGAACACCTCCGTGAAGTTCTTTCTGTCTTACTTTGCTCATCAGCTTCTAGT
The DNA here is from genome assembly GCF_003342845.1 of Nothoprocta perdicaria. Taxonomy (NCBI): domain Eukaryota; kingdom Metazoa; phylum Chordata; class Aves; order Tinamiformes; family Tinamidae; genus Nothoprocta; species Nothoprocta perdicaria. The sequence continues at coordinate 2,313,955 of NW_020454194.1, forward strand.
TTCTTACAGAAATTGAAAACAGCAGTGAGCAGAAATTGTACTTTGGCAAGTACTTGGGATCACCGCAAGTAATACTGAATGCAATATGTGGATGGTGATTGAAGTTAGGGAAAGCAGAGCTTGTCACCACTTTTTTTGAAGAGATTGCRTGTTTGGTCAGTTATGATGATCAGTTTTGTTTGTAAAATATATCTGGATATACACAAGGCATTTTAATTAGATTAATTTGTTATATTGATTAAATAATAGTGTTAATCCAGTCAATATCACAGCTAAAATAATCTGAATACTAGATAATTGAAAAATAATTGTAAATACAGAAYCAACAACAAATGAATAAATTTTTGGGGAGTTGTACTAAAACTGATTCTTGATATTGTTCCTTCTGTATTTGACAGTGATTTGGCTGCTTCCAGAAGGCTATAWTCAGTCCTGGTGTTCGTACCTTATAAAAAAATAAGAAACAGTGCAGGAGAGCCATATATAGAAGATAAAGGGGAAAATGGTAGAGAAAAGCTGAGAACGAGAGAGCATAAAGTACTGAAAGGGTTCAGAGTGCATCTATCCTAATTCTGTATTTCTGTGCTTAAAGTACTACCAAGGAAGCTGAAAATTGAACTTAAGACACTGGCAGTCTGAGTGAGTGTTGCTGGAGTGGAAGATGTCTCCTGAGATTTGAGAAAAGGCTGCTGTACAGAAGAGTTGTTAAAGCTATGAATGTAACWTTGACATAGGTACTAAAGATCTGAAGAGAGCTCACATTCACTACCTGAGGGTTACTATTTCCTATGAACCAGAARAGGCAGCTTCTCGCAATGCTGCATTTTGTGAAGCCTCTTTGGAGCCCTGACTTTCTTTTTTCAAAATGCATAGAAGTGAGTTCTCTTACTTGAGGCAGCACCTGATCAGCTGGGCACTATGGAGTGGTAATGGTTGTGCTGTTGGAAAAAATGATTTGTGAATTTAACACCTCAGTAGTTTTCTAAAGGCTGCTTTTCCAAGTTAAATTTGAAGTCCAATAGAGACCTGTGATGCACTGTAACATTTGTTGGTTACATGTTTTTCTTCACAACTGCAAAGACATTGCAGTTCAGATTGACAGWCAGAGTAGGGCAATATAGTTACATAGAATCCTAGAATCCTAGAATGCTTAAGGTTGGAAGGGACCTCAGAGGTCATCTAGTCCAACCTCCCTGCACATGCAGGTTCACCTACAGCATGTGGCACAGGGCTGCATCCAGGAGGTTTTGGAAGATGAAGAAGGAAACTCCACAACCTCCCTGGGCAGCCTGTTCCAGGGCTCTGGCACCCWCACTGTCAAAAAGTGTTTTCTCAAGTTCCTGTGGAACTTTTGGTGCCTCAGCTTGTGGCCGTTTCCTGTAGTCCTATTGCTGGCCACCACTGAAAAGAGGCCGCCCCCTCCTCCTCACTGCCTCCCTTGAGGTATCTACCTTGCCTACACTTAATTGGCTTCTGCATATGTAATTAAATGAATCCTCGACCTCTCAGTATGACTAAACAGCCTTGCGTGGGAGATGGCACAAGTAACCAGGCCAGATCCTGAGAATAAGCATGACATTTTCCCCAACAGACTACAGACGAGCGGCTTCATCTGTCGGACATCAGGGCGAGCCGGTGGTACCAGTTCCGGGTGGCAGCTGTGAACGTGCATGGGACGAGAGGCTTTACGGCGCCCAGCAAGCACTTCCGCTCCTCCAAAGGTTGGTGCTTGTTCCCACCTTTAGGTCACTCATGTGGAATGCAACCTGGTCTGCTTATTTAGGGGCAGAAGGTCTTCAGCAGTTGCATTTTTGAGAGGTAGTTCTGCTGTCAGGTTTAGGAATAGTGTGGGATTAATTTGCAGGCAGGACACAARGCTTAAAGATACCATTCTCTTGAAGATACCATTATTAAAAAGAAGAGTCTCATGAATGGACTTCTTTTTGAACTTTTTGAACTTTTCTTTTTAAATGTTTAAAACTTTTTCAGCACCATTGACATCAGAATTGAAGTTCTGACAACATGACATAGCAAATGTGAGAGCTTTCAACACATGTTGTGAGAATCCTGTGACATAGGAATTGTTGTGGCTGTGTTTAGTTTCACAAGAGATATATTCTGGTGCTAAAATAAATTTGCAAATGGTACTGAGAGTCATGGGGGGAGTGGGAACACGAAGTGGATCACTATTTCTKTCAAGTGGTTGGACTTGTCTTTGACACACTTGATAGAAGCTAGCTACAGTATTCCCAGTTGACTCTCAGACATAATGTAGGAATTAGTGGAGGCTAAGAATCATCCCCAACAGTCTCTATGTGGCCACCCAATAATAAAGCTAATTATAGGAGCATAGCCAAATCATGCTGACTAGTTGACTTTAATGCCGAAGAATATGGCCTGGCACTGTTTATTAATGCAGGCAGAGTCTCTAATAGATAGATTTCTTTGTTCTGGCAGTGACAGAATCTTTACMTTTTTACAATGCACACTTTCTCTCTTTTTGCTGGCACAGCTATCTTGTAGTATAGGCAGTAGTCATGCTGAGTTGTCATGCTAGTTTGTAGCTTGTTTGGTCATATTCAATCCTGGAAAAAATACACTATAGATGCAGTTATGTGGGTGTGCAGGTGCTTCTGCTGGTGTGGTTTAATTGCCTACTGAATATGTTCAGTATGTGTTCAGATGCACAGCTTTTGGTGCTACAACCAGACTGCTGGAAACATTCATTAGCATCCTATTATAGTTGTTACCACAAACCTTTTAAGGTATCAAAGAAGTCTTTTCAGAATTTATTGTACTTAGGCAACATGCTGTTTTGGTCACATTGAAGATACAGTACCTTCAGGATATGTTGAGCTTACTACAGGCACTCAGCAGGAAGCAGTAACTTTCTCTCTGCTTTTTGCATGAATTGAACAGTAGCAGATAGCATTGTGTTGCTGAAAGTGGCACCAACTTTTCCCGAACCTCAGAATATATTTAAGGTTTTTTTTKTTGTTGTTGTTTTTTGAGTTACCAGCCATTCTGTTTGGARTTAGTAATAATAACAATTACATAAAAGTATATCATGATAACACTGAGGTTTTGGCTTGAGCTTGGCAGTTTTAGGCAGGGTTTTCAGGCTAGGGACAGGAGTATATACTTCAGTGTACCTACCTTAGTAGAATTTAAGAGTTTTGCTGGTCAAACGGAAGGTCTGTATAGCTAATTGCCTGACCATAGTCAAAAGCGGATGTCTTGTGCTAGGGAACAGTGTAATGGTAGGACTAGTGTATAGGAACATATCTTTAGAATATGTCTCCTAACTGGCAGGGATCTGTGTTTCAGGAGCTTGTGGGTTTGAAGTGATTACATGTTAGGTACCAGGGTTTTCTGTGGTCCCKGCAGCTACTACTCAAAGCACTTGCTCCCCTCGAGTGCTGCTCCCAGCTGCCTGGTGGGTGGAAAGTGCTTTTAGGACTCTGTGATAAGGACAGCAGGAGCCAGTAGTACCTCGGTGTGTTCTTAGGGAATAAGCCAAAATAACAAGGATCTTTTATAACAGTAAAAAATAAATAACTGGCACTGTTCAAAAGGTTACTCTGACCCTCACAGTGAGAATTTTCCAATCTAAACTACAGCCTTGACAAAGAATTGTGAGTTGCCAAGCAAACAGCAAGGAGCTCAGTTAGCTCTCAGCTTCGTTGCCTGAATCCTTGCAGTTGGCGAATCGTTTGACAATTTGAGGGGCTTTGTTGTTGTCAGTGGCCAGAAGTGTGAGGGATTGTTAGGTAGCTCAAATAAGGAAGCTGCCAGGTGGTGACTGTCAGTAGTGATGCCGAGATGCTTCAAGCAAGTGTCTCTTACTCCCTGAGTAGGTACACACAGTGGTGTTAGTTACAGTGTCATACAGATATTTTTATTACTCCTTTGGAGCTTAGTGGGAAGTGGAGGCTCCTGGCTGGCAGAGAGGCAAGAAGCTGCTGATCAGATGATCACTATGTGCAGCTCCTTGAGTGCCAGCGTCTACTGGCTCCTGCTGAGCTCCTACAGGCACATTTAACCTCTAGTTTGGAAAGGAAAACAGACTTTGGCACACCACCTTTGGAAGTCTGCTGGCTGTCTGTGGCACATTTGTGTGAAGTGTGGACAGAAATTCACATCAGTTCTTGTACTGTTGCTATTCCTCTTGCTGAGCCAAGACCAAGAGAAGATTACTATATTAGTCAGACTTAACAGAAGTTTTCTTCAAAAAGAAATCTTTCTGATCTTGGAACACAACAGCAGTTTCTAAGAGAATTTCTCACACAATATGCTGAACTTTCACCGATTGCTCTTAAGTTATAATGTATAAAATGATTTGTATTTATTTTTTTCTTGCAGGATAACTGTGATATATGATCTGAATCTAGGGAGCAGTACGGCACCACAGAATATCTGTCACTAAACATTTTAAGCTGTTATTAAGAACATTCAAAAACATTGGTGCCATAACTAGAGATGCTTTTTGCCTGTTACATGTATACTGTTTATAATATTTTGTTTCTTTTTCAAATGGAGAAATATGATTCATAAGACAGAAAAATAAGATTATGTTTTATTTAAAATAGCATTATATATTCTGAAGTATATAATTTACATGAACTCTTTGAGTWCTAAATTAAGCTCGTATTATCCAAATTTATCTTTTTTTTTATATGACTGTGAGATTAAGCTAAAACAAGACGAAAGAGCATTGTAGCGATAATGACACTACATCATTCTTCATCTTCTTGTTTTGAGTTTTTATCTATTGCAGCTGTTGATATTTCTGTGCTGTAAACATGAAGTTAAGGTTTATTAGCTATTTTACACTGCCTTGTGTTCRTTTATGGAGTTAATGTGTAAATAATAATCAAAATGACATTTCTGATATAAATAATTTATGAAATATTCAGGGGGTTAGCGTGGATAAACCATATGTTTATGCAGTTTTATTTATTTTTAAAAGATAAATGAAGGATTTGAAAGTGTTTGTCTGGCCTGGCCTTTCACAAGGAATGAAGTGATCTCTCATTTTTCCAAAATACCATCCYGAAATGTCAAAATTTGACTCTTTTTTTGGAGCAGAGTATCTGGAAGATGGAGTAAAAACTATGCCTGGAAGAATGGGTCCTTTCATAAATGTAGAACTCTACTCATGAATTTTGAAATTGATGCAGAAAGCTAAACTTGATTTTTTCTTTTTTTTTTTTCAAATTGAATATTCAATTCAAATAGTTTTTTTGTATTTTGACTGTGATTTCCACTTTACTTTTCAATTTTTGAATATGCTTCCTTTGCTTTTTTTCCTCAATTGAGTAAACAGCAACAATTTGCAAYAAAGATAACAAAATGCCTAGCAGATGCCTATTCCTGTTCCCAAAAGGTATATATATTTTACCTTTTCATATGGTGATTATTTTTCTCCAAGCTGCTTCATTTTACGCTGGAAGGAAGGGAGAACTGTTCCTTCAAGATGTAGGAACAAAGTTCCTTTCAAAGAAAATCTGCCTTTGCCTTTCTCACATTAAGTGGTCTCTGGCTAGTTTTTCTCAACTGGTCAGATGCTGCTCAGCACTAATACAGCTTGTAATTAACTGCATTTGAATAAGAGTTTTTAGACTACTTTCTCTAGCTTTTATATAGTGTTGGATGAGAGTAAACTCTCAATAACATAGTATGCAGCTAACTAGAGGGATCAACATTAAGCATCTCCATGAAATATATTATTTTACACGACCATTATTAGATATTATGCCATTTACCCAGACAAAAAGAGGCTATAGAATTGATACAGTGAGCCAAGCTATCAGATCCTTTCTCTTTGGCTGAAGGTTTCTATCTTCAGATTGAAGACTTGAAGGCAGTCACTAGCCTACAGAGTATAAATTGTCAAGCCAAGGGAAGCAGACGACATTTTTTTCACAGCCCATAAGTACCATGCTGGATGTGATTTCATGCATACGTTACTGAGTGCTAGTAAAACCAGAACAGACACCCACTCCCAACAATAAAATTCCCTCTGTCGCTCCTTTGGGACCAATGATTTTTTTATACCATTGCACAGCTGGTTTATGTGTGCCATTTCCAGCGGGCGAAGACAGTCCTCCTGCTTATGCCTTGTAACAGCTTACTAGTTGGAAACTTGTCTGTAGTGCAGCTTCAGCAGATTTTTAGAGTTGTGAGGTATAATGTTTAACAGATAGCAATGAGTGATCCACTTGAACTAAATTAAAAAAAAAGAAAGCCTTTTAAAAAGGGTTTAAGCTGGAGTCTTGCTGTCACTTTTACTGCTTAGGATGGGACTTCAATGCTCTTATTTCCTTCTATGACATATATTTCAAATCATTTGTTGTATTCATTATGGTTGTCACATTTAAAACCAATGCAGATGCATTTGAGAAGTATATGATGTGATTCTTGTATGTAGCTTGCCCATGCTGTTTTGCAAGCAAGGTTGCAAAGCACTTCCAGATCTTAGTAAATGAAATAATTTTGCAAAATATGGCTGTCTATTTTTAAATATCTGAGCATGGGAAACATGCATTTCGTGCATTTCGAAACAGTAATCGTGATATTTTTAAATTTTGTCTTTTATTAGCAGCAAGGATCCTCCCTTTTGTGGAATGGAGGCAGAGTTTTGTTTATGATGCCTGGGTAGCCAGCAACACAAGAATTTAAGTCCTTTGGTTATACTCAGATAGAATGCAGATAAAGGCAAGATTTACTCCATGTGCTGGAACAGYAGCCTCAGCCTTGAGCTATCGTTCAGTGAGAAGTGTTTTACTTGTCAGACTGCTGAGACTAGATTATTTTTTAGATTTGAGGACAATTGTCTATACCAATTTCTGGTATATGTGGTGACTTTTTTTTTGCTTGAACTTTAGTACAAATTACAAAAGAAAAGCTTCAATTATYATCAGCCTTTCTGTAAACCAAAGGATTTGATTTCACATTCAGATGTACTTATGTAAATAAAATTTCAACTTTAAATTTGAAAAACTGGCAGATGTTCACATATCCAAATTACACGTGTGGGCAGTCAAAGGTATAACAGAGATAAGAGGAGCAACTACAGAATGGTCATTGCCTTTGTAGTCAGCAGATTGGCAGTTTAGCTTTATCATTAAGAAATATCGTATATTTGTAGAAGCTCAAAATCCAGTACCAAATAGTTTAGACCTTGAAGTATTTCAGCAAATAAGTTTTGTTCTGCTTTTCCTGTTTGCGTAAGGATAATCATAACAGAGCACCTTGTAGAAGCACGACTTTTCATTCAATTATGCAACAATTAGGCTTAAAAAGTTCAGAAAAAATCAGCATCTATTATCTGCCAGCTGGCAGGAACGCATTACAGCGGAACATATTGTTAAGGCTATTGACAGTTATGTAATTCTGTGTTTGTATTTAAGCATGAGTTTGGTGTCATATCTTTTTATATCTATCTATCTATCTATCTATCTATCTATCTATCTATCTATCTATCTATCTATCTATCCATCTATCTATCTATCTATCTATCTATCTCTATTCAGAGATCATAATATCTTTGACCCACTGCTCTTTCTTCTCACCCATTTCTTTTGCTGGTGAAATGAAATCTTTTTGGATTAAAGAATGCAAGAATATTCCTGTTTCCATAGGTCACAAAGTGATAGTTTTGCCAGTTGTAATATCAATGAGTGTCATGGAAATTTGTAGGTAAAGATAAATGAATTATCAATATTGCAATACTTCATTTTCAAATAGTATGGAATAGATCTTCAGCTGTTATAAAATAAGTGGCTTCTTATTCAGCTAATACTCAATATTCAAATTTCAGACAATATTTTACTCTTGTTTGCCCACAATCATTTGATCTTATGATTATACACAAAACTGTTAAATTAATTTTTGTTCACATCCTGCCATCTTCCTTCTAGATCTTTATCTTCTCTGATCTTAGCCTACTACATTTTTAAGCCCTTCTAGAAAATATGCTACTTTCAAGTGTTTCCCCTTTTTGTGTCTATCAACTGCAGAATTCCTATCTTTCTGCTTTCTGCTACTCCCACCACTCTTCCTCCTGTTGAGAGGTGCTTTTGTGGATGACATTTATCAAGCTTGCAAAAGAGAGACTTAGAAGAAAAGGGGCAGTTAAAAAAATGGTTCTACTGTTGCTGCTCCTGTATTATTTCACATGTATATTTTCTTTAAGTGGATATTCTTTCTTTCCTTAACTAACAGTTACTCAATGAAATTTACATTCTCCTGTGAAAAAGGAGAAAGATGAATCATTTTTCTTTTAAATCTTGATAAGCACACTATATGCTGCCTGGATTGTCTACTTCTAGTGAACATAGAAGAAATGCTGCTAATAAAGTGACCTGCACAATTACAAAAGTGCAGGGTAAAATCCTGGAGCTATAGAAGTCAGAAGAAATTATCCATTGGCTTCAGCTTGCATATAATTCTTGTTTTTATTTCTGCTATGTCACTGGGGAAAAAAATGGGCTGAAAGAAATTCTGTAAGTTATATAAACGCTTAATTTTGGTCAAATGCTGGGAAAATTACACATTATTGTGCACTTATGTGGGTCAGGAAGAGAAGATATATCTCACTTGAAAAGGGATTTTGAGGAAAAAATGGTATTTGGTAATTTGACCATATGACATATGAGAAGGTAGTGAATGGAATTTTAAAATATTTTAAAACATTCAACAGATTTTGCCCAGAATTGCTGTTTCTTTTATCTTTAAGAATTTTTTAAGACCTTCACATTTTTAAATAGATACAGAAAGGAAACAAATATATTTTACCCTTAGAATTGTTTGTGCACATTGCTTGTATATCTGACATTCTCCACAACATTTTAATTCTAATCCAAATCTTAGGTATAAATAATATATGATGATATATATGAGATATATGATATGATCTCCCAGTCCATCTGGGAGATAATCTAAATAATTCACCTACAGGTAATACGATCATGTTGCTCTTCAGAGTATGAATGTTTTATTGTTGTAATGTTGTGCTGTAACATAAAAACATAACTAACATTTTAAAGCAGTGAAGATTAATGCTTAATAAGGATTTTGATTTATGCATCATGATTAGGATTGTATTTATTGCCTTTAAATGTCATTTAATGTCTACAGTTACTTTATTAAGTAATGGAAATCCATAATGCATTGCATTAGACAAATATCCAAGTCATTAGTACAAAATRAATTACAGAAGAATGTCACTTATATTTATCCATTTCAATTAAAATACTTTTTAATATGTGTAAGATGGAGTTTTGGGGTATTTCACAGTTAAGGAAATAAATGTAAGAATGGTGTTTTTCCCAAACAAACAAAAAGAAAACAATAAGAAACTGTTTTGCAAGACGAAGATGATAAAAAAGATAGGAACAAATAAAAGAAGTAAGGAATTCTCATTACTGCAAAAGGTAAATTGACTTTCCCAAATTGATGAACTCAAATATGCTTTGTAATTTTTATGGCCAAAAGTTTGGTTAAATGGCACATCAGGAAATGGGAGCTTCTATTACTATTTAACTAAATWGGTGTGTGTGCAGAAACAGGAGCATCCATTGTTAGTTGACTAAAACTCCTGCTAAATAACACAAATAACCCATTATTTCACATCTGCTGATCTCTAAAGGAAATGCTGTCTTTATTAATTGTGAATGTGTCAGTCTGTATGGACTAAGTCATGGAATTTTTCAATGAGACTATTTGTCATATGGATTATCTGATGAAATTAGTATGCCTGGAAAGTTCATTTAACACCTCATTTACAATTCTAAAAAGATTCAGGTGAACCATGCGGCAAATGGATGCCTGGTGCCCCCTTAGCGCACCTCCAGTTTTATTTCTGGCAATAAGTGGCAGCTCATTTAGCTAAAAAATTATGTGAAAATAATCACATTATTTTTATTAACCACAATTTCATAGCTTAATTTCATTACTATGTATTTAATTTGCTCTACATGATAAACTTCTAAGCATTTTTTGAGTTATACTGTTTACTTTTTTCTTCTGAATTTTTATTATATATTTTTCACGAATGTTTGGCTATCCCCGACATTTAAAAGTACAAGCTTTCTGATGTCTACTTCTTTCAATAAATAGTGAAGTAAATATATAGCCACATTCACTTTTGATAGTAACATCTATTATGATTAGATGAAGAATCCTGATGACAAGTAGGAGCTACGTAAAAGCAAATTCAGTCTTCAAAAGCTCAGTGGCAAAATTCCTGTGGGTTCACATGACTAAGAGCATAAATACTAAGCCCACAAGGAGGACAAAGGCTCAGTATTGGAAACATTGGTTATCAGGTGTCCTTCTACTCAATGGAGTGCTCAGGCCAAAACCATGTCCTAAATATTCCTTACCATGTGTAAGACACTATACAGCAAACACCGTGTGTGGAGCCATCTGGAATAGTTTCTAAAAAAATAAAGAGGAGAAGCTATTAGTCGTTTTTTGTTCAGAGATTACTAAACTTAAATGCTAAGAAGATTGTTTTTACCAGAGGAAAGACAGGGAGACATTTGGATGTATTCTTAAGACTCTTAAATAGCAAAGCTTTGGAGTGTAGACTTCACATTTGGAGCATCTTAGAGCATTCCTGTATCAGCACCAAGACAACTGGAGAAAATTTTATCATCTGAGAATCTCTGGCAATGCTGAAAAAAATATACAAAGTTTTCCGTGTTTGACTCGAGTGATATATAGGCCCACATATAGAACATGACCTTTTTGCTCACATCATCATTTATGCAAAGGAGTGAGTGGCAGAAGTAAAACCAATAGTCTAGTACGTTATAATAAAACTTTTTAATACGTATGCAGTTACCAACAACATTTGCAGAATAATCACACTCATAAATAAAAACACATAATTTTTATTTTAGAAAAGCTTGAGCTTCTGGAATTTACAGAAAGACATATTAAGGTGTTTTTTTGCATAAATTTTCTGAAGTATATTGAGTTTGTTTAATCCAACTGGTGTTTGACTGGTAAATATATAAGAYGAAGATGATCTTTACTTTACTGAAAGTGATCTTTACATTAGCATCTTTTGTTGGTTTGTTTTAAATTCTAGATCCATCTGCTCCGCCAGCCCCATCTAATATCAGAATTGCCAATATCACTGCAAACAGTGATGGAAGTGTGAATGTAATGATTACTTGGGATCTTCCGGAAGAGCCTGATATCCCAGTGCACCATTACAAAGTCTTCTGGAGCTGGACATATAGCAAATATGTGATTCCAGCTAAAAAAAAGAGAAGGAAGATTACTGATGGGGTAAGAAAGAAAATAACAAAGTATTAATGTTGGAATTTTCAAAAAAAAATTCAAGCATAAAAAAATGCCATAAGTTGCGGTAATTTCAACATGTGCAAAAGTAATTGTTCTAAATTTTAAGATAACTGACTTTATAGACGGTGTTGATATCTCAGTGCTGATACACAGTCTCGTATTTGATTGAAATTGGAGGGATAAATAGATCTCCCTTAAAATACAGACAAAACTCATTAAAAATGCAGGAGAGAAGAAAGAAAATGAAATGTTTTTGTTCTCTAAACTGAAGGTTATTTTACTAATGTTTCTAAAAGATACAGTTATTTTATTTAGAAAGCCACATGCCATGGATCACATTATCCTTGTCATATGCATAATAATAGTAGGGACTGATCTTAAGCACTACTGAGTAGTACAGAGTAATAATTAAATAATCACAATTTACGTAGTTCCAAGAAAATGAAACACTTAGAAAATCTACTGTAGCAAAGATCTGAAACATTTCTGTAGCAGCAAGTCTTTGTCAGTTTTTTGATGGGTGTTATTTGGAAAACTATTTGATATGATATTCTCAAGCCCCCTTTTTTTTTTCTTGTTTCTTTTTAAAGCAATTAACAGATTTTTTTTTTTTTTTTATCACAAATAATGAACTGGATTTAATTCTGAATGGATTTAATTCTGAGTACCATTGAGCAAATTCAATCCTATGTCTACGTTAGCACTGTTTTTTCGGATCTAGTAAACCTCTTCCATTGTGGTGAATGGTAGCCAGAGGGTTATAGAAGGTTATTACTCTGAGAGAAATGAAAGCAATGAAGGTTATATTCCAATCTCATCAATTGCATATCAAAAATAAAAGAGCTACCAGCAAGGAAGTGTCCCAAACTCCCCTTCTTATGCAAACTCATGAGGGATCAGGTCAGGAGGCTTCATAGCCACCACCACCAGCTCTGTGCTGGGGAAAAAGGAAAAGAAAATTTGCTAGAAAATGTAAATAATTTAGAGCCATTTCAGGAACTAAAATAACTTGGTTCTTTACTTTTACTTTAGCTAAATACTTATTTAAAATATAGTTGATAAATATATATGAAAATACATATGGAAAAGAAAGTTGATTCTGATTGTATTGTTTTAAATTGCTTTGGTAAGATAGGAGTAAAATCGCATTGTGTTAGGTAGAAAAGATTATCTTTTCTAGGAAAGCTACTGTTGGCTGGATATCATCCTGGTGGAGGCTAAAGCCTAAAAATACAAAGCTTTCTTTCCATAAGCTGACCTTTAAATCAAAAAATATAGAAAGCTGTAAAACTGAAATGGATTCTTAGTATTGTGCTGGTGCGAGGTGTGGGTTGTACGTCACATCCAAATATGTTATAACAAATCCATTATATGATAGTTGAGCCTTTGTGAGCAAGTCTGGCCTTAAATGCAGGGAAATCCAGAAGATGGAAATAGACGTTTTAGAGAAGAGGCAGATTCTTAAAATATCTCTTCTGCCACGCAGTATTTTTCTCCTGCACCATTTCATGAAAATGTACAGCAGCACCAAGGAGCATCAGGTTACTCCCATAGGATATTCCTAGTGCTACTTCTAATAATTCGAATATTATAGTAACTCTTTGGTCTAAAAACTGAAAGCTTTAAGAAGTGCAAAGAATGAATGGTCATTGAAAAGTTTTTTTTTTTTTTTTTTAATCTATTTTTTACCTGTAGAAGTAATCTGGTCCCAACCATTCTATAATGAATTCCATATGAAATCAAAACAGATAGACTTGCAAATATTTTGGCTTCAATATTTACAGAAAAATACTTGTTATCAGGACTTGTAATCAATGTTTTAAATAGCATAAAGCAAGTAAAGGTAATTGATATGAAAAACTTTTGACAGTCCCTGAACTGTAAATATGGCAGTACATAGTTTTCTTTTTTACTCTGGAACAACTGTCAAACTTCAGATAAGTCAGAATTATAATAAGAACACAGAATAAAAACTTCTGTCTGAAATACAGGCTAGAATTACATTTTTATTTATGCTTAATGAAAATAAAGAAACGTAAGGACACTGATAGGCCTTTTCTTTGCAATACTTGAGATTTGCGTTGTGGATTACTAGCTAGAGAATGATAATCCTACTCATGTGCTATTCCAATCAATGACAATTGAAAATTGTGGGGGTTTTTTTTATTATTCTATGGAGAGATTTTTGTTTGCTTGGTTGATTGTTCTTTCATTTTGGTTTTCAACAGTTGAAACTAAAAGAGAATCGTGACCAGAGTGCTGATTGCTATATTGTAGATGTCTTCAGACGATCTCTCTTTAAACAAAGTTTCCAGTTACTTTGCTACTATGATCTATCCAGTAGTTGGAGGATAAAGATTTTTTTTTTTTTTGGCTAAAAAGAATTGACATAAGAGAAAAAAAATTATTCTGTTTAAAAATATATTTAGTCTTGGCCTAAATTGTAGAATATCTGTATTCACCAAGAAACTGCCAAAATTTTGTAAATGTCAGCAAGGTTAGTACTTTGAAAAAAATACAAAGAAAAGTAGAGTCTAGAAAAACAGAGTATTTTAAAACATCAACATTGTAGTCTGTTGAAATTTATACTCTTTTTTTGTATTTATTTTCAGAAGAGTAGTGTGCCTAAGATAATAGGCCTGCTTTTAATAAGAGCCTGTGTTTGGGTAATATTATAACTGGTTTGTATATATATATTCCYCTCTATTATAGCCCCAAAATTATGTGGTCCTGGAGGGACTCCAGCCCAACAGCAACTACAATGTGGAACTGCAGGCAGTAACACGTTGGGGTCAGATACGCCTAAAAAGTGCTAAAGTTTCTCTCCATTTTAGCACAACTCAGGACACCAGGAATAATAGTGAGTAACTGCATTCAAACTTACAAGTGCTTTATATTTTTTTATCCAAATTTTGAATGTTTGATGTAATGATTTTTCAGATTAAAAAAAGTCTTAAAGTTGGCTGTTTACTAACATAGTGATATTTTCTTAGTTGAGTAACTATTTGATGTTAAATTTCTTCCTCTATAAATAAGTGATGGTTTTTGCCTAGTTCTTTGCCTTAGGTATTACTTATCTAAAATAAATGAATGCAGTGATAACAGGAGCATTTATAAGATTGTAGTCTTTAAACAAAGGTTATATAATACAGGTACATATAAAGTATATACAAATATATATATAATATAAAATTAATATATTAATATTATATTCTCTCTATAAAATACATAATACCTAAAATATATTTTATATAATATATAAAAATATACAAAGTTTATATCATACAAGTATAAATACCCATTACATACCTCAGGGGTGTAGTAAATCCATTCTTCTATGTCTCGACTGGACAGTTTTAGCTTTAATGCTTTTCAGAATCCTGACTGTTCTGAGTAGCCCACTAACTCAGAATCCCAGACCATATAGATGCATACCTCGTAGGAGCTAACATGACACATTGACTCTTTTATTAAGCAATATATAATGTTTTATGCCTTACAGGGAATTAATTTTAAACATATTTTTGCATGGATAGGACCCAAATTTGTATAAAATCTTGATTAGCTGTTAGAATATTTCTTTGTAAGATCTTTAGAAATTCTAAAGTAATATATCTGAAAGCCTATCTGAATACGAATGTAAACTGGTTCTTAGTCTTAGTTAATGCTATTTATATAAATATTATAGTAGGCAAATTGAAATACTGAGTTACTATCCAACTGCTGATATTTCTCTGATTAACCAGTACAGCTAATTTCAGATAAGATGTTAAATCATGTCATTTTAAATAATCCTTCCTACCTTTCTTTCATTTTCTCCTTTCTCATTCATTCATTACATTGTATAGTCCAATCAAGTTTTAAATTTTACTGGAACCATTTGCATAACATAACTGTCATTCTGTATACTGTATACCTGTCCTGCCAAAGCAAGCCCTGTCTTTTTGCAGGGCCTTTCTGAACACGTTAGTCAGTTTAGATATACATAAAATATTTTCAGGTAGTTGTTAGCTGTGACAGACCTTCATATCTACAGTCACGTCCTATTTCGGTGTACCAAGAAGATAAAAAGACCTAAAGATTGCTCTCTTTTCCATGTCAGGTATATTTTTACTACATTTTTGGGCCATCTTAAAAGGCAGCAAAGCTTTCATTGCACTTCATTGCACTGAATCTTTGCCAGAAAACCATTTTGCCAGAATATGAACCTGAATCTCCATTATGTGGACCTAAGGCAAATTTGGGCTTAATCCACAGTAAAACACAATGAAAGTGAACACAAGAGTTACGCGCTTCTCATATTGACTCATCTAGACTGTCTCTATTTTTCATTGATCATATCTCAGAAAAATGATCTTGTTTTCAGGACTGTGTATGGTATTAAATGTTTCTCTGAGTTAACATATTTAGTTTTCCTTTCTTCTATTAAAGTTATACAGGGCATATAATAAAAACAAAACTAAACTTCATTAGGAACTATTTTGATTAATTCTAATACACTCGGTCACTAAGTTCAGCTAGAAGTGTATAATTGGTGTTTATAAAAGATGCCCTAATTTTACAAGGTATTTTCCTAAGTTTTTTTTTTTTTTTTTTTTTTTTNTTTTTTTTTTTTTTTTTTTTTTGTTAAACATTTTGCTAGGTGAATAGGCTAAATGTAATCTCTTGATTTTCTTGTCTCTTATGACTGGCATCAGATATCTCAACTTCAGTGCTAAAATGTCTGGTACTCACTTATCTAACTTGGCATTTCTCCTGACTATATCACAACTCTCTTAGACAAAGCATGTGGATGAGTTTATTTTACATAGAAACCGTTTCACAGGAGAAACCTGGCCTCTGGATTTCACCTGAGTCTCACCTGAGTCTACCATTTCACCTGGTATCTGGGTGGGAACCCCAAGTGCCAGTACGTAGATAGCCCTAATCAAAGTGACTTTGGGCAAGTTGTTGAAAGTCTTTCTCTCACAGTAACATGAGAATTGCCGTATATTCTTCCCGTTTTGGGAGCAGGAGTAGTTAATGAAGTTTGTCAGGCTTTGAGTTTTGACATTAGATCAGATTATCATAGTATTTTAATGTGATATTAAAGACTTTCTATATGATGGAATGTATTCCCCATCTATCTGGGGACTTCACTGGTCAAGCTACCTTTGATAAGTAATTTGTGAAGCACCATGACAATTTGACTGAAGTCCTGCTTCAATCAATTGCTAAACTCTGGGAAATGAAGCTTTTTTAAAGATAGGTATTCAAATTGTCAGAATGGAGATCAGTCCATACCCTACTGAAGTAATTTAGCCCTAGAGACTCATATGAGCTTTTGCTCTGGTCCTCTCGAATTGTATTTTCCCGCCCTCAGAATTATGTTGCCTTATCATGTTCAAATTGATGGTCTGTTCCCTTCTGGTAAATTCATCAAAACTCTCTTTCTCAATTACTATATACAGAAATGTTCTAAATCAGTGTCCTAGTTGTTCCAGAAGTGGAACGGACAAAAAAACATATCATAGACTTGCAAAAATTGAAATACTTTCTAATGAGATATATCTACTAAATTCAAGTTTGTATTTATTTCGATGATTTCCTTCATGATTCTTTTTGAATAATCAATGTAATGGTTACCCTGAGAAAGAATTTGTATATAATTAGTAGTTTTTCTTTCATTTAAAGGAGGCAGAATTGTGTCAGGTTAAATATCCAGAATAATGTTTTCCTATATATTTAGTGTTCACTTCTGGAAACAAGGAAGTGCCCTAGAAAGATGTTTAATCTGACCCTAACTTTCTTATATAACATAGCAAAGGTGTGTATCTAATCTGATGTAATAACCACATGTTGCACTCCGTGTTACAATCAGTCCTGACCTTTGGTTTACTGTATATTCAACACAGCAAGAGCATGAATGATTATATATAAGTACTACTAGATGCTTCCAGATATTCAAAATGCTAATACTTCTTGTCTCTACCTTTGTTTATGCTACCTTTTTTTATGCTACCTTTGTTTATGATGTTTTTGAAAATTTACAACACATTTTCCATATGAACATGCATTTGTCTTTTTTCTCTGTCCAAAATATCTTAATTTGTCAAAATTTCAAACAAATGATTGACTTGTTATATCTATCTGTTCTTTATGTAAATTTCTTTAGGATAAGTAGGTGAAATAAAATAATTTTAATTGAGGGCAGCGTGTATTTTCTGACTGTCAACAACACTGGCACAGTCAGCCTCTTGTTTTATGTCTTGCAGAAGAACAGACCTCTTCTGCTGTGAAACCCCAGAAGGGACTGGTAGATTCTATTCCAATGTTTCAAAGAAGAAAACCTACTCGTTTTCTTAAAATTGGAGCTCCCTTCTATCAGGACAATCAACTTCAAGTCAAAGTCTACTGGAAGAAAACAGGTCTGTGACTTTTTTTTTTTTTCCCCCAAGGATGAACTGTCACAGACTGACTCAGAGTTGGAAGACATTGTTAGGGTATGATGAATTCATCCTGTCATTCCTGCCATAGTCAAACCTTGCAACTATCCTTCCAGCCCTTCACCTTCCTGTTTGAGTGAAGCATTCACTTATTTTTTCTACTATGTGTGTATGAATGACAGAAGGAGATAACAGGAATTAGTTGTGCCAAAGCTATAGTCATCCATCTTGGGACACTGAGTATTTATTTCTAGAGTTGAGATGATTTAATTCAGTAGATACTGCTTTTGTAAAGTTTTGAATAGGGAAGAGAAGCTTGGCCTCATGTTCTATAGAGCTTTTTTGAATAAGAATTTTGTTTCACTTGCAAGGATCAGAGGGTCTCAAGCACATATAGCTAACGTGTGATGTTTCTCCTAATGCCACTGGGGTATGTCAAATTTGGGCACTTGAGAAATAAATCAGGAAATGAGCATATATGAAAATTATGGCATGGTCTCGTAAACCTAAACTATAGCTTGTAACCCAACATTTAGAGTTATATCGACTAGAGTTAGCGCCAACATGGGATTTATATCAAACTCTAAAACATTATGAGACACCCTGATGACAGATCTGCATGAACARTTTTGCTACAATCACTGGAAATATCTTTAAAGTAGTTTTGTGCTAGACTGCCGCCTTCTGTTTTGCAGAAAGTCTTGTGGCAGCAATGACTGTATATTTTAATTTTCCAATGTAGAGGAAAATACTATACATTTTAAATGCGTAACAAGGCTTAGAAGTCCAAAAGGGATTTTTCTTTCTTACCCTCTAGGAGCAAATAGATTGTTACACATTTTTCAACTTTGCAATGCATCTTCATATGCTATTATTTGATAAGGTGATAACATTGTTCGCCTTTCCATAAAAAAGATCTGTTTTGACTCAAATTCTTATTCCTCAAAAATATCTGCAAGCGTTTGTTCAGCCCTACCACACACACATTTTGAGTATTTATCCACCATCTTGGCTATGTCAGTTTTCTTTTTCTAGCCTTTCCCCATTACCCTTCATTTTGCTTAACTTCATTGAAAGCTGAAATAGTTCAAAGTTTAAATGAATGGGGCATTTGTAATCATGATAGTAAGTAAGTAGTACGTAATAGTAAGTTTTCCTCATAATATACTCTCAGTTATCCAGCGTGAGATAAACGTATTCTGTGCCTGAGATTGATCTCATTGAACTCACTCATGAGATATTTAGTCTAAACTAGCTGTCCAAACTCATAATCAAAWAACAGAAGCAAGTGGTTTAAGAAGCAGATCATCCTACAGAGTAGATGAATTATGAACCTAGATAGGCTCGGATTAGACATCTCATTTGTAGAAGGTTTAGAGACACCTACCTCTCTCTGTGAGCTGAAACTCAGTTCTGAACAGTTGGAACTCAAAAATTTTAGAGGGAAGGTTTACAAGTGAAGAGTCTATGAAGTCTTCTAAAGGTGTAAGGCAAGGTTGCCTTACAACTCGTGGTCTAGAGGCAGAGGTCAGTCTAATGGAACAATGAATCCAGCCTTAGTTCTTTACCATGAAGACTGATCAAAATGCCAGCACCTGTAATGAAATTCACCTTACTTGTAGAGTAGTTGTCCAAGTCACTGTTGTAGTCAGTGGACATCTGGTCATTATGATCARCACAATCTGCAGCACAATCATTTTACTTCAAAGGAGATACCTTTAACCGGCTGCTATAGAAGAACTTATATCTTGATCTTAAAAGTAAACATTGCATTGAATCTCAGTCTGTTTTGCATAACAGGAAACTATGTAGTATAGGAACTGTTAGGAAGTGGTGAAATTGCTGCTCTGGTTTTCAAAGATGAATGTGGCATATATGTGTCAGAAATGACATGGATTTAATTACTATTGCCTTGAGCAAGAGATGAGTTAGTTGAGTTTCTGAGTTCTCAACTTACAGTAATTTTGTATGAATCTTTGTTTATCCGATTACATAAGGAGAATTATGTAGAAGTCCTGTTCAGTTATGTGGTGGGAGCAAGGTCAGTCATGTGAGTTAGGATATACAAACTGGTGACCCATCATACAAAGGGAGCTGTTTTCATTTTTTGTGACATAAGGAATATGATAGCATAGGTATGTGAGGAAGGAAAGCATATGGCAGTTTCTTGTCTCCCACATCTCCTCCCCCTTCATCTTCTCTTTCTGGAAACATATCTGTTCTGAATGACAGTATCTGCAGTAACACAGCAGGAGCCATTGCTTCATGTGGAGATGAAATATAGCCAGTTACCTGCTCTGAGAAGCTGGCAGCTTCTATGAGTTCTCAGAAGAGCTTGCAGGTTATGCAGTGCATGGACAGGTTATTGACTGTAGATTTACTGGTAACAATTTACTGCAGAGCAAGTTTTTCAAGGTGCTTGTAGGAACGCAGCAGGAGAAACAGATTGGCCATGTGTTCTCTTTATTCATAGACAGTATTCAAAGACAGTAATTACTGGCACCAACTGAGTTTGGAACTGTAGCCACACTTTTTTCTCCTGGATCAAATAGTGTTTAGGGATTTGCAGGAGGTATAAGAGGGCAGCAACTGTAATAGGAGATACGGAGAAAAAATTTACCTCATCCTACTCTGTGGCCTAATGTCTAGGTTATTTTCACTTCAGATAAGCAATCAAAGTTCAAATRTTTCTTCATGATGTGGATGAAAACAAGAGTCCCTCTTGATTGCTCTAACATTCTCATTATTTTGTAGTTTGCAATTAAAACAACACAAATTTTTTTCAATGAAGCAGTGTAACTATTCTGTAGTCCAAAATAGGATATGTGACTTCAAAACAAATAATTGCAAAAGTATCATGAAAACATGTGAAATAAGTATATTGATAATGTTAAGAATTGCCATGATATATGAAGAAGCACTAATCTGAAGCTAAGCTTGAAGATGCTGGACATTTGTAAACTAAACACAGCTTCAACTGGTTGCAATAATCTTTGCTTTCTCTGATTTTGTTTTGAAATTTTACTTTCTGCAAATAGTATCTGTGGTCCTAAGCAGAGATAGTTGTATGTCAATGTTGATAATATTTTCTAGAGTTTCTGAGGGTATTTTAAAATGAAAATGTTGAAACCAGTATGAGATATTGATATAGAATAWCTTTTATCTGTAATGAATATTTCAACAAATATAGGCCAACAAACAGTTTACTGCAATGGCCTGGAATGTCACAATGAAGTTTCTTGACTTCCAAAGATACCTCTTTCATTACTACAGGCAAGTTGTACTCCACAATGTCATTTGCAGACATGCCTCTAAGGAAACCAGTGAAAGGAAACAATGATGACACCAAGGTTAAACTGTTGTTTTTGTATCCCTCTGAAAAGAATTCATCAGTTCTTCATCCTATGCAGCAACTGAAATAGGGAGAATGTTGCACTATTACTGAGCACCATTACTGAACTGGTTATATTGCTCACTGCAGRAATGATTGCTTATCAGTATTTAAACTGAATGTAGTGCTTGAGTTAAAAACTGAGTAAGCAGATGAATAATGAACATGTTTCCATATATATGGGCCATAATGTGCTACAGTTTGCCATCAGGAAAGACTTATTTAGGCCTGTTTTTCAGGTKTTGTTTCTTACATCCCATTAGCTTGAGTAAGCATGAGGCATGAATGGAATGTAGGATCTGGATTTTACATTAAAATAAATCTCTTTCTGAGACAATCCTTCAGTCTGAATACCTCCGTATGACGGCAATAATTTCTTCACTTCACAATATACGTTAGCAAGAACAGCTCCACTCCTCAGGCTGTACTAGATGCTTAGAAAATGCACAGAATGTTGCTAGACAGAGTTATCACAAAAGCAGATTGTAATTACATTAATACAATGGCTTCTTGTCTGAAAGAAGAAAATACCTTTCACTTGCTGCCTCTGACTTAGGCCTAGGATTAGGGAAGCACAGTACATTCCTTAAACAGCATGAATTCCACTTTTGTCAATGAAAAGAACAACTTGCTTGTGGCCAGGTTTCTTGGCCATCTTGACTGTGTGAAATTAGAAATGATGCGCTATTCATTTCAAGTAGTGGAACCAACTTAAACAAATCACTTTCAGCTCCTTGGTGCTAGTGTGTTAGACTACCATCCATTACCTTCTCCTTAAAAGGATTAGGTACTTTTGACAATTGAGATCCCAGGTGTCTTGTACAGTCATAATTGTGAAAATAATAATAATAAAAAAAAGTTTCCTGGGTCCATAGTGGTTTGTCAGCTAGAGAGATGAGATTTTGGACATCAGTTGAGAAATCATCAATTTGCTCCAAAGTCATGTATTTTCAGAGACTGAAAATAAGATATTTCTCATAAACAGAAGGAAAAAAAAAAGAAACTTTGAAGTCACTGCAACACTTTTCTCTCTTATCACAGTATTCTCATACATGAAAATTTTAGGATGTAATTTATGATGATACCATTTCAGAGCAAAATGTTTCAATATTTCTAACCCATTATTCTGTCTCCACTAGCATTTTCTCAGTACTTGTTAATGTCCTTGCTCAGGTGAAATTCTAGTTTCCTTCACTTTTGCTTGAATGAAGACTTTGGACATTTACCTCATGTTAAACACTTAAAGTACTTCTTGATATTTAAAATCTACTGCTTGAATATGCTTAAAAAGACAAATATTTAAAATGCATTAGGACTTGGCTTCGAGTTTCTTGGTTTCTTTTTTTTTTCCTTCCCCCTCTTTTTTTTTTCCTTTAGCATTTACCAGAAATGCAAAGAAAAGAACACTTAAAACAGGGTGAGGCAAAGAATCCTCCATTGTCTGATAAATCAACCAAACAAGAATCAAGAATTAAATTACAGGGAAGTATAAAATGCAAGGCAAGGCAAAGCAAACAGAAAGCTGCCACAAGTGCTTTTAAAACCACCTCTTAGGAAAACAAAATTAACTTGCACTTAGTTCAGGTAGGTAAATGAGGTGACTCTTATGTGCTGATTCTGTATTTGCAATAAGCTATTTCATATCACAGGTTTTTAAATTGGAAGCTTTCTCAATGTTATCCTGCAGTACCTTCTCAAGCAACTAGTGCCATTGAAGTTAGTGAAACTATTCAATGACAGTAAGAGTTTCTAGCTGTACTATTTGCTCTTGTAAAGAGTTCAGAAGTAGTTGCTTAACACCAAGGAATTGTTTAATTTGGTACTAATTGTTGTGCTAGACAGAGCAGTGTTTGAGCAGCTGGCCGTTTTCTAATTATAGAGCTGTAAGCCATAAAATATTTGTAGTTGAAGGTATCACTGTGGTCCAGATGGCCTTTTGATGGGAAGAGCTCAGTGTTAATTACAGTAAAATTTGCAGTGATGTATTTCCCACATACTGCCATGTGAATATGAGGACATTGGCTCAGCTGGGATTGATTGCATGGGCATGCATAAATGTTCATTTGTATTTAGGCATTTCATTAGTAAAGCTGGCCCTAAGTACAGAAATCTTTGACTACATCAGCTGTCAAGAAATTTACCAGTAGACTTTGCATAATTTGCATTTCCGTATGTGCTAGAGTTGACTTGGATGCCTTGGTGCTATGGACTTACCCAGCATCCTGACTGGTGAGATGGTACTGCTCTCAGCTTTAGCTGTAGTGGGAAAATACTGTAGTGGGAGTGAAAAGAATATCCTGCCAAAAGAATCCTCTGTGAGATTCCTACTTCTCTCTTTGTCTTACATAGGCCTAATGTAGTTCCAGAAATAACATAGTTTCTGTCCTGTTGCTGACTTTTAAAAATTTCTTTGCCTTTTTTCACTCCCTAAAGGAAATGCAAAGAGGAATATATGAGCAGCTGCAGTTACCTTTGTTATACTTTATAAACTCACTACCAGGCTCAAAGTATTTGGTTTGTGTTTGGTCTATGTCCAGGTGCAAAATACTAGCAATACTTAAAATGTCGTTGCCAGGAAACATGAAAAATATCAACAAATAATGTATTTAGTAGAACAGATAATGTGCAACTTCTCAAATAGTATGCAGCTTATTAGTGGCACAAATAATAAAGATGTAAAATTTTCCAGAAGTTCAACCTAGTGAATGGAATGCAATCCTTCTCTGCTTGAAAGGAGAGACTATAGAGGAGTCTCTTCCAGGTCAAAGTTTCCTGCTTTTTGTCATGTTTCCACAGGCACAATAGAAAACCACCAACTCTTGCCTTTTACCTGCTTCCAGAACTCCTGGGTAGGTGGTTGAGGCAGGTTCTTGGTATGAGAGATTTGGGGGCAAGTCCCTCCAATGATTGGTCCTAGGAATGTAATTGGAGTCGGTTTTTGTCAGGATATCCAATGTGAAAAACCCAATGTGAAAAGTTCTGGACTAGTTCATAAGTAAAGCAGCACTGAGACTGGTTTTGCTTAGGAGATGCCCATGCCTGCCTGCTGAAGGCAGACTGTGGCTATACTAGGATGGTGTGATCCAGGGCTTTGGTCTTGGTTCTTGCTGCTTGTGTGGTTGATTCATATACAGCTTTATTTTAAAATTTACTTGTAGACTATTCTTAAGCTCCCAATAGGGTTTGAATCATACTCCAGAGCATCTTTAATAATTGTGAAAGTGTATTTTACAAGTTTCAGCTTGCCACTGAACTTCTGTTAAAAGACCAAATAGATCTGATGGTTTCAAAAACAGCATCTTTATGCGGCTTCAGTATGTGTTCCCACAACCTAATTTTCTATTTTTCTTATTATCTCTTGACATTTTACCACTATCTCTGAGTTTTTGTAGCAAAAATTGCACAATATTGAAAACAAAACAAATAGACTGACTAAGGTTGTCAGTAGTCACTTCTTTTGTTAGGTGCTCTGATAACTTAAAAGTAAAATGGCAAGGCTTTTATTCTCCAATTCTTATTCCCTTCCCACCCAGTTATATCACTGTCTGTCAAACTATATCATGTTCTGTCAAAAGTTTCTGTCTCATACCTACAGCAATCCTACCATTACCATTGTGGCAAAAAGATGCTGAGGTACTGCAGCCACATTTCATGAGTTGGGGTGTGATAACTGCCCGTAAGTTTTCTCTCAGCCTCTCTCAGTTCTGACGTAAACTATTGAAACTATTKAAAACTATATTTAGTTTTCAATCCAGAGATGATTAAACTATCAGCAATATGTTGTGCTTATGAGGAAGGGGGTTTAAACTAACAAATGCCATTTTGTAAGTTGAATAAACTTTCCTCCATATGCCAACTCTTTCTTTTAAACCTATATTGTTTAATTAGCCTAGTTGATTAAGTGGCCATAAAACAAGTTGCATAAACTTCACAAGGAAGGAAACTGCAGCATTTGAAGGAGTAATTAGAGCTGGAAGGAGCTACATCAGAAAGGGTGTGAATATGTCACAGGTGCATTCATGGTGAGTAATGAGTTTTAAACACCAGTTACTTTTACTTCTGTGACAGTAAATTGAACAAGTGAGAATCTGCAGTGGTTCAGACCAAGCATCCATCCCACCAGCTATTCTATTCTTGACAGTGGCTGGAAGAAAATCCCAAGGGGTATAAAACAGGGCAAGTAAATGATAAAACTTCTGCAGATAATTCTTCCAATTTTAGACAACTTACAGTTTCCTAAGCCCAGTGTGGTCTCAGTGTATTTAGTTTCTCTCACTGGATTTCTTTTCTATATCCATGTCCAGAGTCTCATCARGGATGTATAAACTTTAGGCATCTGAAACATCCTGATTTAAGAAGTTCCAGAGTTGCATGAGGAACCTCATCTTTTATTTGTTTTGGAGCTACTACTTCTAGCTTCTTTTTAGTGCCAATTTTTATATTGAAGTTGGAATAAACCATCAAGCTCTATTCACTTTGTACGCTTATAATTTTACATACATTTCTCCCATTTTCTGTCAGTTAATTTTCTCCTCAGCTTAATTGATATTTAGGACTTACATATTAATGTTAGTAACTCTATGAATAAGAGTTCAGCAAAGCAACTTGTGATGGTGCATACGATGGTGCATTCTCTGAATATCCAGTTTAGGAGTGTCTATGTGCATGCCGACCCATCCTTATAGCTCTCCTTCACATACAGTATGAGAGAGAAGGGTATAGCAAGCGAATCTCTACATCTCTTCCCCAAGGTGAAGTTACTGTGTTTGTACCTGGCCTCTGGAATGGGCAAGAACTCACAGATTCCTTAYCCTCAGTATAGCTTGCCTATCTAGATTAAGATCAAAAATTTCAGAGTTACACACAGGCTGAAGTGGACTACCTAGTGACATTTTCAATAGATAAGATATTGAGCCTTGGGACTTACTMTTTTTTCTTTTTTTTTTCCTCCTGTTTTTAGATGCTTAGCTATCTGTGAAAATCTGGCTTTGAGAGAATAGTGTAGGAARCCTCTATTCTGCTATGTAAGCAGATAATTCTGAGACTTGGAGCTTTCATGAAACAAATTCCTGTTAAACAGAAAACCAGAATGAGATACTGTTGAATTAATGTCATATAGTGTGGGGTGAGTAGGAAAGGGAATGAGAGCAGAGGTAATTTAATTTAGTGAAGATTCGAAAGTTAAATAAAACAAACATCCTTAAACCTTGAGGCTTCCTAGGTCTGGATAAGGAAACAAATGCTGTGGCTCAAGCCCATTTTTAAATTACACACTGCCTTTTAATATCATTTTTGGAAAGGGTTATGGTTGTATTATACACAGCATGCATTCTATAGAAAGAAGGTTTGCTATTAATGGCAAAATGTGAGCAACAAAATATTTGCAATTTAAACATGGCTGCTTATATTCCATATATGAGCAGGAAATACTATAGTTTGACTTGCTAAGAAATGTTTATTGAATGAAGTTTAAATGTCAACTGAGGATTTTGGTGTTTGTTTTAATCATATTGCCTGAATAGATGATTATTAAAAGGTGGGTTTTTTTGTTTTGTTTTTTTTTCCCCAGAAGTGTCGTGAGTACCATGAGTTTCATAAGCAAACATTTGACATTTCAGATTTTTTTTTTTTAATATTCCACTGGGTGAATCAGTTCACAGACAGGTGAAGAACCAGGACTGTCTTTCTTTCAGTCTTTTAACAGAGCTTACCTAAAATGGCTGAGACAGAACATATGAACAACATAGTTTCTGTAGCGAAAAAGTGCACAGAGGATCCCAATGCGGTAGGTCATTAGTGCAGCAAAATTAGCTAAAACAAAAATTACTTTTCCTGTTTATCCTAGGATTGAGAACTCACTTTGCATTTGCAGTCTAAAATAAGACACTTCAGATGTCAGCAAGAAACTCCATGATTCCCAGAGAGAGTGGCCTGCATGGTGAACCAATGCATGGATAAGTGTTATGATCCAGTACTAAGTACATAAGATCCAGTACTTCAGTACATAAGTGTTATGATCCAGTACTAACTGAAATAGTTAGCTCAGTACTCAGATAGCTGAGGCTTCTTTTCAGCACTGCTGTTAACTGCAGTGTGACACTTTCTTGTGTTGTAAACACCATGTAGCAGTAACTAACACATCTCAATTTATTCACTTGGCTTTTATTCATATTTAAGCATTTTCAACATATTTCTTTCCAACCTTTTCAACAATTGAGTCTTACTGGAAAAAGTGTTTGTGGTAACTTTAATGTTATAGAACCATCCATGCTTACATGGATGATAAAGGTGGCTTAATAAACAACTGAATGAAAATCTGAGCAGGCAAAAGATTTGATATATTCTATCTCAGGCTGAACTATGCACAGAAAACTGCAGTTCTTCCATTTGTAAGAAGGGTGGGTTAGAAGTAATGCTGTGTTTATACCTGCACTTGTAAAGATGAAAAAAGCATGGATAGATTTTCAGGAATGGAGGGACAACTTATTATTTTTTCAGAAAATCTTTGACTTGTGCACATATTTGGGCACTTTAGTGATGATAAAAAATATTTTTCTTTATGCTAAGGATAACACCGTTTAATACTAGATATGCATTTCTGTCCTGGATGGTATATTATTTGATACRGCATTTATACACAGCTCCCTTCTTCCTATTAATCTAAGACAATCAAAGACACAAGTTCAAGAGCATCTTTTAACTCTACTGTATATGGTCATCAGTGTCTTGATCCTGATGGGTACTAAACATTCTGGCCCTGATCCATTAGCTACACTTAACTATTTAAACCAACACAATTGTTCACATGCTTAAGTGCTTTGTTGAATCAGGGCCAGAGTGCTCAGAAGCTTGTAAGATCAACCCCCCAGTAAAAGAGAACAGAAACAAACACCGTGTGGCCAGGCACAAATAATTATTGCAGTTGGTTCTGTCAAATATCAGAGCTAGCAATTTATATAAAAGAATCATAAGTTAACTACATGCACAACAAATTCTTTGGATAATTTTCTTACTGAATAAGTTCACAGGAATTGCAGTCCACTTATGACATTGTAATTCTGAAGAAAGGTTAGGTCTGAATGAAGATAGTAGGTTTTCATATAGCAAATTATCTTCTATACTTTGATAAYCCCTTTCTACAGTTAGCAGTTAGTTACTTCAGATTCTGTCACTATAGAAAGATCAACTTGATGTTACCATGTTTACTGATGCCAGACTTTCTTTTTTTTCTTCAATTAAACCTCAATTGAGCTGCTGTTGTTGAACAAGTGTGCTTTGAAATGTTGTTTTCCATCAAGCTCCATTTGTTTTTTCTTTCTAGTAAGTTTCCATGATTCAGTTCCCTACATAATAGCGCTATCACAGCTGGCATTAAGCAGCACTTTTCTACCAACTTGCAGAAGCCCATCATCCAGCAACCACCCATCAAACAAAATAACATACAAATGTAGAACTGTAGTGCTTTTGCAGCAGGGACCATTATCATTATACCCATTTGATGATGTGAAACAGGTAAGGAGCTATGAAGGGCTTTGCTTAAAGATATCCTGCAAACCGATTGCAGAACTAACCACAGAGCAGCATACTGCAATGTCCAGGCTGCAAGTCAAAAGAAGATAAACTGATAAATACCCTCTTAAATAAATCCATTTCCATCATATTTTGGTGTGATATGATGTTGTTGCTGTTTTGGTATGAGGTTGTTGCTATTTTGGTGACATTTGGCTACATGAACAAAGTTTACTGCCATTTCTGCCCTGCTATGCCAATTTTCTAACTACAAAGCTGACTTCAGTTCTTCCTGATTGTCAGTTTGGCACTCTTTTACAGCAGTATGTGTACTATAAAGCAGAATAAAGTGCTTGAAGCAAGAAAGGAGCTGTCTCTAGTAACATGGCAAAAAAACCCCACACATTTGATGAATTATTCACATGGCTGGCAATGAGGGAAATGTATAGCAGAACAGATATGTGGAAAATGTTGTCAAAGAGAAGGAAGAGAGATTACTTTAGTTAGCTTATTTTCAGTAAACTATAGAATTATTTAAAAGAGAAATTCCAGTTAAAAAAGGTGGCAGTGTTAACTGACATTATTCTGGGTGATTTTTTCTAAATTGGACTAAGAGTTTCAAATTCTTTCCGGAGATTATGAGTTTTAGCAATGTATGCCTAAGGTAGTCCTATTAACCTTTACGTAACCACAACTTCACATATTTTGCAGTACTTTAAGTAAAACATTCCAAACTAAGATGCTTAACTTGTGCATATGAACCTGAATCTGAACTTTTCAAAGTGCACAAATGCATGAATCTGTCATTCTCGTTAATAGGATTYGGATTCTAGGCTGCTTTTGCATTTTTTTTTCTTTTTAAGAAACAGGATTAATTTTTTTTTCCTCAAGAATTTATCTTTTAATTCTTTATTGAAATGAAGCTGAAGTTTTTAGGTTGGAAAAGAGAAGAAGGGAAACAAATCTGGCAAAGAATGTCACTACCATTGATAGCAAAATAGCTTTGTGGAGACATTTTATTTAGATTTTTTTTTTTTTTTTTTTTTTGTGAAACATAAAAGTCAAAAGCGTCTTTTTGACATGCTGTAGATCACCTCCAGGTCAATACATTTCTAGAGAATTGAGATTTCGGTCCAGCTAAGCTAAATGCATACCCTTGTTCAGAAAAAAAAAAAAAAGCTTTTTGGCCATGCTCATGTGATGTCTGCATAGGAATATTTTYGTAAGTCTAGGAACTCATTTTTATACTTTAGAAAATATACATAGAAAATCATAGCTAAAATTACTTAATATTATCTATTATTTTTTTTGGAAGGAATAGTTCTGTGCAACTGTCTGAAACATCTAAAATTCTTTAGTTTGGGCAGCTGAAGATTATATCACAACTTTACGAAAATTTTAGTCACTTTTTTTTTTTAAATAATGTGTTTTGGAGGGTTAAGAAACCTGAGAGTAAAGGAAAATGAATAAGCTAGCTGCTATAAAAGTCCTTTTAGGAGTTCTTGCTTAAGTGGCGAGTCTGTTGACTAATTTCACAACCTCAGAGCTGCTGTAATGAGGGCTAGCACTTAGTATGTCCTTCAAGTTCAGTGCTTTTATGCGAATTATATTTTCAGTTCTGGGAAACAGGGTAAGTTTGCTGCTTGTGTTTGGTATATCAGTCTTTTCAGGGTCAACTGGTGTTCTTTCTAACCACAATTAAAAAAAAAAAGAAAAAAAAAAGCTATAAAACAGCCTTCTAAGAAGAAACAAAAATCAAAAATACTTCTAACTCTTAAGGTGGAGATTGATCATTTTCAAAAAGGATTTTATAATATGATACCTGAAACATCAGGGAACTGGAATAAAAGACTCTGGTGATTACTCTGCAGTGTTATGTTCATATTTTAGAGGGGCCCAACTTTCTGGTAAAATTGGCAGAAATTAGTCTCATTAAGTATTGCCTATTCTTGTTAATATTAACTAATCAGCTGACTTTCCAGATGTGGCTTACTAGCACTGCAGCAGATTGCAGAGTATTAAGTTAACCTGGGATTAATTCAGAACCATTAGCTTTGGTGGTAAACACTGTCATTTAGCTAAACTGCAACCTGATTCAGTTGTCCAGTTGCTCAGTTTGTAATCAACAGCTGAAAAAAATAAAATAGTCGTTATCTCATTAGGTAACAGTGTGTACTGCAGAAGGGAAGGCTGGATAAGCTTTTTTTTTGCATGGGCTAGAATCAGATGTATACTGTTGCATAAAAGCAAAGCTCTAGAATTATGAGTTTTATACAGAGTAAGCAATTTCATGAAAAAATATTTTTTCCTTTTTTTTTTTTTTTAAACCTAGTTGGATATATTCGATATATTTTCCCCCTCCTTGAGAAAGAGAAAAAAAAGGTCATTTCTAAAGCAGTCTTGTTATTCAATATGCATACTTCATGCATTCATATGTGCTTGAAATTTTCAATGCCTCTAGCTCTAGTAAATCAAAAGTATTTTTCCTTATCCTATTATTGAAAAGATTTCTGTTTCAAATAGGAGCTACTTCCTGATCATATTTCAGTTTTACCATCCTAATTACTCAGTCTTTGAACCCTGGTTATTATTTTTAAGGAGGAAAGTGGTTTTGTTATTTTCAAATATTTTTCCTTTCTTCTTTTTGACAAAACACATTTAGCATGCATCTTTAACCTTTTAGATAACAGTAATCGCAAAGGAGAAGCTGAGAACTGAAGAAGTTTTAGTCTTGAAAGTCCAAATTATCTTCTCCAGTTCTTGATGTATGGATAGTGATAAGTCTTGAATGTGAATCAAAGATGGAGTAATTAGTTTATAGACTTGAGAAGTAAAAATACTCAATTAGTACCCTTAAAAGGAACAGTCTATCTTACATACAAGTTAAAAGTAGCTGACCACTAGATAACATGCAATCAATAAGCAATTCACCATGTGGTCAGTTGGTACATGTTGTGCATGGCTAGTATAACATGATTAATAGAGCAACACAAAGTTTTCAGGTTCCAGGAAACCAGGTGATAAATTGTATGTCCTGTGTGTTTGTCTCAAAAGAGGGGCACAGCAGGTGATAGGCAATAACTGAGTGAACTGGAACACATGCGTGTTTGCTTCTGGCACATCAGGTGGGAAAGCCCAACAATCAAGAGGCAAGTAGAAGCACATCCATTTATTTAGTTTAAGTAGGACAGAATGATCACAAGGCAGCTTGTTATTTCTTTATAAATTTGTTTTTGAGAAAATGCTTAGCTTCTAAAGAATTCATCAAATAATTAGCATGAATGTTATGAAGACAGCTGCTATACAAATCCTTTTTAAGCAGGCATCTAAACAGTCCTTTAACCAGAATACCATTTGAGTGATATTCAGACACTACTTATTTTCTCTTTAATTTATAATCCCTCCCTTCTGCCTCCAAATTGCTTTAAAGGCAGATCAACCTTTAAGATTTTAAAGATACTTGTTTTCTCTCCTGAAATCCACAATCAGGCACTTAGCATAAGCAGCAATGTCCTACCAAATTAATTAGCAATAACAGATATGTAATTTTGCATACTCTATAGATAAAGAGCTTACTCCAGGAAAAATGACAGGAGATATTTGCACTGCTTGATGAGTTTTTCTTTAGTATAATTCTTTATTGCCCTTTGCTTTGCTTATGCAATCAGTATTAAGAAAAGCAGTTACATATTATTATACTTAGCCCTGAAATTATATGTAGAGCACTCAAAAAATGAAGAGCTACAAATTGCTTGAAAGCTTATATCATTGATGCTATTATAAGTTTCTCCTCTAATTTTAACAGGAGTAAACTCAAGCCTCTAGTATKATGCTGAAAAGTGAAGATTAGATTTTATTTGGACAGCGAGTGAATAGGTCTCATGATATATTCTGAAAGGCCAAAACTCAGGGATTTGCAGGCATTTTGACGTATCTCCAGGCGTTGATTTCCCCAGCAGTGSCAGGTAGCAGTATTGCAATGAATTGACAACGTGAACAGTCTTAGGCAGTTGGCACAGAGTCATTCTCATCATTTGCAAGATGTTTAGTAGCAGAAACACTGAGGTATTTTTTAAAATACAGTTATTACTAGATACTTACTTTTCTGAAAATGACAGTTATTATTTTTAAAGTTATCTCCATTGTGTTGATGTGTTAAATTATTGAATGTATGATATTTTCTACTTTTTATTAATAGATGCTGAAGAACAAGTGAGGAGCTGATAGCTCTGAAATACTTTAYGCTGCTGCATTTATATTCATTTATATCAAAAAAAAATCAGAAAAGTGGTGTAAGGGTAATATGTGCATAAAGTGCATAAAGGGTAATTATGACATATCTTTTCCTCTTTTTTTTTTTTTTAATATCATTTAGATACCAGCATGAATCAGTACCAAGTCCACTGGTTACTGGAGTCCTGTGCACGAAATGACACCAAAGGACTTGGGAAAGTAACTGAGCTGACTTACGTAAGTCTCCCCTCAGCCCTTTGCTCAATAGCTTCTGAGCAGCAAGAGAAAGGATGATTCTGTAACATTGTAGAGTATGTTTTATATTAYATTTCATGAAAAGTAAGAGTGTTTCATTTTCCTCTTGTGCAAAAGCTAAAAAATGAGGTATTTAGCATCTTTGTTTAAAGAAAACTCATGCTAGGCTAAATTCTTTGCTTGTTGTATGTTGTTCAAAAGACAAGAGTTGGCAAGCAACTTAAAGACAAGTAACTTTATATTTGTATAGCATGTAGAACATGAAGTTTCTTTCATAATTAAGGTTGTAGCACTTTAGCACAGTACAAATACTGAGCCGTAATAATAGTAATCAATAAACTACTTTTTCTTTTAGACATCCAGGTTGGTTTCACATCTTGAGGAGAATAATAGAATAGGAAAAAATAGTGAAGAATATTAGACATTAAATCTGGAAGCAGGACAGATAACAGAGCAATAATTACAGCATCCGTATATGGAGAGAAGTTCTATGCAAATACTAAGCCCCAAAATGTTTTACAATGATATTTTTTTCATACTCGATTTGTTGCCCGTACCATTCTGTTCTGTAACACATTTTCAAACAACATACTGCTGGTACATCATATTCAATTTAGTGAATTACCAAGAACTAAAGAAAATATAATTCACCTTTCTTTCTTACCCTGACTAATAATACCAGATCAAATCAATGGAGCTAATGGTACGTAAAAGTTAATTAAATCTTTTCTTGCAGCAGGCTGTTAGGTTTACTTTTTCATGGGGTCAGTGAAGCAAATGTCAGAGATGAATTAAAAATGATTGTGACATAATTTTATTATCAGTAACAATATTTCAAATCATGCACATTGAAGATAAAAAAAAGAGTTAATATTTAATAAGTTTATTTCCACTAGGGGTCAGGAAAAACTCATTATACATTGTGGGGGTGGTTCATTTATTTCCTCTCAATAATCTTACAGTAATTGGTCAAGTCTACTTTGGGAAGCTGTATTTCTTTAAGGACTCAAATCTCAAGCAAAAGGGAGGCTGATGTTACAAAAGATCCCAAACTGGCTATATTGGTCAAGGTAGGGCTTAAGGTTCCTAATATTCAGTACTTAAGTCCTTGGCTCTTAATTAGACTGTTTGCTATTCTCAGAGCTCACTTGGAGAGAGATGGATGCATATTGTCCCTACTAAAGTTCATCAAAACCCCCAAATCTCAAGTAGATGTCTGCTGCCATGAGTTGATAAGAAATGCTGGCTACAGAGGGTAGCTTGAAATCTTGCCTAAAATTACAGACACCATATTCCATATTCAAATGTTAAACTACAACCATTTGGAAAGGAATGGAGAAGGTCTTTCTTTTTTTTTTTTTCCTTTTTTTTTTTTTCCTTATAAAAAATGTCAACATAATGTTGTCACTCTTCTAAATGGAAGTCTATCTTATTATAGTATTTACCCAGCATGTGGAAGGCAGGCAATCAGTTCTATTCTCAACCCAATCACAGATGAAGTTTAAATTAATCTGGTTTGGGATATGCCTCCAAAAAAAAAAAAAAAGAGATTTTTGCAGAGGAAAGAAAGGTCTAAAGAAAGTGAGAAAGAAAGGTCTAAAAGGCCATGAAAGACTTGGAATTGTAACAAGTAAGGTGTTAATGGGCATTTTGAGAGAAAATACCTTTTATTTTTTTCCCCCCCGTTGAATTTGATTTATGCTAAAGCTTTCAAGCTGTGATTTTCAAAATTAGAGGGCTTTTTTTGTCTTCAGTTATTATGTTTAGATGGAGAATTGTGTTTTATAGTTTAGCTGTGGAGTTTTTCTCCTTTAACATGCCATATAAGAAAGTCAAAGTACTTAAAAGTACTGAAGGAAAAATAAATAGTGATTCATAATGCCACACCAGACTTTGTATGCACTTTAAAAAGTAAAGTGTAGGCAAAGCCTGTCATTTACAGCAGCTTAACTCAGCTTTCTTTATGTTTATTTAATTTGATTAGCATTTACATCCTTACATTTTTACCCCCACTGCCATCATGCTAGAAAGACTGTTAAAATGTTAGAAATTAGTTGCTTTGATGCAGCATGGCTAAGTAATTGTGTAGAATTAAAGGACATATTCAACCACCATCCTAATATTTGACTGCTGAAAATAATCATAGCATAAGCAATGTTTGCTTCGTTCTCTGAATAAAAGCCATGCTGGCATGAGTTAGGCCTATCAAGATTTTTTTTTTTTTTTTTTTTGAGAAAACTTTTCATCTTCTGCCAACATAATTTTTCTGTTTGTTTGTTTGTTTATTTGGTTGATTTTTTTTAATGTTTTTGATTTTCATTCCTTTTTTTTGAGGGAGAGAGATCTGTTTACAACATGTGCTCTTTTTCTATTTCTTGTTCTAGGAAAACTACATAATTCTGAAGGACCTGTCATTTTCTTGCAAATACAAAGTAACTGTTTTGCCTGCAAAATCTAAAGGTCGTTTTAAGGCTGAGAGTGCTTTCTTTGTCACCCCACCTTGCTCTACATTTAAAGAGAAAAACCATAAGCACATTAATTGTCCTGCTGAAGGAGGTAAGGCATGATTTGAAGTACTTGCCAGATAGGATCAAGTGCATTTATACTCACTAGAAAGCCTCTTTAAAAGCAACTCTAAAATGGAATATGAAAGATATGAAAGATTCAGAACAAATAAAAAGACCACTAATATTTAGATGACAAATCAACTAAAATTCAGAGTAGTACAGATTTTGATTAGCACATTACTTACRGTTTAGTCAGTTGTTCAGTGAGGTGATACTGTTAGTGGACTATTTGTAAAAATAGGATCATATTTATTGCATGGATTTTTTTTTTGAAGACTTTCTCACTTATATTCATTATAAAAATGGATGATAATTGTAATCATAACTATGCTGGCATGGACCATCTTGTGAATATTTTGCTATTGAGAATATTTTGTGATATATATTTTATATATATATAAAATATATTGAGAATATCTTGTGAATATTTTGCTATTTTGCTATCTAAACTTAGTTTAGATTACTTTTACTTTCAAAAAGCAAATAAAGCAGCCCTTTGACATTTGACAGGGGTGCCATAGTGTTAGTATAGTATGAAARGTTATAGAAATTTCCAGAATAAAAGGGAGGTTGGCTGGAAAGGACTTTTGGAGTCACCCAGTCCAGGCACCCACTCAAACAGGGCTATTGCCAGCACCAGGTCAGGACATCAGGACATCTTGGCTTTGCCTAGTCAAATCTGGAAACCTCACCCTTTAGCTCAAAGGTGGCCTTCACTGCAAGCCCCTCACAAGCTGCCATGACACTTCCCTGCTCTGGGGAGTCATCTTAGAGTCCTCCTACCAACTGCTGCCACTTAACTGCTCTCCCCGCTCCTGACATTCTCCAGCATTACAGCCATCTTCCTGCAATACTCAGGAAAACTTAGGCTTATGTTTCCTCTAACTAATGTGCCCCTTTCACTTAACATTTTCATAGCATCAATTTTGCTTTTTACCCACATCAAGAAGTTCTGCACTATGCTGTGGGTTTTCTTGTGGTCCAGAATTAAAGGTTAGAGCGCATATCCTGAAATGCAGAGGAAGAGCAGGATGGTTGTCTGTAAATGAGATGTTTATACTTTTACATGGCAATTCTGATGCCTTGGGCTTTCCTTTCTGTCACTTCTAGCTGACAGAAGTTGATGTGAAGTTTGAATTTGGCCCAAAATGCCAATGGTATAAGGTAGGATTTGGTTAACACTGAGAAATGAGATGGGAAAAAGCTGTCAGGATCCTGGGTAAGCACAAGAAAAGGAACTCTGTCTGACCTTGTTATGTGAAGTTACGTGAATATTCTAAAACATTCTCTCTCAAAGTTTAGCTTATCTTTTTGCTTTCCAAATTTATAGTGCCAGTTCTACCCAAAGTGTTGGCCAAACCCGAGAATCTATCTGCGTCTTTCATTGTTCAGGAAGGTAACATCACTGGTCATTTCTCCTGGAAGATATCTAAGGCAGTCCTTCATCAGCCCATGACAGGGTTTCAGGTCACATGGGCAGAAGTAACCACAGAAAGTCGGCAGAACAGCCTACCCAACAGCATCATTTCACAGTCGCAGATACTGCCAGCAGTAAGTTGTCTGTTAATTTACATTGCTAGGGGCTTGAAAAGCACGTRTGTATGTGCCTTGTTTTTTGTTTCCAGTGGTGATTCAGATGTCGTACACAGTGCTCCCTGGATCTGCAGGCAAGTTGAAGCAGGAAGTGCTTTAATTTTTCCTCCTTATCTGAGATATATCTCAAGAACAGCTACTCTTCTGGATGACACATCAAACATTTTAATATGCACCATTG
This sequence comes from Nothoprocta perdicaria, assembly GCF_003342845.1. NCBI lineage: Eukaryota > Metazoa > Chordata > Aves > Tinamiformes > Tinamidae > Nothoprocta > Nothoprocta perdicaria. The sequence goes on from NW_020454194.1 coordinate 2,351,428, forward strand.
TCTAATTAGTAACAATATCTGAGAAGTGCCTGAAGGGATGAAAAGATCATCAGATAGTTTTTGCTAACTATAGTTCAGTAAAAAGCAAATTCTTTACGTGATCTGACTGTCCTACTTACTGGTTATTATAGTTTTACTAATTATTTGGTGTCCACATTGAGAACATAGCTRTTTATAAGGGAATTTTCCTTTCCTCTGTCATTCCTTGTTCTAAGAAAAATAAAACTCTCTTTACCCTCTGCTAATGAGCATCATTGTCCCACTGACAAATAATTTAAAAGAGGACTAGATTTCAATGTTAATTCAAAGTGCAAGAATGAATAATTTTAATTCTTCCATTTTCTTTAAGATGGCTTTTGCTATTTCAGTTCTTCCTCTGGTAGAAGCAGGTGAGAAATGCTTCATTCACTCTGTTGCGAGATCCCTTGAAGTCAACCAAAGGGCTTAAGCAGTTCTTAAGACTCCCAAGTCTGCTAAGGACATGGGAAATTTTCCTGTTGAATCCTGGGAAGTRTATCGAGGCAGTTATGTCTGGAGCAGAACTGTCTGCAAATCTTTTCACATTTGGTTCATCAAAGGTGTTTTCGTACATTCAGAAAAATTTCTGCAAATGCAAGACAAGATTCTCAATTCTGTTTTAATTCAGGAAAGCAGACTGCCCTGAAGCTAGGGCCTCTGTGTGTCGAGGCCTCTTGTGAGGGGGAGAAGCAAAGCTGTGGATTCCTAAAACTATGAAGCCAGCTACTGTGCAGTGCTAGTAGGTGTTTTGGTCCAGAGCATAGTGGTGATAGGTGATGTAAACCCAAGGTGGTCCCCACCAGTTACATTCCCAGGTGGGACCCTAGTGGATACAGCCTTGGTCCCTTCAGCAATCCACGTGACAGGATTACCTTGATTTACTTACTCACAGACCTCTGTCTGTTAACAGCCACTTTAGCAAAATAGGAAGGAAAGTAACAATTAGATACTACTCTTCACTGCAATTTTCATCTTTTAGGAACAGAGTTGTGTTTTATTCAGCATTTCAATTTCTTTTTTTAAGCTTTTGGTCCAGTTAGTCTGAAATATACATTGCATTTAATTCAGAACACTCCTGTGCGTTGTGTTTTGTTTCARGTTTTTATATCTGTTTTTTTTTTCCTTCTGTTTTTACTACTGTAAAGCCTGGGAATTTCATTTACACAAATATCTGTCTGTCTATCTACTTGTTTATTTAAGGCAACTGTTTAACTTGCATAAAACTGTGGTTTGAGTTGAAACATCTCCTGCCTTTCAGAGGAATGTTGCCACCACCAGAATGTAGGGTATTTTATGGGGAGGATCACTCACATATTCTTGTCAGTAGACTGTGATTGGTAAGCATCTAATATTTACACAAGTAGCGGCTGAAATACAAAGGTCCCAACTCCAGGAGAAGCTTACGAGCAGGAGTAGTTACAAGGGAGCATCTGAGTGAGTGTACAAGTGTGATATACACATTCCTAGCTCTCTCCTGCCCATTAAATTTTTTATATGAAGTGGAACAGCTTCAGCAAGGTGTATTATTAGCACCTCCATCCTAGAATATGCAGTTATCTRGCAGTAAAAATACACTTTTCCCCCTGCTTTTTCTCTCTTTCCTTTCCCCTTTACTTTTTGCTCTGGCAGTCAAACCAAATTTTCAGTTATTCTCACAACTCTACTTCTGTCCCCCTGCTGTGTGCTCTGTATCGTGCCTGCCAGAAGAATTTGCCGTGCAAATTCCTGGCCRGCTCAGTCTGGCTGGTGGGAGGAACACGCTGGGTGTTCAGCACTGTTCAGTGTCACTGACCCAGSAGTCGATTTCTGGAACTAGTCCTCTGGGTGCTTGTCAAGTCCTTTTCCGCTTAGAATAGGCTGAATCAAGACTTTGATTCCTTCATGCCCTTCAGTCTTTAGTCATATGTATTCACATTTGGGAGCATTTAAAACCTTTCTCTGAAGTTATTCTGTGCAGGTGTAAGCAACCACATAAGCTATAACGCACTGAAAAGTATGACCTAGACTGCAACCCACCATCATGCTACAACAGAACACAAGGGCAGACCCTAATGGTGTAACTGAGAACAAATCTGCTGAAATCAGTGGAGCCACATTTATTTTCATTGGAGCATTGCAGGAGTTAGAGCAAGGGAGGCCTCTGAAATGCCATGAATTAATTTACCAACCAGTAGAATACACAATTAGATCTGAAATATAGACAAGTTTATTCAATGAACTTTTATATTAAATATAATGAATAGGAAATTAAAAATAATATTTATTTTAATGATGAATTTACCAATTTTCAAGAACACTTGGGAAGAACTTGGATCTCTTACACATGAAATCTTATGATGATGATAGAACGTATAATCTAGGAAAACTACTTAATACGTAGGTGAGCACTCAGAACTAGATGCATTTCAGTTCTTGGACTCCAGCCTTTTATCGAGATATTCAAAGGCAAAGAACTCAAAATAAACCCACCCAGCCAGATAACACATATGCCAAATCTTTTAAACAGAATTTGAATCAAATACTTTCTGAGTGCTGACAGTACCTGTTTAACCTGTTAATTGATTAGAGCAACTTTAGACTTTATTTTTAGAGAATTATAAGAGTTAATTTGTTTGCTTTATTTATTTTCAGGATCATTATGTTCTGACTGTGCCTAATCTGCGACCATCCATGCTATACCGATTAGAAGTTCAAGTGCTGACAACTGGTGGTGAAGGACCAGCTACAATAAAATCATTCCGAACACCTGATCTTCCTCCATTTTTGCCTCACAGTAAGTACTACCCATTTTGGCACAGGATGAGACATTATAAATCTTCAGTTCTGCCATGTAAACAGTTCTGCCCTTAGAATCTTTACTCATTCTAGTAGCCTTCCATGTACTTAACATATATTAACCCAGTATTCTTTTCTGTGTCTGTCAGCAAGCAGTGCTTGAGGCTCATGCAGTTTTTTGTGGTCTGATATCTGCCATTTCTTCAGCCACATTAGTTTGGGTGATACCTGTATGCCTTGAGATTAAAAGCTGGTCTATCCCCCATTGCTTTCTAGGTCTTGGATTGCTTAGTTTCCAAGATCAGACTTTCTGTGGTGCACTCAGTCCAGCGTGACTATAGGCCTGGTAATATTTCTGAATCAGAGCAAACTTCTTAATGGCTRTTTCCAGCATTGTAAAAGTTTCTGAAAAGTATAGCTTACTGTTGTGAAGCGCAGCAAAAATATAACAAATTAGTCCAAAAGTCATATATACTTTAATCTTTTTGTCCTTTAACCATCGTGCTAAAAGTATCTGGAGTGAACATGCACATATTTGTCAGCACAGGCAGATCTCTTACAAGTTGAAGGGCTGTAGGAGGCCTCATGAGATCTGAACTGTGGTGGTATTACACATTCAGGGAATATACATGTATATTTTCCTTTTTTGTTTTTTTGTTTTTTTTTTGTTTTTTTTTTGTTTAGGACCTCATCTGAAGCAACATCATCCACATCATTACAAGCCACCTCCAGAGAAATATTAGACTCTTTCAGGTGATTACACAAATAACTGAGAAAAAAAAAAAACTGAGCTCCCATATCAAAGTTAGAAAAATGAACATCTGTGGAGCAATGAATCCAAATTTCTGGTGGAAGTTACCATCCTGTAGGATTTATATCTACTTCTATGTAGTTTAACCATGAAAAATTGTATGTGTACCAACACAAGGATGAAACATACAACAAGTATCATTTCAACACCACCACTATACAATAAGCTGAAGATGGCATCCAACTCAACACCTGTGAGAAAACCAATAGTGTGTTTATCATGGTTTATCATGGTTTTTTTTTGTATTCCTGAGTTTAAAGTAGATTGAAAGGGTGCAGCGTATACAGCTTTTTATCTTCCTCACTGTAATGTTGATTTTTGAGAGAATGTCCTGTGATGTATACATACTTTTGAACATTGAAGGCCGGAACATCAGTGTGTTTAAACTGAAAACTTTTTCATTTCCCAAGTTTAAACCCTATTTTTTTAATGCAGCTTTTTACTATTAAGAGAGATATACATATGCCTGAAATTCATAAGTAAAATAAGTGTCAGTAATAAAACCCATAACTTAGTACTTAATTACTGCAGAACCACCAGAAAGGAGAATAATGACACATATGCATTGTCAGTGATGTCTTCTGAAGCATGGAGATCTTGCATTAAGATAGTTTATAGCTGAAGTGTGTGTATGATAGTTGTACCATTGTAAAGAAACAAATGGTAATTAACATCAACTAACTTCTGATAGAAGAAGGACTTTTGAAATCCCATTTCTAACTTTTTTAGTTATTATCTTGAAAAGAAACTGCGAAAACCTAAATACTTAAAATTAACATTTAAGAAGTAGAAATTCTGAGGCCCATGTATTATTCAAGTAGCTGTAGAGCTACTTTTTGGCTTCTTTGGCTTTTGATGCACATACTTGTTTTCCCCATAGATCTTTTTAACAGAAGGATAGATGTATTGGCTCCATGCTAATCTGCTTACAGAAAGAATTATGTGACAATATTCTGGCATCTGGAAATCATTGAGTTGTAGTTTATTTTAATGCATTTTTCAAATTTAGGCAGAAGGGTGCCCTTTTTAACTATAAGGGAATGCAGATTGCCTTATTGTGCAATGCAAACTGTCTAGTATAATTAGCCACACAGAAAGATATCCTTTGACAGTCAACAGGAACTTCTTGGATTTATTTTCAAGAAGGTGGAAAATGTCTGATAATAAACACTGTCCATGAAAGTAATCATCTTCTAATGTTCAAAGTGTTCAAAATGCTCCTGCATTTTTTGTCACAGATTTCATTGTTCCCTGAATAATCGTATGAGGCTAATATATCTCGTATTCAGTAGTGAAAGTAGACAAAGTAGCCACTTCTTTACCTGCCACAAACTCACCTTTATGCCATATTTGCCTGAGATACTCAAGAGAGAACAAATCAGATTTTAATTCAACTATATTCCATCTTACAAAGGCAAATTTGACTTGAAGGAAAGCAAGTAAAGGAGACAAGAAATATGTGCCTGAAACTGAGGATCATAGTTACRATTAGCATTGCAGAGGACTCGAAAAATATTAAAACGTAGTTAGCCCATATTTAAGAAGTTTATAGGTTTTGCTGCATATGGGCTGCTATAACAGAGGTTTCAGAGGACTAAACTAATTTCTGAGCACCTGCTTGTTCTAGTTATTTTTTACATTTCTGTCTTTTGCGTTACTCTTTTTCTTCCCATTCTCTTTCCCCCTTGCTTGTTGTTGTTTTTTGGTATGCACCCAAGGATATCAAGTTCCTTGATGTGCACAAGGAACTTTTCCAGACAATTTGTATGACTGTGTGGCCTGGGCCTTTAACTGTTATTTCAAAAACACTAGGGGTGATGGAGCTTTTAATTCTTTCTTCTATTACTCTGTTATCTCCCCTTTTCAAAATAAACTGACGAGTACACAGATGATCTCTTCTTCACAAAATCTCTGTAGTGCAAAAGGATWATTTTCAATTTTGTCAGAAAAGAAGGGTTTCATTTTTTTTTTCGGGATGTGAATATTTTGTGTACAGCAGGTCTTTACAAAGGAAAAATAAGAATTTGAATCAGACTGGTGTGCAATACTTCTTCAACATTTAGATTGCACAGGGCATAAGTAAAGATAAAAGAAAGCTCCATTTCCTCACAGAGATTATGATTCAGTGGGATCAGGACAAGAAATTTCCTCAGGCTTCTTTGAAAACTTATGTCTAAACCTTTCAATCAGAGTCTATTCAAGTTATGCTGGAGCAAATCTACARTGACTTGATTAATGTTAATGAAATTACGTTGCATTCAGAGTGACACTGCTAAGCATAGCATGTGAATGCTGGTCCTTGTTACAATGATGCCAAACCTGGTTGTAGATAAACGGGAAGTTGGCATCACTGAGTGATCATAACAGTCTTGATTGCTGAGTGGAAACCATGTTCTTCTGAAATGGGTCAAAATAATTGCTCTGTTTGCTAGTGCTAGACTCTTGAAACATTCGGTTTTAAAAAGTAGTAATATATGTTTGAGCAAGATAGAGATTTTTACTTATTAAAGTAGATTGTGGCCATCAAAATAAATGAATAAGTAAAGATAATAGAGTGGAATTATATTGAGAAAGGGATGCAAAGATCATTAAGATGTCAATTTAATTTTTCCTTCTTTGAATCAACTTATTAGCTCACCTTTCAACTGTGTAGATTTCAATGACCGACAAAAGCATAAATAAATAAATAAATAAATATAAAGGCAAAAATAGAACCAAGCTTATAAGCATGGATATTCCATTTCTAAATGTGCGTGATTTTTGATCATTCTTTGAATTTAGCAGTGTATATTTAAGCTTTTAGTGCCTAATTCATTAAGCCTTGTTTACTGAATTGCACAGGTTATTGTCCTAATTTTCTAGTCTAAATCACAGTAAGCATTTAATTCAGCAATAGGGTTGTAATTCACTGCTTGATTTATAGTTAAAGATTTATTTTCTCAAATGATGATGTGTAATACAGATTTAATACAAATGTCAGGATGTTTTTAGATACTCTGCACCTTTACACTAATGTAATATTTTCTATATATTATGATTCTGACAGATTTGTCAGGTGACTTCTGGATGAAATGCATTTTGTTTATTTTTATGTCCTAAAGGAGAGTTACAGAATAATGCCGTTTTTACTAACTGCTTTATTTAACTGAAATTATTGTTTTCTTCTACAGTGAACCTTTGTTAAGAAGGGAATGTTTTATTCCTACTACTTCCGTTTTGACAGTTTTTGAGTTGTTTATAGAGCAGGGGGAATTAAATAAGACAGAACCTGTGCCGTGCTGCTATGTGTATCATCTTGCTTACTTATCAAAAATATGGCATGTGGGCAATGAACTAATACATATAAGAGATCTGAATTCTGCACTGCTGAGCATCCTCAACTTAAACGCCTTTAGAAAAATTTGAAGACATGCTGTGGCAATGCTGATGTGGGATTAAAGTTTGGCAGGGTCATACACAATGTCAAGGAAATGCCCGTTGCTAACGTGAATGGGACTTTACCATTACTTTTAGTAAGATTGGGTACATACCTAAATGCTGAGTAAATGAATCCATAATACATTCATCTCCATGTTCCCAGCTGGAATTGGCAGAGTTTCAGATAAGTAAGCCCTGATTCAGGAAAGTATGGAGAAAAGAAAGCTTCTATATTTACAAGAGTGAGTGGGATGGATGTACAGCTTAACAGTTAAGACTGAGCTGTAGTGATGTCTTGAATAAAGCTTGGATGGCAGAATTTGCTTGAATGCTGTCCTAAATCAGGGCCTCACAGAACAAAGTATGGGACCTAGACTGTTTTAAATTCTGTGTACAACACCATAGAAATTTTTATTTTTGTCTTGTGTATATGTAAATGTAGTTGTGATATTGACTTATTTATTAATTCATTTTCTTATACTATGTGCCAAGTATATTCCTACCCTTTTGATTGCTACCTGTGAACATCAATTACTAAAAATAATGTTATGCAAACTTGTGCATTGTAACCAGGAATATGATGCTAATAATCTGTTGCATGTAGTTTTAAATGATTAAAGAACCCTTTATTTAAAAAGTGTAAATGAATATCTGCAGATGTTGGTTATTATATATGGTTTTGCATGCCAAAACTCATTGTTCAGTTGTGGGCATGAAATGTTAACGACTGGTTTACCTCTACTGAATATATTAGTAAGGTACAATTTACAAAGTAATTAAAGAGGTCTGTATGTAAAATTTTTCCTTTTTACTTAATTATATTGTAGCAGAGGTAACAGAAATGCTTATCTGTTATCCAATTTGGCTGTAGAAAGTATGTTCCTATAACAATCATTTAAAGTCAATATTTATTTATATACGTAATACAAAAAGATTGATCTTGTATGTGTCTGTCATGTTATTTAGAGAAAAAATACACTTGTAAAAACATTTTGTAAAAAAAAATGTAAATGTAAAGAGTCTGATTTCTGTTACTCATTATTTTCATGTTTAGAATTTGTACATACTGTTTAGATAATAAACTATCCTGCACTGAAGTCCTGCTACATTATCTCCCATATAATACAGAGTATATACATGTATTTTCCTTATTTTGGTCACTTAGCATCATCTAAGTCAAATCAGTGTCATGCCAACTACCTTGAGTACATCTACATCTCATTGTGTATAAATTAAAACATTTATCCTAAACTAAATTTAGATATAATTTTATTTTTTATGTTGAAAGTCAAATCTTCAAGTGAGAAACGAGACCCAAACAGTGGACTCCCCTTCTCTGTTGTAATAGTTCATCGTAAGTATGTTCACATTTATTAATAATAATTTAAAATATTTAAAATGCTACTAGATTTATGTCAGTGGCCTGATCTTGCAAGTCACGATTGCCATAGTTGACAATCATGCTGTAGCCACCCATGTAGACACACCATATACAATCCATGTGGACACCATATTTGGAGGGCTTTCTATTTTATGCTCCAGTATTCTCAGATTTAAATCACATATTTTTAATAAATTCAAATACCTACCTTATTGCAAGCATTCAACCTTTTTTTGGCTGTTGTAGATGTGCAGTCATTCAGCAGCAAGATTTTTAGTAAATCTCTTAAAAATATTTCAGAAGAAGTGTGCCTTTTACTTACCTCCGCCATGCCTAATAAGCATTTAGATTTTTTTTTGTAACTTGAATGACTACATAAACTTCAAATTTTCCCCTTTTCACTTTCTCATATTACTACTTTTATTTTGGGGTAGGGAATTGTTTTTCCTTTTACACTATGCTTTTGCAATGTTCCATTATTGTAGGGTAAATCCTTACAAAAATTTGCCTGATATGACACTGTTGATAGGTAATTTGCGATAGTAAATAAATTAACTGTTCTRTACAATGTAATTAAAAATATCCATTCATTTTTTGCTTCCATAACTTCAAATCAATGTTCTATTTAACATTAGATTAAAAGAAGCAATGACTGGAAAATGTGGATTCATATGGAATAAAGCAAAATTGCTAAATATTGACCAGTAATGATCATTTTGACTTTTTTTATTGTGGCTTGCATATGTGCATCTAAAACTGGAATGCACTCAATAATCGTAAGATTCCACTTAGTGAAAAATTCATTTAATGCAATGAAAGCTTTTTACCATACAAAAACCCTCTGTACTTCTGTTGCCTTCTTACAGGTGCTGTATTGTCATCTCCTGGATAAATGCCAGCCTCCTGTAGGAAGGCCTTCAGCCCAAACACTGACTGTTTGCCCACTGATGACAGTGCAGCACCTGTAAGGGACATGCTGGGACATGATGGGAGAACACTGGGAAGCTTTGAAGGGCGGCCAACGTGAGAGAGCTCTGCTGCTCTGAAGGGGACGTGGTCTAACAAATTGCTCTGTCCCCATTTGCATCACGTTTGGTAGCCTTTGTGCTTCTACTGAAGGTGCTGGTAGGAGCATAGATTACAGCTAATGTTTAATATAAGCTTTGCTATAAAATCTATAGAGTGCCATGTCGTTCAGAATCTAAAGAATTTATGAATGCTGTACCCAATTCCTCCCCCATGATGGTGATTTTGTGTAGTAATAGTAAGCTTCATGTATGAGAGCTCACTCTTCTTAAAAGCAGATCAACTTTAGAAATATCAGGCTATCATTCTTCAGAAAAGTTAGGGAATATGTTAGCAACAYATATTCTTTTATGTAAAATATATGCTAATATATCTGCCTACTCAATAAGACTGGCTTGTCCTTTTTACAAGTTGCTCAGTAATATTTTTGGAATCTGTTCAAAATTATCAATGTTTTACTCTGAGTTGAAGGGTTCGTATTAAGCATTAGCCAACACACTTCATACTTTAAATTTTTTTTAGGAATGTTTCCTGATTTAACTAGTTACTAGATGCAGAGTGTTAGGCTTCACTTYCTGCCTAAATGACAGATAAAAGAAGGAAGATTGGGGACAAAAGGTGGCACAGAGTCTAATTTATTTGTTTCTTTGCAGCCATCCAGTTTTTAATAGCTACTTGCAGACTTTCAAAATAATCTTTAAAATGTCTTTTAAGAGATTTACTGCAACCCTTGCTTAAAATACTAGTATTTCAGATTTTCAATGACAGTGTCTAAAAGTTCAGTTAGATTGTAACTCAGAGGACAGAGGAATACACGGGGGCACACACAAACACAAATAGCTCAGAGCTGTTGGTGGGTAGCTATTGGTAGCTATTGGCTTTGTAGCTATTCATTTTTTGTTTAGTGCTTATTGAATCATACAGAAGACAACTTTAAGATTCAAATGCAGTCTTATTTTGAGCAGGATGCAGTGATTTTATTTTTTAATTTGGCTAACTGCTTCACAACTTGCAGGGTTACAGGTAACTTAAAAGCTATAATGATCCCTAGTGAATGATCCTTGTATTTTTTATCTGAAAGTTGTATTAATTTCTGACAATTGTTTTTTCTGAATTTCTTCACATTATTTTCTTTTATGAAAAATCTCTTTGTTCATTCTTTTTGYATGTTCAATTTTAGATTGTCTTATCAGTTTATCTTGGATATATTTGACCTATTCAGATTATATTTCTTTTTTCTATCCTGCCAATTGCTATGAAGATTAAGGTTTGTGTTACCGTTCCAATAAAAGAAAATAAAGCCATTAAAATAGTACACATGTGTTTAGAACCAATTTAATAAAGTGTTYTTTGCCAGTAAAGTCATTTTATTCTTTCTGTAAAATACATCTGCTGCTGAATTTCACTGAGTTTGTTATATATAGCAGCTCAGCTCCATTCAGCTACATATCAGCTCCGCTCATATCTCAGCTCTGTAGAGAGAGATCTGGGAGTCCTGGTTGACACCAAGTTAACCATGAGGCAGCAGTGTGCCCTCGAGGCCAAGAAGGCCAATGGGATCCTGGCCTGCTGTCACGGAACGAGTGGTGGCAGGAGCGGTGAGTGACAAAATGCACTTCACTCGTATGAAAGAAATAATAATAGGGTTTATTAATATGGACAATAATTTCATGAGATTCTATGGCAAGGTCGCTTATTATTTACTGCATGGAGGCTCAAGATAATACACAGTTACCTTGGGATACCCTCCCGTTGAGTCACGAGGTTCGAATTGGACCCCCTTGCTGTCCAAGTTCCTTCTAAGAGGAGTCCTTGGTGCAGCTGGATCCAGTTGTAGTCCCACACCTGGTCAACGGTTTATGACTAAGGGTTTCTGTGCACAGTTACAAATTAAAACTTAAAGAAAGTGYGCTATATTCACTTACCACAAATCTGTTGTGGAAAGGCATCTCGCAATCTTGAGGAGTATCCTTGAGATGCATCCCTGCTCAAGGGGAGATCCTGATGTGCAGCCCACTGCTGTGCTAGGAGAAGTCAAGGGGCTTTTGGACTCTCTGCGTATTTATAGGATAAGATGATTGACTTTCATCTTATCATTCTTTCATTTCAGAGGCCCATTGGCTAGTGTACGAGCCTTATCTCCCCGTTGGGATGCAGCCTTCAGGACTGTTATGTTGATGTCYGAGTAGGAGAAGAAATCAGGAAGGTGCCTACCAGGATTAGATAAATCGCYGGTGGTTAGCAACTGAATAGGGCTGCATGTAAGGTACAGGTCATGTTGAGCTGGGAAAGGGGCATATCCGTCACACCTGCCTCAGGAGGAGTGTTGCCACCAAGTAAAGGGAGGGGATCCTGCCCGTCTACTCAGCTCTGATGTGGCCACACCTGGAGTATTGGGTGCAGTTCTGGGCTCCCCAGTATAAGAGGGAGCTTCTAGAGTCTAGGTCCAGCAGAGAGCGACAAAGATGATTACAGAAATGGAGCATCTCTCGTAYRAGGAGAGACTGAGTTGGGCCTGTTTTCTCTGGAGAAGAGAAGGCTGAGAGGGAATCTGATTAACATGTATAAGTTCATGAAGGGAGAATGTAGGGAGGAATGGACCAAGGTCTTTTCAGTGGTGGCCAGTGCCAGGACAAGGGGTAATGGGTGTAAGTTGCAACACAGGCAGTTCCATCTCCATGTGAGGAGGAACTGCTTCACTGTGAGATTGACAGAGCCCTGGAACAGGCTGCCCAGGGAGGTTATGGAGTCTTCTTCTCTGGAGGTCTTCCAAACCCGCCTGGATGCCGCCCTGTGSCCCGTGCTCTGGGTGTCCCTGCTGGAGCAGGGGGGTTGGACTAGATGATYTCTAGAGGTCCCTTCCAACCTTAACCATTCTGTGATTGTGTGATTCTGTGATCCTATAGTTTTGGGGGATAGGAAGCTTACTGTTAATTTAAAGAACAGGCTTGCTAGCTACAGCAAATAGTAGCAAGTGTGTAGAAGCAACTGAACTCATAAGTATCAGCCATATTTGTAAATTAATGAGTGCTGCTAAAACAATAATTTATGTTCAGATTWGTAGACTACAGCACCTAGATGGAGAGCAAAATGATCTTAGTTATCTGCAGAATATGATATGTGGAAGAATGCCATAATTTTGATGAATAATTTTMATTACATGATTGACCTGACAGTTTACCGAGAAAATGAAAATACTGTTTTGGAGCAAGAAGCTTGTAGATTCTTTAATCCACAGTTACTAGATTTGGGATGAAACTCTTCCTATATTGGCCTTGTAAAATCCCAAGCTAATAGAAAATGAAATTTGCATTATACATTACCTTACAAGCCTTGAAAAATGGGAAGTTGTTCAGAGAGATTTTTAGAGAAATTCATACTGGTTGTTTGCCAGTTTGTAAACAGGACATGAATTAGGACTTGAAGGGAATTTAGCAGGTTTTGGAGGAGATTAGGAAAGAGTGGGAAAGTGTGGATCTGCTGCAAACAAGACTGACACACAAAGCTTCATGCTCTACGTGACCTTGCTTGAGCAGGGGGGTAGACAAATGATCTTTCAAGATTCCTTTTAACCTCAGCTGTTCTGTGTTTCTGTGGTTCTAATTAAGAACTTCTGAATCCACATGGACCTGCTTCTGTTGAGCTTTGGCTTGTGGAAAGCTTACTCATAGAAATACCTTGATTTGTTCCATAACCAAGATACCTGAAGAAGCAGAACTAAAATTTTGGGTCCTCAGTGTAAATTTGACTAAGAGACTAGCTTGGTCTAACATTGGCTGCTGTTCTGAAATAGTTTTGTGTCAAAGGCTGGTAGCACTTACTCATGGAGTTCGTCAGTTCTTCCAAGATGAAGTATGTCTTTGCAAAGCTTTGAAACATGCTCTTTGGGCCCGTGTGGGAGTACACTCCTGATCTCAAATAATAAAAACAGCTGTTATGGTTTTGTCACTTGTGTGAACATGTTTGCTGCTGTCCCTTCTCTGCCTTTTTTTCTAGCGAGTTACCTACTCAGGTAGATTTACTGAGATGCCCTTGACATGCCCTGCCCTSCAGGTCTTGAAGCTTCGTAGTTCTTACATCTGCTGGCTTGASGTCTACCCTATCACACATGGACCACCACAAGCATCATCCTGCACAGTGCAGAGAACTGTATGGGTTTCATCACTCTCTCTAATGGTGTTGCTGAAAGGCGGGTGAATGCGTTAAATCACAGAAAAAGTTAAATGAGTTAATCAAGAGGATTCACACATCACAGCTTTTGCCCCTTCTGGCAAGGCTTAGAGTTCGAACCATAACTTCTTCTCTCTCTGCAGAGTGCTGCTGTAGACAAGAGAAGAGTGAAAGCCAAACCTTAAGAGACAATATGTRTACAAGAGCAGATAAGCAATGAAGAGACCCAGAGGCTTTATGCTAATTTGTCCACAGTCCTAGAACTGGGAAGTTGTCAAGTGGGCAGAGCCTTTCTGCATAATCATATGCTTCCAGTTTTGCCTACAGAACCAAATTAGCTTCAGCTGAAGGAGGTGCTGCTCTGGCCTTTACTAACATAAAGTGAGGCTCTAGCAACAATGACTTTGAAGTTTTCTGAAGTTTAGACTTCTGAAATAGTAGGTTGTTTTTGCCTTCCAAAGATGAGTCTAAATGAATGACTTGCTGCAGTCTAATTGAAAGAAAGCCATTTCCAGATACTGTGAAACATGTGTTACAATCTTAAATGGGGAAGTAATTGAAATACAGATCAAGTAAATATGTCTCTTCTTAAATAGTTAATTCTTGATGACTTAGAAATAAGCAATGGGTTCACCCTCTTTAAGTGAACCCAAAGCCATAGATAAGAGATCTTACGTAATTTCTTAAAGACTTATGTAAAGGATAAATAAAGATTGGCAATTATAGCCCACCAGAGATCTGCTGCCAGAAATGAAAGGAGGCCAGATGTGAATGCTGGTCTCCCTRCACATCTCTTTGCTGTGCATCTTGGCTGCTCTGTGGGCCCAGGTATAGTGAGCCTGCCAACAGTTCAATAGCTGTGCCACTGCTTTGGAGCCAGTATGCTATAACGATCAACAAAGAAAGCTTCTTCTGGACTCTGGCAGCCAGCACCAAGTCGTTCTCCCAGAAAACTTTCCCATGGCAGGGGAATTCTTAGCTCTCCCTTAAATGAACATACCCATGAAGCTGAAAAAGAATAATTTGATAAGTCATTGTTGGGCAAAAGCTATTAAAAAGAAATACATACAGGGATACAGGAAGTGTTTTAATGATGTCAATAGTGTAAAAGGGTTAATTTAGTGATACAAAATTTCTCATTTTGTATATCACTTGGCCATTTTTAGAGCTAATAAAAAAGTAGAAAAATGAAGTGGGTAAATCAGTCAGGAACTAAGAGAACATTTTTGTAAAGTCTATCTCATCAATTAATGAAATGTCTTTCTAATGTATAATGGAAATCAAAAAAAAAAATCAAAAAAGCCTATGCAATTTTGGGAAGACTTTTGTTGTAACATTCTGATGTGACTGGTCATCTTGGAATACTGCATTTGATTCTTAGCATCCCTAACACTTGTTATTAAAAATATATTTGTGGTTTAGCTAAGTACTGACTAGCATAAACACCGTTAGGACACACCACATATTATCAGTTTAATAATGCATGCTATTTCTTATTTGCTATGTTCTGTAGATCCTTCTTTCATAAGAGCAGCACTATTGGCAAAAACATCCAAACTAAATGCATAAAATAAGGTCTCTTCTTTCAATAAATTCTAAATGGATTTGAGGCCATTACTGCCAAATTTAGGTCAAGCTGCTCCTGCTTGTTTTTAAAATCTCTTCCACTTGTTTTTAAGTCCTCTGGTTAGATTTAGCTAGGTATTTTATTGGAATCTCATTGATGCTCTGTGTGTCAAGTGCACACCCCTTCCTTTTTGTTGATAAGGTAGACTTTGAACTAGACAAAGCAACTTATCTGTCTCTAGGGCTGTTTAGCTCCATCTGTTACCAAGAATCATCTGTTGTAAAATCTCTTTACAAATCAGACACCTTTAAATCCATTTAAATTTAGCAGTAGTACTGAAAGATTTGAGATTAACCCAGTTTGCTCATCYTTGTTGACTTTCAAAATAGATCACAGGGTGTATGAAGCACTTACTGTTGATTGGGTGTTCTCTCTTATTCTTTCCCTTTGACAAACAAGACTTCTGACTTTTCACTTACACAATGCATATACATTTTTTTTCTTAAGCAATTCTCCTCCATCCTCTGTTCTGCTTTGTCCCTAATCACCACATTTCTTTTAAAGGAAATCCATCCCACTAAAAGCCTTTTTATAGGCTTTCGTGTTTCTCACGGGATTTTCCCTTTGCATGTTATTGAACCAATATTATCCTTCTTCTTTATTGGAAATCTTTTTTTTTTTTTTTTTCCTGAGCTGGACAGTCAGGCTCCCATATTACTCATTTAAGAAGAAATTCAATTATTAGCTGTAATGTGCTTTTTTTTTTAAGTCTGGTTACTAAACAATCTGTTGGATATTCTTCTGTCTCAAAGCTGTTTGTTTCAATGCTAACTTTTCAAAGCCTTTTTTCTTTTCCTGAGTAGTGAGTGTCAAAAGACTTGATTGCTTAGGCTGAATATACCTTTTAAACTGAAATCAATCTATCTTCTCTTTGTTTTAAAGAGTAACATAGTCTTTCATTTTTATATAGGTGATTCAGTAATATTATCTCATTCCTCATTGTATTTATTGTCAAATGATTTGTCCTTTTCAGGAAGACTCCTTTCTCTAAATTTTGGTCATCTTATTCTTTCTTCCTGGCCATTTCAAGGAGAAAACTGTGAAATATCTTTTAAAAAGCTGTGTTTCAGCTCATTGTCTCTCTCATTTATTTTCCTTTCAGATGAGTCTATTTCTGCCATCAATAATCTGAAAATGACAAAATATCAGTAGACTGATTAAAATCAGTATTTTAATAAACGTGAACAGAATTTGTTTATATAATCTGATAATTAGAGTGTTTCCCTAGAATATTCTTATTCTTGACTCTGTTCTTGTTGCACACTTAAGTAAAGAGAAATATAAACCTCATTGGAGTTAATCTTTGCGTCACAAGGTTGATTTGATGTTAAATTAGTTATTCTTTAAAATGTGTCGTAAGTATGAGTATCTATGGGATAGTTCTTTGCACTCTGTGTAACTTGATTAATTCCACTGTAAAAATGCACTGTTCACTAAAGTATAGTTTCAGGAAATATTTCAAGAATGCAGTCAGAGGTTTAGTTAAGGCAAAAGCTTATTGCTAAAGACATTTGTCTTCTCTTTAACCAGTTGCCCTAAGGATGGATGAGTTTGTATTCTTTTATTCTACTGTACTTTTAATTGTGGTTAGCAAAATGATCCCTGGAATTACCAAACTTGAATATGCTTGAAAAATCATAGGCTTGTCTAAAAAGAAAAAAATATGTGCTTTATTTTGTTTTGTTTCCTTTTAATTTACATTCTGTTTCCTTGCCAGTCAGGACTTCTGTTTTTGAGTTTTTCTCTGTAAATAGAAAAATTATTTTACAAGAATGGCAGTAACATTTTGTACAGGGGGGAGGGTTGGAAGAGAAGAACCTGAAATTCTCATGAAGTTAGCAAATTTTAAGGAAGAGGTTGCATGACAAATATCAAATAAGACCAATTTTGTGACAAGACTGTAAGATCTGTCAACGGCAGTGATGATATTTGAAAGTGGAACCTATCTATTGATAAGACAACATTTTGGGAGATATGCTGCCTCTCAGGGGCCCAGAGCCTGGCATTATTGAAATGTTGCTAAGACTCATCCAACCCCCTTGAAAACTACCCAATTGTTGATGTTCAATGAGAATGTTAATAATACTGCTGCGAATGTGCTTACACAAATTAAAAGCTGCCATAAGGCTCTGGAAATGGAGAGAGGGTGAAGGGGTCAGTAGCTCAGGTGGTATTTTTGTCCACTCTGCTGATCAAAGGTCAAGGCTCAGGGACAGATGTGACATGGAGATAAACATGTGAGTGAGCAGATGGTGCTTCCAGCAGATCTTCAGCTGCCTTGACCATGGGATATTGTTCTATAAACCCCATGGCACTAGGAGGGACTGCATCTCTGTCTCACACCAGCTTACTGATTGATTGACACAGGTTCACAAAACCCATCACCCAGGCATGAACTATTCTGCCCTTGACAAAAGACTGTATTTTGGAAGAAATAGAGTTATTTACCATAAGGTCAGAAAAGGGACAGAAAAGAGAATGGTGGGTTGCTTCACCAAACATCTTAGATAATATGAGAGGAACTGGACGTTTTACTATATGGACAATGTTTTGCTTCAGCTGACATTTACTTGATAAAAGCTTGTGGGATGTGACATGGCATTAGTTTCGAAGGTTATGTCTTGCTCAGAAAAGGCAAGCAAAAGACTAAKAAAGATGCAGGAAAAAAATATCCTTAAATGTCAGTGATACTTACATGTGCTGTGAGATCCAGAAAACAAACAATAGTAAATTTCCTGTAAGTTTGCAGAGCCCTTTTGATATTGCTGGGAATTAAAATGAAAAGAACATGAACACTATCATGATGAGAGTCCTGGAAGTGAAAACCAGAATAACCCTGATCTGGCTACTGTTCTAGTCAATAGAGGCATTAGTTGACATGGTGCTGAGGTCTGAGAAACAATGCCTTTGAAAGGTCTGTTGATTTCCATTGACAAAAAGAGATCTTTGAACGACAAACTTGGATTCAGATATCTATACAGAAAATAAAATAAGATGATGTGGACCCCATCCAGATGTCTCAGATATTTTTGGAACATGCTGATGTTATCACCCGTGGATTCAGAAAGAAAGATTTGCTAGAACAGGCTAAAGGAATCAGATACTGGAGTACTCTGAAGAAATGATACCAAGGACAATTGCAACTTGAATAACTTAAAAACTCTTAATTGACACCATATACAAGCATATGCCTGGGGATAGTTTAGTAAGGATGAATTACTGGGGACAAAAATGGATGAGCAAAAGTATAGAGAAAGTACGTTTAGCAAAAAATAATAAAGGGCCTTATTTAAAAATGACTTGATTAGAATTAAGAAGATAAATGAAATGAGGAACCAGAAAAGCTGAACAACCAATCTGCAAGAACTTAAATAYGGGGAGTTGCAAAATGGTCAACATGGATTTATTAAGGCCAAATTGCACAGAAGTTCTACAATTTCTTTCTCTGATACCATGACAGTCCTTTAAAATAGGGCAGCAGATTTTTGTATATTTTGGTTTTAGCATGGATTTTGATACCATCTCCTTCTCTTAGGATCAAATTAAAAAATGATGTTTGGATTAAATTATTTCAGTACATGAAAATTTCATTGCAAAAGCATGGGGACTCTTTATGGGCTCTTGCTCTGTCCAGAATTATGTACTGTTTTCATCACCATTTTGGAGGATGGAATAGGGAGTGCTCGTTAAATTTACAGATATGATAAAAGGAGTACATTTTAAGGAAAGATTAAAATTCATAGTAAACTTAAGGGCATTACTTATTAAAATAGCATTGCACACAATAGGAATGAGCAAGATGTACTTGAACAAGAATAATCTATTGGACAATATAGGTTAGGGAACATTTAGGTATGTAATCATCTAATAGGTGAGAATGCATTGGTTGGTGAGAAACTGTCTGTGAGTCAACAGCTTTTTATTGTTACAAAAGGAAAAAAAGGCAAATGCTGAATTATTTAGACAGGAATGTGACCATTATACAACATTGAAATGTATTTTCCTTCTACTTAGCACTAGCAGGTTTTCTGCTGGAGTTCTGTTCCCAGAATTAACCTCAGTTTAAAGAGATATTGTGCAAAAATTCAAGAACAGAGAGAATGATCAGAGTTTAGACAACATGGCCTGTGATAAAAGAATGCAGGACTGTGGGAATGTGGTAATTTAGAGAAAAGAAAAATGAGAGTAGTGATATTTACTTCCAACTATTTAGGAATGTTCTGCAGTGAGAAACAGGATGATGGAACTAATGGAATCAAATTTAAGTATTTGGAAAGTATTTTATATTAGTGAAGGCAATGAAGTACTGGAAAATTTTGCCTGACGAGATTTCATGGGGTTTAAGAGCTATTTAAATAAACTTCTGTCTTAAGCACAGTTCATTTTGCTTTGGGATTTATGCATGATTTTGAAGGTCCTAGCCAACTCTTAAACCTCTGAACACTGTGCTCCTACTTCATTCCTAAGGGACAAAGGCCTGTTGTTGAGAGAGATGAATATCGGGGTTGATGCAGTTCAGCTGGGTGGATGGTCAGAAAATCCCCAAGCCGTGCCATCAGGTAGTCTTGGCTCAAGGATGTGCATTGCTGCCAGTTATAGTGGTACTAGAATGATACCCCAGAGAAAGCTGTCTCTTCTCCTAGCTAGTTGCTGAAGTGTTAGTTACAGAAGTCATGSAAAAGAAAAGGGATGTGTACAGTCTCACATCTTTGCTACAGAAGCCTGTAATGCCACCATGCACAAGGTTTAAAAAAATCATTCACAGACTACACTAGATCTTTATTAGATTTGAAACCTCTTAGTTAGCTAGACAGTTTTTGTTGGTTAAGAAGTTACATTATTTAATTTCCTTTTAATTGTTTAAAGTTTACAGATTTAAGCTGTTACTTGCATTCGAAAAAGAAGTGTCCTATAAAAATGTTGTAAAATATTTTATGAGTCTTAAAAAGAGGTAGCAAAAGAAAAACTGAAATAAGAATAAAACAAACATTATCAGACAACTCAGCAAAGGGAAATTCAAGTTTCACATATTTCTGTTTTTATTATAGCCTATATAGCCTAAAATATGATGGACTCTTATAATGCAGTAGTCGTTCCTTCCCAATATACATTTCATTAATATATTCATGGATGTATATAGTAATTACAGAGTTATTAGCAAATGCAATATTTTATGAGATGAAAGCAATTTCTGTAACAAACTACTATAGTAGACTTATCATTTGATTTTAACTTATTAGGCCTGACTATAGTATATCTTATAATGCAGGACTAGGATAAATATTAGAAAGATTGTAAAAGAAGAATGTGAATGGTAGTTTGGCTAGTATGAATAGCTATATACACAGTTCATGCCACCTTTGTTAGAACAGAAATAGATGTCCCTAAACATCTATTTTTAAGGAAACATTAGAGGAAGAATAAAGAAATGAGACAAGTCTTAGTTTGGGAAAAAAAAAAAACAGACGAAATAACTTGAAAGTGGAGTAGTGGATAGGGATAATTTTACCTCATTTAGTTTGAGTCTATCACTGTTCCTCCAGGAACATGATGGAATAGCTGTGCATTGGCTGTCCTAGAGCTATGAAAATTACATAAAAGTCTTTCTGCTTTATTAATATATTAAATAATGTCTATTTTTACTTTATACACTTTCATCTTATATTTGCTTTTGTTTTCCATTTTAAAGCAGAACAAACTGCAAACATTTTCTGTCACTGTATGCACTTTCTATGAACTATCCACAATGCATTTATATTGTTTTACTGAGTATCTAAAAGTTCAAGAAAAGATATCTTTATCAATATCTGTTAAAGCTTAGTGTCTTTGAAGAGTATTATTTGAATTGTTCTGATTCACAGTTGAAGTTTATGTGTTACTCTTATTTTTATAATTATTTCAGGATATTAGAGTTCAAGGAAGCTTACACTGAGAATTATATCTTTAAATTACAAGAGTGCCTTTAAAAATCAGGTGCGTAAATTTGTTATATTCATAGTCAAGTCTGCGAAAACTCTTCCAAAACAGCTTAGAAGGATCTGACATAGTCCAAGATATCACAGAGCAGAAGATTCATCCAAGGACACAAGCAATTAATGTTCTGCGGCAGTATGGTGTCATTTCTCGGTTCAATACTCAAGCAAATCATTGTGTCAGCTTCCCTTAGAAGAGAAAGCAAACACAGCATAATACACTGCCTGAAAGGAGATTTCCCAGTTCCTTTCATTAATGCTTGTGCAGCTGGTTTTCACTATAGCAGCATGTACTTCAAGGAACAGAGAAGTTATACCTGTTGATTCCCAAATGACTTGCTAKGGAAATGGCAGGATGGAAAGAGGAATCCATTTAATTTAGAATAATAAATTCATTGAAAATGGTGATAAGCTTACATTGAATTTAAGACAGGAAGGACTGGACTATAATGTAACACAATTTCTAAAAAACACCATCTTTATGATGGTACCATGTCCTTTAGAACTGGCACTGGAAAATATATAATTCAAATATATCCAGAAACTGGAGAAGAGTAACTGTAAAAGCTGACCTCCTTTAAGGAGTGACATCAATTATTCTCTTTAACTTTCCAGTATTATATATTACTTTTTATTAGGATAAGAATTAAAGTGAAGTAGCTGTCGTCTRTATTTTTGTTTCATATAGAATTTCAAGTTCTAATCCTGAATACGCTGTAATACTGCTTCAGAGAATACTTGTAGTAGTATACAATTCAAACAATACTGTAYCTCTAGTAAAGGAATGCTTCTAACTGCTTTTAGAGTCTTTTTCTAAAAGAGAGCTGCTGTTTAAATTAAAAAGGGCTAATGGTATCACGTTACTTGCAAGAGCAGTTCCTTTGAATTCAGTGAATATAAAGTACTGTGTAAAAAGTGTTCCTAGTCTGAAATGGAGATCTTAAGAATCTGCCATATGTATATTAGCTTTTTAAAACTGAGTTTTGTCTGCATTATTAATGCATCAGTGCATTACATGTGCAACAATWAGAGATTAAAGGCTTGTTTGGAGATTTTTACACAAAAAATGATCTTTGTAAAATGATCATTTTTACACATGTAAACCACATGTAAGCCTGGAACAGGCTGCCCAGAGAGGTTGTGGAGTCTCCTTCTCTGGAGAGCTTTAAAACCCGCTTGGATGCAGCCCTGTGCCATGTGCTCTAGGTGACCCTGCGTGAGCGGGGCGGGTTGGACTAGATGACCTCTGAGGTCCCTTCCAACCTTGAGCATTCTGATTCTATGATTCTAATGTCTGGGAACGATTCTTACATCTGAAAGTAATTGTATTAAAATAGCAAATCATATTTTAAAAAATCACTATGTGATT
Organism: Nothoprocta perdicaria; assembly: GCF_003342845.1. Lineage (NCBI taxonomy): Eukaryota > Metazoa > Chordata > Aves > Tinamiformes > Tinamidae > Nothoprocta > Nothoprocta perdicaria. Next base: position 2,373,994 of record NW_020454194.1, read on the forward strand.
TTTTAATGCAGTAAAATTAGTAGAGCTCAATGACCACTTAACAAATGACGGAAATCTGCAGACCAGTGAGATACCTTAATTRCTGATAAGGATCTCATTGAAAAGCAACTAGTTAGTTCTTGTTAAAAGTGAAGGAAAAGATATGCTATTTTAACTATAAAGGATTATTCTTTGATATATATCTACTTTTGGGGAAAGCAAATAAATAAATAAATAAATAAATAAAATTACAAAACCAACAACTTAACTCACTGTTATTTCAGTATTTCAGTCTTATTCAGTCCTAGCAATTGTGTCTAAATTGGTGGATTTTTGACTGCTGCTGAGGTCCAGAATCTGAAGATGTCATCCGGTCTTTCCTCCTGTCTCCAATTGTCTAATTTAGACATGGATGGGATGGAAGACAGTTGGATATGTGGATCAGAGGGGAACTGCCAAGCTAGTGAAAGCATTCCTAGTCTCTCATTGGAAGCGTAGGATCAAGAGAACCCTACAGGGTATCTTCCTRCAGCTGCAGCAACTGAACTGGTGAGTTTTCCAAGCAGATAAAACTTTCTGGTATATTCACATGGGAAGACAATAATTAATATTTTTCTATTATTTCCCATTTTACAATGCTTCTGGATACACTTTCCTCTTAAAAAATAACCATAAGCAAGTAATCTAATCAGCTATTTCTAAGGAAAATGCTCCATTCAAATGATTGTAAACATGGACAATAAACGTGGAACATTTCCTGTTAATTTAACAGGAATAATAACTTGATATAGCACTTCATTAGTTCAAGAGTAGCTTAAGAATCTTTTTAATTCATGAGACATAAATTGTAGCATTCACCAGTGCATGCATATGATATTATTGTGTCATGCAATTCTCTTGGAATTTTGAAAAAAAAAACAGTAAATTTTTGTGTAATTACAAAATTATTCAGTGAAGGATCTGTTTTGCTGCTCTTACTCAACTCTGAGTCATACTTTATTCTTCCAGGAATGTCATCAAAGATGGACATACTAGAGTAACTAGTTAAGCCACTAGCGYGTCTCACTGTTGCTTTTGAAGCAAACTTATGAGTGAAAGATGAAAGATACCAGGTGTATCTTAAAATGTTTATCCCRTGCTGATCTAAAACTGTCACTTCAGAATGTCTTACATTAACATTTACTTTAGATCAAAAAAGTCTCAGAAATTTGCCTAACAAAAGAAAAATACTTCTTTCAGGTTGATATATATTAATAGATAAAAAGTAGCAGGGAGAGAATAAATTAGCTAAATAGACAAAAACACAAAGTCAAAGATTCCCAAAAGTTTATATGCTCTGTGCATATTTCAGCAATTATTCATCATCTAGAATTTTTTTCACTGAAGTAAAGGCTAGTGCTGACTAGAAGATTCTGCTTATTATTAAATACCTCTCCATGCCTGACTATTTTTGCATAAATAATTTCTGTGAGCTCTATGTGTGATATTTATCAATAGTAAATATCTGTATCACTAGTCTAGTGACTGCCTTATCATTTAGGGYGTATCCATATAAGTGCCTATAATCAGAGAAGCTGGAGCTTATGTCCCCTGCTGAAAATGTGAGAATAGAAATGGTGGTAAATGCTTCTCCTGTCATAAAGGTAAGCTCATATCTTTCTCAAGAGCAGGAGATATTAAGATTATATTATAATTATATTATATTATATTATATTATATTAAGATTATATTCTCAAGAGCATGATGTTTGGAAAAGACCTTGAAGACCGCTGAGCCCAACTGTAAACCCTGCAACACCACACCTGCTAATGACGTCCCTACTTGCCTCATCTATGCATTTCTGGAACACTGCCAGGGACGGTGACTCGACCACTTCCCTGGGAAGCCAGTTCCAAAGCTTCACCACTCTTTCATTGTAAAAATTCTTCCTAATGTCTAACCTGAACCTCCCATCCTGCAACATGAGGCCATTTCTTCTTGTCCTRTTGGTAGTTAYTCTAGAGATAAGATAGACGCCTGCCTCAYTACAACCTCCTTTCAGGTAGTTGTAGAGAGCARTAAGGTCTCCCCTCTGTCTCCTCCAAACTAAATAACCACGGCCCCCYCAGCCACTCCACATAAGGTCTGTGCTCCAGCCCTTTCATCAGCTTTGTTRCCCTTCTTTGCACACACTCCAGCACCTCTATGTCTTTCTTATAGGGAGGGGCCCAAAAGTGAACACAGTATTTGAGGTGAAGCCTCACTAGCACCAGGCCTTACCTGATGGTGCTGGCTACMCTGTTCCTGATACAAGTCAGGATGCCATTGGCCTTCTTGGCCACCTGAGCACACTCCTGGCTCATTTTTAGCCAGCTGTTAACTAACATTCCCAGATCCTTTTTCTGCTGTGCAGCTCTCCAGCCACTCTGTTCCAATCCTATAGCACTGCATGCAGTTGTTGTGACTGAAGTGCAGGACCTGGCACTTGGCCTTGTTGAACCTTGTACATTTGGTCTCAGCATATAGATCCAGCCTATCCAGATCCCTCTGCAGAACCTTCCTACTCCCAAGCATATCAACTCTTCCTCTCAGCWTGGTGTTGTCWGCAAATTTAATGAGGGTGCACTCAATCCCCTCATAGAGATCATCAATAAAGATATTAAAATGGACTGGCCCCATCACTGACCCCTGAGGATCACCACTCATGAAAAGTCATCAGCTGGATTTAACTCCACTMACCACCACCCTCTGGGTCTGCCCATACAGCCAATTCCTCATACAGCGAAGAGTACCCCTGTCTAAGCCATGAGCTTCCAGCTTATCTAGGAGAAGGCAGCAGGAGGCCTTGTCAAAGGCCTAACTGAAGTCTAAGTAGACCATGTCCATAGTCTTTCCCTTATTCACTAGGCGAGTCACCTGGACATAGAAGGAGATCAGGTTGGTGACAGAGGACCTGCCTTTCATGAACCCATGTTGGCYGGGCCTGTTCCAGAAACGCCAGTTTGAAACAAGAAAGTGAAAGTTAGGGCCACATAGTTTATTCAGATCTTCAGCAGGCATGTGCCTAATCTTCAAAATTTAGATAAGAGTCCTGATTTAATTTTTGCATAATATCATACATAACATCTGTCACTTTTTTAGCTCTGTGTGGATGTCCAGTTTACAGGCAGGTTTGGTCCTCACAGTTAGTGTGGTGCCTCAGAAATCAGTATACACTATTACATCAGTAATRTCAGTATCATATCAATCAGTGTACATTGTTAACAATGCCCAAAAATCATTTCCAAGTACCATAACATTATTAGGGTAGAATTGTATTTTATTCAAGAGATTTCCACAAACAAAGCTTTTTATGTACAGCAGAAGAGGAATGCAAATCTAAAATAGCCAGACAGACTGCAGAAGGTGAAAAAGGCACATTATTCCTGACAAGATCTGGTCAGGAAAGATTTTATATTTTTTTTTGGAAATAAAAATAAGTCAAGAGAAATATTAGGCTACTTAACAGGGTCACTGTCCTTCGTGACAGGTATTCCTCCAGGTCAAGAGCAAATTAGTAAATCAGAAGCATCAAAAGTGCAACTAATAAATTAACTTTTTGTAACCATGCTCCTGTATTGAGAAACTGTCCAGAGAGAAACGATATTACTCCAGTCCTAATATGCTTCAAAGCTCCTTGAGCTGAAATTTTGGAAGACAAAAGGGCAGATCCTCTTCTACCGTAAATCAATATAGCCATTTTGACTATTTGATCCTTCCAATCAATGCATTTTTTTAATAATACTCCATCCTCTTGCTCATGGCTTATTTAGTCTCTACTGGTCTATATTACACTGTCACAACAAAAAAACCAAACAAACGAAAAAAAGATAGCTTTCTCTCTTGGGCCTTACTCTCCTTCGTGATTGTCTCCAGGCACAAATTAATTTTATTGCAAGATTGTCTTCTTGTCAGTTCTTAAAAGAACTGACTCTCATAACATGTTACTTGGATTGTACAGTTACGTAGTATTTCTGACTTAGCAAGGCTATTTTGCAGTTGGCTCGGACTTGCTGAATTACAAGGTCTTAATTGGTAAGAAGTCTTAGTTCTTATGTTTTTCTCTTTCCATGCTCAAGGARTTGGCATACCTCCACATTCCTTACAGACCAAACTTTTCCACGGCAAGCAGTTTCTCTGCATATATTTTTTAAATCTGTTCAAAGACTGAAATCAACATAATGAGAAGAAGTGCGTAGGAGGTTAATAAAGGTTCATTAAACTATAACCTTTTACTACCTCTTGTTCTTTCATTCCACTTCTCTCAGTATCCTAGAATAGCTCTTTTTCATTAGACCATGCAGAGAAGTTAGCAGTTCAAAGAGAAAAAAGAGCAAAAGTTGATGACAGATTGTTGGAACAAAWATAATAATTCAGAATTTCCCCACTTTTTTCATAAACAAGATACACATGGTGCAAAATAATGAACTTCTTGTGTATATTATTTTGAGCATCTGGACTATTTCCAATTTACTACTTCTTGGTATAAACTTGTTAGTCCCTGGGTTGGACCCAAGAATGTAACATATGGATGTTCAGGTTCAGCTTCAAAACAAGAGTTTGAGATCAAATGGTCAAAACATCACTGTCTAAAGCTCAAAGACATACATTCTGTTATCTTGTATTGTTTTTTTTTACATGTACAAGTATGGGTACAAGTAGCATCACAGGTTGCCAATAATAACGGGGAAAATATTCTTCATAAGAAAGATACCACAAAGGTTGCATTTACCGGATAAAATATACAAATATTMATTTACATTAATTAAATATTAATAATTAATTACATATTACATTAAATATTATGAACAAAATTCATGTTTACCAAGATATTTCAACATTGTAGAAGCCTCAATCCAAAGAGATTTAATGAGTTTCTGTACTTAATTTTACTAATTTAATTTCAAAATTAATTAGCTTAAATCAGTTTAAGATTGTAAGGATGTTATTTCAGTATTCTATGCGCAAAATTACAAATAAAATTTGCCGTAATGATAAAGATTTATTTGGCCAATGTTTTTATTTTGTGCTTTATTTGATTGGATCAAGGGGGTGTACAGATAGCAGTAGTATTGGATGTTATTTCAGCATTATATATTAATTTGAAGCTGCCTCACTAATTTCTAACTGGGATTTTGCAGATAACAGTATAAAAGCTTATTCCAAGCAAAATAAGGAACTGTGATTGCCTTTTATGGCTAGCTGTTGCTCTTAATTATATTTCTCCAGCTCAGTTAATACTTGAATCACATGAGTTTTGAGTCATACAGAAAACTAATTTACATCTCCTACCCTACAAAATGGTGGCTAAGACAAAGCAATCACTTCAGGTATTTCTTTTTTCTTCAATAAAAAATTAGGTTATGAGGAAACAACAAAAAGAGCTTTGTGTCTTCAAACTGTGTGAAAATAGACAGATTTTTGAGTGAGATATAAAAGTGCAGCAAGCAGATGGGAACAGCAAACACAYGGTAACAGTTGCAAGGAAAAGGACTGAAAAAGGCAATAAATAGAGAGCTGACACTGTTAACAGTGTAAACAGTTTGAAGGGATGGTGATGTGATATGTTCAAGTAATGCTGAGCCAATAAAATTAAAAGGAAAAAAGTGTTAACTTCCCATGGTTAGAAATTAACTAGAGGAAGTAACTCTGAAGCAACTCATAGAAATGAGGTGAAGGCAGAGTGAATATGAACATTTTAGATCTTGAGAATCTGATATGATAGGAGGTGGTTATGAGATACGCACTTTTTCTACCAGCAGATCTTCTCTCATAACACAAGATATTTCAAACTGTAAAATAAATACCAAAGTGATAAACAAATTAAACATCTTTACTACTCTGGTCTTGAGGGAAATRGTCTAATGACAATAGGAAAAGCATGAATATTTTCATGATGCAGCAAGATAATAAAGATGGGCACAAAAATAGATTTCTTACTCTCTTTTCTTCAAAAAAAAAATGAAACCTTGCTTGTTCAAAACAGCAGTAAGACAAAAGGAATAAAAGACTGCTTTTCACTTAAGACCAAATATTCAAAAAGATACGCAAAAAGAGAAAGAAAAATCTAACAAAAAGCTCTGTCTGGTGTTGGTCTCACATTGCTGGGAAAGTAGTGTTCTGATGCTATCATGAAACAAGAATACCAGGTGTGTTACCTGTGATCACTTCTTATTCATAACAAACAAAGCATGGTGAAAGATGGGAGCAGAAAAGCACCAAAGGCAGTGATGAGGAGATGTGGGATTCAAACAGAAGTGTGGGTAAATAGGATGTGAAGAGAGRAGGGAGCAAAGCAGCACGTAATAAGAAGAAAGGGAGAACAGGCAAAAAGGAAACTCAACACAGAAAGGCAGAGAATTTAATCCCTACTGTAGAAAATCTCTGCTTTTCAAAATATTGATTATTAAACCCAMAAACGAACACTCTCTTTAGGAAATAATCAAATTGTATTATTTGTATGCATACAGGCATGAGCGAAGCAAATTCACAGTTTTGACAGTTGTAATCCCTGTGTTGCTACTGCTTTCTTTCAGGCAGACACTCACAAAAGGTTCTCTTTATTTATTTATTTTTAATCCATCCACCTATCCATCCATCTACTAAAGAAATAGCTGCCAGTTCCTTAACAGTGGCTTTACTGGAAAGTAGGAAAAAACAATGAGGAACAATGCATAGCACTGGCTTTTGTTGTGTGAGGGATCATTCAGAAGCTCAGCAATCCTGAGAAACCAGAGGTCTGCCAGAGACCTCCCAAGAACTTACAGAAAAATTACCACAAACCCAAAACATGTACTTCCCTCTTTCYGTAAATACAGCCTTTCTCTTCCCTAGCATATGTTTATGCTATTCTACTGAGTTGCTTCTTCTTTCCTGTTGTAATCTTCTGTGGTTGAAAATGATACAGAGCACAGGGTTCTGTGTACATATAAACTGTGGCATGAGCTTCCACACATCGCAAAAGATAAACCTTTTCCTCTTTTGTGGCACAGCTTTCATCCTTCCTGTGTTCCTCAGCTGCATGTGTGAATTTTTGGTAGGGGAAAYAGAGCCTTAGAATCTGAGAAATCCCAGTAATAATTTAACGCTTATGGTAAGACCAAAGAATTTGGCTCTCCTCTCTGATTTTCCCATTCCAGTTGGAGGGAAAGTAGTTAGCTCAGGGTCTGCACTTTTGTGGGGATATAATTAATTCAGGTTGTTGATTGACTATTTCCACCTGACGCCAAGTACCTCAGACTTTGCTTGCAAATTGTGGCATTAGCTACAGTATTAATTACTACATTAATATTCYAGGCATTTTAGGGTGTCTGTGTATTGATCCCATACCAGTTGGAGGGGCTGCTTCCTTCACACAACTTGCGCATCAAGTCTGCTCACCTAAGATAAACACAAGGAAAGGTGTTAATTAAGCTTCTCCAGCTCTACAAGGGCTAATAGTCTTTTTCTGAAAAGTCAGCTTTTTGCTGCAGGACTCTCCACAACTGAATCCAAAATCACCTGGGACTCTGAAAAATAAAGGCCTTTCTGTTCACGATGACCTTSTTGAGTGGTCCCTTTTCCTTACCTCTGTGCATTTAAACAACACCTTCCCACTCAAACTGCAGTTTGGTATGGTTAGGATGTTTCTAGCTGTGGCTAGAGATGATAAATAAGAAGCATATGAAAATAAGCCTGTCTAAATCCATGATTTCCCTTTTGTCCTGCAGAGAATGAAGAACACTTTTCACCTTGAAGGCTCAACAGGGCTATTTTCTACCACTCCTTTGTCTCACATCTTTAGTTCCTTTGTATTAGTCACCACAATTCCCACATGTAACGAACTCCATAAAAACAAACGTCTTTYATTCTGTTGTCCTTTCTCACACATAGCTGAGGATCTAATAGAGACCGACAGTCTGCTACTGTTAATGTGGGCAGCATGGGTCATTGCAGGTATGTCAGGTTCAAAGATAAGTTTTTTTAATTATCCACAAAGTCAGTTACTGTAGTCTAGAGCCTGCTAAAATATTACTTGATGTGATGATACCACATCCGTTTTTAACTCTCCCTTTCCATAACTCTTTTACCCGTCTCAGAAGAGTTTGGAGAATTTGTGCCATTTTTGCTGCTGATAATATAAATGAGCTCTGTTCTTCTGCTGGTGAGGGAACACATTTTTTTTCTTGTAAAAGATAAAGAGAATATGAAGCTCTTTTTTTTTTTTTCTTTTTTTTTTCCCCCATAGCAATACAGGGACCAAAAATTCTTCACTCTCTGTTTCTGAGATAATTCTGTGAGTGATTTAAAGAATTCTTACTGCTCCTGAAGTGATTCTGTTATCTATAGCATAAAGTAAGCCAAAAGCAATGCATTTTTCGTAATTAAAGAAAACATGAACAGAACAAGCCTSGAGATATATACATTTGCCTCTGGCTTTGAATGCAAGATGTAGTGTCTGCCAAACTTACCTCCACAGTCTTTAATGCCAAAAAAATTAGGGCTTTGATGTAAATGCTTTGAACGCTTTGAAGTGCTGCTATCTAAGGTAAGGCACATTAAGCTACCCCTCCCCCACCTCCTGAGCTTTCTAAGCATGCATGCAGAATGCTTTTAGTGGACAAAAATTGTCTTCTGAATTTGCTAAAAATACATGTGATTGAATATAAATGCTACTTTCCCTGAAGCTAATAAGAAACTTACCTTCAGGATGCAAATTAACTTCAGAAGTGGGAAACAACTTTGCCTAATTCAAGTTGTATTGTTAAATATATATTCAGCAAAAGATAAACAAATGGTACACATATCTAAGTTTATATTCACTGTAAGAGTATATTCAATGTTTAAATGAAACTAATGAGGCTGGGATCCGCTATTGTTATTAGAAAACTGGTATTCAGAAGGGTGTAAAACTTGATACAGATGGTCCCAGAACTGCAGATACTATCTTGGAACACTCCCACCAGTCACAAAACAGAGTTTTCAAAGATAAAAATCATTCTAGGACAATGAACTTGTGTTGACTACAGTAGAATTTCAGTATGTTCCTCTAACATAATTAGTTAGGCATACCTAAATGTTATTACTATACTTTATAATTATTATACAGGATACTACTAAAGGATGAGCAGTAACATTAATTCCATAATGGATTAATATTTTAATCATAGAATGAAACATTTATGAAAATTGCTGCTACTAATTTAGTAGAAATATGAATGGTGAACATGACTATTTCTGGCAATTTAACATATTATGACACTTCAGACCAATTGTACTGGGGACCTGGATAAATTCCAGAGCATTTTAATGTACAATTTCAATTGAAAATTTGTTACTTTTGATTTTCCAAGAAAAGAAAAACAGCAAAGCAGAACAAGCAAAAATTAATCAAGCATTGTTCTCCTCTGTACCCTTGAGGTCACCTCTAAATTACATCAGCTTGTGGTAGAAGCCAGGAATTCTATGGTCTGAGCAAAGATTTTGGAGTGATTTGGGAGTGAAACATATTTTCTGTCTCAATATTTCCCAAGTTATTCATAAAGAGTTCTCTGCTCTGGGAGTACTGGCTAACACTCAAGTTTTGTATACTCAGTTGAGAAGCTAATGTAGTTTTCTAGTTCCATTTCATAAATTGGTAAAATAGGCCCAGATAGAGGTTAGGATTTAACCCTTTGAATGGCACTGAAGGATCAGAAGATTGCTAATAAAATGGTTGAATTTCTACATTAGCCTATATATTCAGAAAGAAAAGAGAGAAAAAGAGTCAGGTTTCAGAACAATTCTTTTGATTCTAAAGATATGGCCTTATTTTGATTCTTCCTGTTTTCAATCTATGTTACTAAGAAAAAATACTAAGTTTTTGGCCCAAGTAAATAAAAATTCTGTAAGATGGCAAGTGGAATGGCCAAATACGAAGAACATGAAAACTCAAACAATAGATAAGGAATTTGGTAGAAGCTTTTTATGGATATCTGGGTTCCTATTTGAAAAAGCAGCTAAACATTTCTACAGTTAAAAAGGACTCCCATCATTACAAGGATGACATTGCCCAATACAGTTTTATCAAAAATAGAATACTATAGAGCTTGGAATAGGCCTCCGAGGGACTTTTAACTTCAGGGCCATTTACTGTAGAAACAAATGAGCAAGGATGCTATTGATATTACCAAGTTGCAGGGAAAGTATCTAACCTCAGAGGGATAAAGTAATGCAAAAAGAATGTGCACCAAAACACAGTGAACCAATTTATAGTAAAACCAGAAAAGTCACTCATATTTTGATATGAGATCTGAAGGATACACTCAGTTTCAGAGMCTGTGTGATATGAATATACATCTAAAATTTTCCTGAAAATGTATTTGTATCAAAAGAAAGGCATTGGTAGTGAAGATATCCGYTAGAACTTCACTAAATATGAAGTCTGGATTCAAAGAGCAACAGACAATTTCTGTGCTAATTTATTATCATTAATCAACAAAGAGAAATTGCTGCCCTGTGCTTCATAAGTACTGAAGCTGCCTCCCTTGACTGCCTCTCTTCTAGTAGGAAAGCTGAACAGCATTACATATGGACATCTACAAGGTGGGTTTTTCGAGTTTGTTAGTCTCTTACACAAAAATCAAGTAAAGTTTTAAAAGTTATGGTCAGTTTAGCTTCTCAAAAGCATACTTTCTTCCTTTGTTTTCTTCTATGTATTAATTCTAATCCAAGGACTGGGCTTGTAGTGCTTTGAAATAGGTATCATCATTCATTACTCCATAATACCCAGCTAGATTATACTTTCTCTAGCTGACCCTCCTTAAGCAGAGGAAGTTGGACCAGAAGTGCCTGCCAACCCTAGTAGTTCTGTATTTTTGTGACAATACTGAACATTTAATTAACATTAGCAGAGTCCATTAACTATTATGTTATAGTTAATTGTTGGAAAACTATGATTTATTTTTTGTTTGGAGGGAAAAACAAGCTTGGAGGGGATAACAAAGTGATTTAATGAATATTAATTCAAGGTTCTACAAACAGTTTGGTCTGCAGAAGTGTTGAATACTTTTTCAACACTTTTCACAGCTTAGAACCTTCTAATTAGGTACACAAGTCTCTGTTTCTGAGACGGTATTGGTCCATCAGCTGTTATTGTGCAGAAATAACAGCATCTTCTATCCTGTTTTACATCTAAAACACATTTCTACCCCCTTTATTTCTTAGCCTAGAAAACTTGCAGCAGTGTGGGGTGGGAGTTTTATCTCCCCATTCCTTCAGTTAAACAGCAGTTTAGCTCACAAATTCCATTTGGRAGTAATTAACATTTAGTTTTTATCCAAGAGTGGATAAATTGACATAAAAACTCGAAATCACCTGAGAYCATGCCTGTGTTTCACACAGAAATATGTGGTGGATTTTTACTGCACATTTGTGAAACAGTAAAATTTATGAGTGCCATGCACATCATTTGCTACAGATAAGAAAGCTCTAACTATTAACTATATTACTGTGCACAGGTCCTGGGTTGTTCTGATTTTATCAGCACTAAAATGGAAACTAAAAATATGTGGTTTCTGAGATCTTTGAAATTCACAAGTGTGACTGAAATGTGTGCTGGTACTACTTTTAGAACAATGCCAAAAGTCCTTAATGACTTCTGTGATTAACCTAATATCTGGAAAATTTATTATTATTTATTATTCACCAAGTCAGGGGCTTGGTAAATTAGTGGAAAAGGAATGAAAGAATGCTTTTACTAGCACAACCCATATTCTGTCACTTCTCTGTGTTGTAGCCCTGAGACTATAATGGAAATGCATTGATGAACTCAGATTAACATCAAAATGGAGTATTCATTTGTGATATAACAACAAAAAGGAGATTTTTCTGAGGACCAGCCTGGCTGTAGCAATAGAGTACAGATTTTTTGGCTTTAAACAAGGCCCCAAAATAACTGTGATTGAGCACTGAAAAACTCAGTGTTTGTATAAGGAACAGTGAGAAATATTTCCCTGTGATCCATATCTAGCAGAAAAGGGCAAATATCTTTCAATGGAATTTGCTATATCTTTCCATACTTATTATGTTGTTTAAATGTACACAGAAGTGCTGATTCTGTCTCAGTTAAAATATAAATACACACTATGTGCAAGAGAAATCCCCATCTTTTATTGTAATAATTAAAAGGTGCTTTCAGGCTTTCATTGCTGCAGTTCAGGCATAAAGTTTTTGCTTTCTGTCACTAAAGCCAACACTGAAAACAAAAAGGCTGAGTTATCAGATGATAAAAGGGATTGTATCTCTAAAGATAAAGAAATGATAATGAAACATSCACTACTTTGATTTTAAAAGGACAATCAAAGATCTGGGCAGACTATTCATACACCATAATCATCTTTCCCATTGCAGTTTGTGGATAGGACTTCAACAGAGAAGTAGGAGTCTTTAAATCTTTTCTCAAGCTAATAGAAAGAAGAAAGATTTATTTTATAATGCAAAGTAATAGAAAGGGAAAAGATGTTGTAAGCATCTTTTGCAACAGCAAAACTACAGGCTTCATGCCAGCAGCTATTTTTAAAAGTTTTATTTTCTCCCCGCTCCTGACTGAACTATGCCTTGCAAATAACAAGAGGTTAAGAAATGGCTTCCATTCATTGGGGATAACGTGTGGAGAAAATGGTATTTTTTTAAACATGTAGTTTAAAGAGGTCAAAAGGTCAAAAGAGGTCAATAATCCTGCTGCATATCCTGCTTTGCAATAAAACATTGGCTAGGGCTGTTATAAGCTCCCTTCTCTCTCTCTCTCTAAGTTGTGGGAAGATTGTTCTTCAGCAAAGCAAGTGAAGTGCGACCCAAACTGAAGAGCACACAGAAAACACAATACTGCTCCTTCTGTCTTTGCTTTATCAAGCCCTTCACCTAAAAATGTTAAAGTAAGGATTGGTCAGAGAATATCTATATTTCATCCTGCATGAGAATAAACATAGTCTGGGAGAAGTTGGCATCCAGTCCATAAAAGGTAATATTTTATTGTTAGAATACCTCCTTGTGGTGGCAGAGACCCAGCTGCAAGTCTGCTCTGTGAGATAGTATTTTGTGTTCCTCCTGCTCTTATTGGCAATTGTATTCTTGTTCTGATAAAACTTTTCATCCTAGATACAYAGAAATTCAAAGTTTTTAATGTAAATCTTTCTGTTTAGATAAGCTAATGTTTTCAACTAAAAAAGATGCTGGAAAATGACTTTTTAGGTGAAAAACATTCCCTTAAATTCCCAGTGAGAAAGCCTTTCTGAGGTTGAGGAATAAAAATCAGAATAGTTTTGAGATTATTTTCTGGAACTATTTATTAATTCTGCTTTAGTTCTGTTTGTGTGCTGGGTGTTTGCATATAGAGGAGATATTGAATGAAAGCTAAGCCAAGCACATTTTATTTTATTGTACTTTAAATAAGTGAGGCTTTCAGTGAGTCTCATATGTTGTACTGCAAAAATCCAAAGCCTGCTTTAGTGCAAGCATACTGTCTCACACTTATGAACATCCCTATACTTGTTATCTGTGGGCATAGTTWTTAGAGAATGCTGATGCTATGAACRAAATGCCAATCATCTTAATAAATTGATGAAGAATTAGATTCTCTTTTTCAAAGAGGTAGTAGCTTACTTTGTTAGTACCCTCTCTATTTAGAGAGAYAGAACTGCTCTAGAACTTTACAGAGCTGCTAAAACTTCTGCCACTTACACACATCGAATCATCCATGTTTGCAAGCTCATCTGCTCTAAACTTTTTTTTTTTYCCCCCTTTTCCAGACCCCAGGTTCTTACTACAATTTTTGAAGCATACATCCAGCAGCTGGGTACCTTTGCTTGGAAGCAGGGGTGGTCATCATATATTTTCACCTGTGGCAGAAGGAAGTAACTGATTTCTCACGTCACGGATGGTCTGTTTCCAGTAGAATGGTCCTGGAGCAGGAGCTTGCTCTTGGGAAAAGATGCTCTCCAGTTTGCCTTAGTCCTCAGCCGGGAAGAGACACCTGCAGAGGCTGGATATARGTATTCAAAGGCCATAATACCTTAACACAGGGAAAAAAACAACACCCAGGTTACAGGGCAAAGTACAAAGGTGGTCTGCTTGTAGCACCCTGTGCATCTAAACATATAGATGGCTGCATTTTGTAGCAGTAATTCTGTAGCTCTGAGTTTATGAGACATAATAATGAAGCCAGGATAGCACAAATATTCTTGTGAACTAAATGGTAGTTACTAGCAGAGGTGCAATTTTTTGATCAGACCAGGATAGAATTTGTCCTCTCAAGTGTTAGATTATCACTGAGAAGAGACAAATCTTTCAAAACACCTCCTTTCACAGTTCTCATTTTGCACTTGCACCAGTATATTTCATTAAAACCTGAAAAATAATCTTGGACTCTTTTTTACCTTTTTACATGGGAAGCAAATGAGATTTGCTTAAACAACAGATAACAGCAAAGCAAGAAATAAAACAAACCTTCTGAATTCTAGTTCAGTAAAAAGCAATTTATTGCCTGCTTACTCAAATTTTACTCTTCTGAGTAAAATTGAGATGCTRATGAATGGTGGAAGGTCAGACAGATTAGCTATATAGAGCTAATTGTAGTTCCAGACTGAACAGTAAAATTCATGAAAAAATGTGTATTTCTTTCAAGTTTATTGCCTGCTGATTATATTTAATATTACCTATATTTTTCTCATCATATGGCTTTCTTGTCATTCACTGACTACAGCACTTTTTGGGTTTTGCTCCTTTCTTTAATAATATGATAGTATGCTTATCTCCCATTCTAAAGCCTAGAAGGGGATTTGTCTGACTAATTATAGTATTTTGCCTGTAATTCTATTTTACTACTTACAAACTGAAAATATAATTAAAAGTATTTTAAGTACCTGTAGTTATCATCTCACAGGTAACAAATTGCCAATGTACACTGTAAATTATACTGAGAGCTACTGACTAAATGTTAATATATACAATTCATCCTCCCCGGGACCCCTACAAGAGTAATTATTTAATGCCATTCACATGGTGTGGGGTTAATTGGAATAGGTCTTGACCTTTGCAACCTTTCAATTTTGCCTACTCAGCTTGACCCAGGTCAAAGATTCTCCCTGATAACTTTTGTTCATCAATAAAATCTGCTTATATGGGGAATCACTGTGCCTATGTATGTATGCATGTATGTATATATCCATGTGAAAATACATATAAATGTRTAAGAGTGTGTGTATACATGCATAATAACTAAATAAGTCAAACAGGCAACTCATGGTGCTCCTGGCTTATATGTTTTATTTTCTTTTTCAAGCAAATTAAGTATTATGTAATTGCAAAGTAAAGATGATATTACATTTTAGGTTGGGGCTTAATCATGATCCTCAAGTTAATTTTTCAGGTTAGGCTAGAGTGAATTTATTGCTGCATACCTTATCATGAATGTTGCTGAGAAGAGAATTTGGCTGATGCATAGGGTCTTCAAATGGCAAGATTAGTAGATCTAAGGCCTCTTTAAAGCAAATGTATCATTATTTAGGCACTGTTCTTGGTGACCAATGCACCAAACTCAGTTAAGTGAACACAATAAATGACATTGATTAAATTTTATACCATAATATATATAATTATTTGGAAATTTGTATTTCATCATATCCCCAAAACTTTTTAAAGTGTACTTAAGTTGAAAAAGAGAGTACTCAAAAACTAGGAGCCTGAATTCAGTCCTTTTTTTGTATATGTGCTGACCTTGTGTTGTGTCACTGCCTCTTTTTCTCACTTCTTACGCCTAATCTCACTGTAAGTAAAGCCTATTAAATTCTTGTGTAGGATATACTGATTTGAAAAACATATTGTTGTCTCTATATTGCTGTCTCTATATTGCTGTGTTTATTTGTTCAATCTCTGCCCCATACTTGGCAGCTACTGCTAGTCAGGGCTGGGACATGGCCCCAAGTACAGATAACTCCTCCTGGGATTGCTCACCAGAGGCAGTGATTTGACCCTGTCTTCTGTTAAATGGCACTATTTAACTCCCTCAGCCTCGGGCAATCTTCAGCACTATGTTAGCCAGCATCCTTGTCTGTCCTTGCACCTCCTCTCTCCTCTTGTGGCACATTCTCATATAATATCAGAGACTTATATATAAAAATACTCCACCATGACCACCATAAGAAAAAAATCAAAGTAGTAGTGATGTTATAGGAAGGCAGCAACAGAAGTGCTGTGTAGATCCCTAGGCAACGTGGTCATGAGCCAGTCTCTGTCCAACACAGTGTTTGGCTGTGTGTCCCAGCATAGCCACCAAGTCCGCTGCTAGCTTACCTGCATCTAATTTCACATTAATCTTAGCTTAACAAGTGAATGAATACAGACGGGTCTCAATAAAGAGGGCATATTTCTTCTGGGATGAACCATAATGCAACAACAGCTACTAATGTGTTTTCAACAAAAAGGATAGATTTCCTAGGAGGTTACTTTCCTTTCGAAGTAAGGGATTGGCTGTGTCATGGTGGTCAGTAAGGACCTCTGCTTGTACTTAACCTGAGGTTCCTTATGCAGCATATGCACCATAATCTTGTTTCCTTTGACATTTCTCACATGGGCTAATCCTTTCCTGCCCTGAGACCAGGCCTGAACTCTCYTCATGATTTTATCTCAAAACAATCAGCAACCCCCTAAATCGTAACTTCTGTGCCCTCTCCGTAACAGGTCAGATGTGTTGATTCAGTGTGAAAATATGTTTTACTAGTTAATTCACCTACTAAATCTGATTCAGACTTGACTTTTTGCAATGGGTTCAACCTATTGGTCAATTAGTTGTTGCTAAYATACATCAAATTAAATCTAAAGACGCATACTTTCTCCCATCAAAGTGGTAAAGGTAAAATTGCTCATCACAGCACTTGAAAATATTTCCTGTATATATGTTGTGATGTATGATAGGGAACAGGGACTGATATCAATAAACCCTGTGGTTTTCTGTAGGCAAAGCATCTTCCAGTTCCTGCAAGGGAAGAAATTCTTGGTAATCTGGATGCATTATAAAAGCAAAGTGCATAGCCCATACTATTGCAAGCTATTAATAAAACCTATACAGCCGTCATTATGTTTTTTCTTTTGTACAGTACTATCTACTATGTGCTGAGCAGGAAAAGATTCTGAAGAAGGCAGAAATAGTGGCCCATTTTTGGCCTTTTTTACTGTAGGCCTTTGAGCCTTTGAGCAGATGTGCTTCTGAGACACACAGAATCATAGAATGGTCTAGGGACCTCTAGAGAWCATCTAGTTCAACCCCTCTGCTCAAGCAGGGACGCCTAGAGCATGTGGCACAGAGGTGCATACAAGCGAGTTTGGAAGATCTTCAGAGAAGGAAACTCCACAACTTCTCCGGGAAGCCTGTTTCAAGGCTCTGTCACCCTCACAGGAAAGAAGTTCTTCCTCACATACAGATGGAGCTTTCTGTATTTCAACTTATACCCATTACCCCTTGTCCTGTCACTGGCCACCACTAAGTGACCCTTGGTGGTGGCCCCCTACATTCTCCCCTAAGGTTCTAATACATACTGATCTGATCTCCTCTTGATCTCTTTTTGAGACTAAACAGGCGCATCTTGCTCAGTCTTTCCTCATATGAGAGATGTTCCACTCCCTTAATCATTTTTCTTGCTCTATGCTGAACCCTCTCTAGAAGTTCCATACCCTCTTGTACTGGGAAGCCCAGAACTGCACACGATACTCCAGGTGTGGCCTCACTAGAGCTGAGTAGAGGGGCAGGATCCCCTCCCTTGACCTGCTGGCCACACTCCTCCTGATGCAGACCAGGATCCAATTTGCTTTCTTTGCCTCAAGGGCACATTGTTGACTCGTGATTAACTTTTGTCAACTGACTCCTAAATCCCTCTCTGTGGAGCTGCTTTCCAGCAGGTTAACTCCCAGTCTCTTCTGGTGTCTGGGATTATTCCTCCCCAGGTGCAGGACCCTGCACCTGTCCTTGTCCATCATCTTCAGGAGGTCATGGAGAGCTTGGGAGGTGCCAGAGGATTGGAAGAAAGCCAGTGTCACTCCAGTTTTCAAAAAGGGCAAGAGGGAGGAGCTGGGAAACTACCAACCAGCATCACCTCTGTCCCTGGAAAGGTGTTGGAGCAGATCATTTCAGAGATCATCTCTAGGCATGTGAAGGAAAAGAATATGATCAAGAGTAGTCAGCATGGATTCACCAAGGGGAAGTTATGTTTGACGAACCTGATAGCCTTCTAYGATGGGATAACTGGCTGGATGGACAAGGGGAGAGATATAGATGTTGTCTACCTTGACTTCAGCAAAACTTTCAACACTATTTCCCATAATATGCTCATAGGAAAGCTCTGGAATTGTGGGTTAGATGAGTGGACAGTGAGATAGATTTAGCATGGATGCTCTGGCTGGATGGCAGAGAGTAGTAATAAATAGGGCAGAGTCCAGTTGGAGGACTGTGGCCAGTCGTTTCCCCCAGAGGTAAGTACTGGGCCTGGTACTGTTCAACTTGTTCATCAATGACTTGGACGAGGGCACAGAGTGCACCTTGAACAAGTTTGTAGATGATACCAAACTGGGTGGAGTGGCTGACATTCCAGAGCTACTATTCAGAGGGATCTAGACAGGTTGGAGAGGTGGGCAGAGAGGCATCTCATGGCGGCTGAGCCTGCCAGTTCCTTCAGCACTCTTGAGTGCATCCTATCTGGGCCCATACATTTACGGGTGTTCAGTTTGCCTAAATAATCTCTAACTCAATCTTCCTGGACCAGTGGGAAGTCTTCCTCTCTCTTGGTTATTTCTCTTGTCTCTGGGCTCTGTAGTCCACGGGGACTAGCCTTAGCAGCAGAAGTGAAGAAGGCATTTAGTAACTCTGCCTTCTCTGCATCCTCTGTCACCAAGGGATCCTCTCCATTCAGCAGAAGACTAGTCTTCCTAGTCTTCCTCTTGTTTCTGATGTATTTATAGAAGCCCTTCCCGCTGTCCCTGATATCCCTTGCTAACTCTAATTCGAAATGGACTTTGGCCTTCCTCAATTGCATCCTTGCATTCTCTGACAATGTGCCCATATTTTTCCCGTGTGGTCTGGCCTTTCTTCCACATTATGTATGTGCTCTTTTTCTCATTAAGTTTACCCAACAGCTCCTTGCCCATCCATATTGGTCTCCTGCCCATCTTGCTCAACTGCTTTCTTGTAGGAATGCACCGATCCTGAGTAAGGAGAAAGTGCTATTTGTGTATTAGCCGATATACACCCTGGCTATAATGTTTAACAAACACCGTCGGACTGAGGGCATTTTCTTTCCTAACAACTGCAAGTTACATCGAATTCATAGGAATGGGGCCACATTTTGTTAGTGAAGTCTGCTTAATACCTTCAGTTGCTTTAAAAATTTTGTTACACATAACTTCATTTATCTTCCATTTGCTGTGCAGCTTTCACTTTTAACTCCACCACAGCCATATTTACTTCACTCTCATACTTTATCTCCCTTTTTTTTTTGAATAATGATGCATTAAATATCAAAAATGATCTGAAATTGTGTATGATTGAAGTAAAATATCTTGTGAATAACACAACATGATGATTCTTGGTGTGGGTTTATGCCCCCCACCTCGTCAATAAGATACGTGTGTCTCTGGTGTTTGGTGCTTTCTGAACATGTAGTTACTATTATTCCTGGCACGTGTGTGACTGATTGTTTCCAGAATGAACAAAACAAAAGGCAGTATCACTGTGTCTGGTAGATGCAGGCCACACTCCCAACAGTGGGCTTGTTTTTATAAATTGGTTAAATGGTTTCCAGAGAATGATGTACTGAACTATTTGGGGCACATTCYTTTTAAGCAAATGATGAAAGGATTTCCAAGTAGTTCCAAATGGTCCATACTTGCTTTGTTTAGAAGTAAGGCATATTAGTCACCTGGAAAGTATCCATAAAATATTTAGGTGGTGACAGAGTAATTTATTTAATCTTTACTTTGATTCTTAGCGCTATATTTATTTGTAGTGGGACATTAACATATTAATGAGAAATTCATATAAAATAATAAAGAATGCATTTTTTTGCTTATGTTTTAAATCAATATGGAGTTGGTTTATATATATTTGTATTTAAAGAAAAAGTCACTTAATATACACTACGAAAATTATTCTGTCACAGAATACATAGTTTTCTGTTAAAAAAAAATCTCAGACTTAATTTCAGCCTCATAAGTAAAATTCTTTAAATAATTTTAATTCTTATGATGTTATTAAAAAATTAAAGGAGCTGATAGCATAGGTCAACAGCAGAAGATGCCTTATTACTCAGAACTACTTTATTTTCTACCAGCTTATGAAGTGATTTAGATTTAAATCACTCACAAAATGATTTAGAAATAATACAAAATTAACAAGGTTTCCAGGTTGCCCAAGGGAATTGCCTATCGAATGTAGAAAAAACACCAACAACTTGTTTTCATCTTTCAGTGTGTATCTTAGAAATAACTTATTTGTAAGACATATGAATAAATGTTTCTTATCCCAAAGAAAAGTGTTTTTCATTGCGCTTCTAATATATGATTGTATTAGTCTGAACTCTGTCATTATTTATAATGATTATAATGGTCCTACTCAAATCTGAAGAGCTATATCTTTGAGAATTGTGATTTGKGTTTGACTAAAAAAAAATAAAAGCCAGAAATAAGAAAATTCTTAATGACTTTCAGTTCTCAGTGTATGCTCTTGGGGAAAAAAAGAAAAAAAATAAGTATTTTTGCCTTGTCAGGAGTACCTCCCATACCATTCTCCCCTTAATATAGTTGATAGAATAACAGTAAATATTTTTGTTTACTTTGTTTTGTTTCTGTGGAAAGAAGATAAATCTTTTCCCCAACATGATAGATAAACTAGCTGCTTTTCAAAATCATGTTTTCAGCTAATATTTTGACATTTATTGCTTTACCAGCGGTATATGTTACCCTCACCACCAATATGAACTAACACGACCAACATGAATAAATCAACTTCAGAATTTTTCTACAAACTATTAGTGCCATACCGTTCCATTAATGTTTTTTAAAATGCACTACTGAAATAATAACAATGTCAATGATGCCAAAACTTGAGTAATCTCTAGACAGTGCTAGTAGCTTTCAGAACAACTCAGTGCGCTAATTCCACTTTTCTCAGTATAATCTTTCAATTCTGATTGCTTTTTACAGGAGTATGCTGTCAACATGGTTTGCAGGAGTTGCTTTCTACTGATTTATTATATTGATATATTGAAAATATTGATTATATTTTACAATATTAGTTTTCAGGTACCTCATGAAAACCAGCCTTTGCATTCTGCATATATACTGTTTTAGTCTGCATATTTTTAAATAAGACCAAGAAAAAAGTAGAGGAAAAATAAATGATCACCTTGTAACTCTCAAATGGAGTCAAATGGAGTCAATACTTCAACTGTCATATGAGGGGAGCTGTTTGTTTGCTTATGTTCATTCTAGCAAGGATCAAGTAGCTTCTATGAATATTGTGTGTCCTGGTAGAACTGTCTTGAGTATCCAGCACAGTTATTCTGTCTTGTGTTATGTTCAAGAAAAGAGTTAGCATCTTGATTGTCTGGAGAGGAAGATGAACTTTGCTACCTTATTATATCAGCATTTATTCAAAAAATCTTGTGTCCCTGGACATCATATCCCTGGACAGAATCCTAGAAGGTGGCACACCTTTGAGATTTTGAGATGAATTCCACTCATCTGGCTTTATATGAATTACAGAAATTACAGAAATTACAGAAATTACAGAAATTACAGAATGGTTAAGATTGGAAGGGACCTCTAGAGATCATCTAGTCCAACCTTCCTGCTCCAGCAGGGACACTCTAGAGCATGTGGCACAGGGTGGCATCAAGGCRGGTTTGGAAGACCTCCAGAGAAGAAGACTCCACAGCCTCACCAGAGCTGAGTAGAGAAGCAGGATCTCCTCCCTTGACCTGCTGGCGACACTCCTCCTGATGCAGGCCAGGATCCCATTGGCCCTCTTGGCAACGAGGGCACTGCTGCCTTATGGTTAACTTGGTGTCAACCAGGACTCCCAGGTCCCTCTCTGTGGAGCTGCTCTCCAGCAGGTCAGCCCCTAATCTGTCCTGGTGCCTGGGGTTATTCCTTCCCAGGTGCAGGACCCTTCACTTGTCCTTATTGAACCTCATGAGGATCCTCTGTCCAACTCTCCAGCCTGTCCAGTTCCCTCTGGATGGCAGCACAGCCCTCCGGAGTGTTGGCCACTCCACCCAGCTTGGTATTGTCCGCAAAATGAATCCTTTATATGGGCTACAGAAGAGACTTGTTCTCTCTCTCTCTCTCTCTCTCTCTCTCTCTC
>NW_020454194.1:2396461-2399037 GCF_003342845.1 Nothoprocta perdicaria
CTCTCTCTCTCTCTCTTTTTTTCCTCATTTTCCTATGGTCCACCGTGAAGCAGAATGGTCTATGTGGCAACCTGTCACAGAGGATTACTCTGTTTGACCTTCTATGCTTCATAAAGCTAAAGCACCTATGTGTAAAGAGATAAAATGTATGGTAAGCAACACTGMTTAAATCGATATTTTCAGCTACTGAGATATGAGAGGCATTTCTGTTATCTATCTGCCCCATAGTCAGTAAGAACTAATATCCATTTTTCTCATAAAAAGATTGAATTATTCAACTCTTAAGTTCTGGATAGTTCTTTCATTAAAAACAAAACAATCCCCACGCATATGCACACATCCCCTTATTATTAGGCATCATGAACGTTATCAAGTGCTTGAGTTTCATAATTTCCATTTTTCATTCTCAAAACAGAAGTTACACAAAGGAAGGCAAATAATAGTCCAGTGTGCAATAATTATTCACTCAAGTCTATGGTATTGCTACAAAGGAAATTTTTCCCATTTCCTTCCAAATTGTAAAATGCACAGAATAAAATAAGGGATGCCATATATTTTTAAGAATAGAGTAGTGAACAAAATGGAAGAGAATAGTGTATATAGAGTATATGGAAATGATTAAATACTTTTAAAMAGTCCTTGGGACACTAGTAGTGAATTTTCCAAACTAGCTTGTTTTTGCCCTTGGAAAAAGATAAGTGTTCAAGTGAATAAGCATCTGAAATTAATCTCTCTTTTCTCATCTTCCTTTGGCATTTTGGAATATCACTGTGCGTAAACTATATTCTCCCAGATATACTAAGAATGAATATTATTTTTGTTATGGTAGCTCAGATTTTAGTTAGGACCACAGRCAGACTGGACTAGAGGATATACTAAGAAGGTGTAGTTTGTGAGTTAGAGTATAATAAAACTAGGTGAATGAGAAAAAAAAAAAGCAGTCTTTTTCTCATGAACAGAAGGAAGAGTAAAATCAAGCATAATCCTTTGGTAAATTGAGAATAATGGATGAAGTGTGCTGGACATTGTGATAATAAAAAGGCTATAGTTTTGAGATATTATGAATTATTTTTATATTTTTCAGTGAATAAACTTCCCATACACAGTCTTAATTCTTTACTCTCATAGATGTCTCCTACTTGAGATTCATCTGAGAAGGAATTGTCTTCCTACTGTTTTTTTTGTAGGAATTTTTGTCATGTAAAAATTAAGTTGTASCTTATTCAGAGGTGGGAAATAGAAGCATTAGAAAAGAACTCTCTTGGAATGTAATTAGCTGAAAACCTTGAAGTCTGTCCTTTTTCAAATGGTTCAGTCCTTGCATCTTTTTATCTTTTCCATAGAGTAAGGTGGTACCCTAAATAATGATTAGAATAGTTCTCACAATAGAACAATAAGAAGAAAATTTTAGGAACCTTAAAAAAAATCAAGAATGTGGCATATCAAGAACTGATCTTGTAGAAGATTTTCTACAAGTGAAGAAAATATTCCTTAACAGATTTTTTATGCTTCTGTGACTGCAAAGAATTGTTCAATACTCAAGGAAAAGTGAATTAGTTTAAAAGTTAAACTGAGCTGAGACACCTGCAAGCACTTCCCAAGTATAGAGGTCTCTGTTGTGTCATAACAGTATATCATGTTAAAGTCAATCTGTCTTTTCAGTCTTCTACCTGCCTCTTTTCACCTGTGATTCTGTGATTATCTAGAAGATACAGGAGATTGAAGGAGAAGGACCATCAGTTTGCTCCGTCACATCTCCTGATTGGAGATAATAATGGGATCGGTGCAACAGGCGTCACTAGAGAGTATGACAACATCAATCCAAATTTTTAAGAGGTTTAGGAATATATATTACTAGCAGAAATAGGCATCTTGTAGTTAATACTCTGAAATTTTTAGTACCTGAATACTTATGGGAGCCTACTTGCAAGCACAAAGGCTTGTGTGTTTGAGATCAAGCTCTCCTAATTTATAATCCTAGGCACCTTAGAGGCTTATCATTATTTTATAGTGAAAAGGATGTGTCTATCCAGCACACTTCTTGCAGTAGAAAGAAGCAAGGAAAAAAAAAAAAAAAGTGTGGCCAAAGAGGAAAGAGGAAAGATAAGCTCAGCAATAATCAGGTACGTGAGAAAAGCTAATGACTCAGAATGCTCTCAGTAATTAAGACACTGAAGAAAATTTGGCAAAGACATTGCAGAAAATTGTTTTACAAGCTTTTCAACAGAAGAAGTATTAAACTTGCAAAGTGTCCCTAGCAAGGATACTTTGAACGTGATTCTGGAGCAGGATTTTATGCTTGAAAGTGTAATTCTCTGATTCACTGTGTCTTCATGTAAGCAACATTCACTTCAGCAGGAAGTATACTGCTCAGAGTATGTGCAGGATTACAGCATTCATGCAGAGCCTAATAGAAAGCCCAGCAATCCAAAAGGATATCAAAGAAGTTTTCCTAAGAAGAGAAAAGGACTGTGGTCTTGAAACAATTAAAATGAATGTAAATGGGTATTGTTTTCTCTTTAGGAAAGAGAGAGAAAGAAAGAGAAGGAAGGAAGGAAAGAGAAGGAAGGAAGGAA
>NW_020454194.1:2399192-2446987 GCF_003342845.1 Nothoprocta perdicaria
GGAAGGAAGGAAGGAAGGAAGGAAGGAAGGAAGGAAGGAAGGAAGGAAGGAAGGAAGGAAGGAGGGAAGGAAGGAGGGAAGGAAGGGAATATGGGTGGAAACATTACTTTCTGGCTCACAGTAGGGGGTCCCTGGCAAGCCTGAGACAAACAACAACTTTGTACAACTTGGCTTAGGTTCTGTGAGCACCCATATGTGGCACCTTTACTGAACAGAGCAAAATCCGGGGRAAAAAAAAAAAAAGAAAAGACTTTAATCCAGGAATTTCAAGTCACTTTATAACCAGGTATAAATTCTAATCTTGCACATATAAGAATAGAACACCTCTGTGTTCCAGTTAGCACAAAACCAGTGATTGCGACCAATACAAAATCTACACTCCTTCCTTATGTTGTGTCTAGATTATGTCTCAGTGGTCTTTTACAGCACAGGAATTGCTCAAGTGTCCAGTTTTCTTTATCTTAATCAACTATATTCAAATTAAAGAGCACCAAAAATGATTTGGCAGTCTTCCTTCAGCAACCTAAATTAGTACTTTTCTCTCCAGCTCTTCAAAGCATGGTTTCCCTCCTCTGAGTGCTGCAAACGGTGCAAGTAAATGGAAGAATAAAAGACATTAAGGAAATAAATTATTAGCAAGCAACAGCTAACTAGACTGGTGTTTTTAACACATCACAATGCTTTATCATGCTAGGTCAACATTTTTGTATTATAAATGATAGAATTCTGAGTGTTTTTAGCCTTAGCCTCCTTAATAATCTTTGGAGAGCTGTTGTAATCACAGGCCTGTGAACAGGCCAGTTCATTAAATTCCTGACTGCTGCTTGCAGATGTTTGAAGCAGGTGTTCTGTACAGACCAGGGAGTTCGCTTTCTTCTGCTGCATGTTGCACTGAAGGTCAGAGGTGATGCCTCAATGGCAAGGTCTCAACTGCATGGCAGGTCTTGTAGGTCTTTGTTAGGGGAGAAAAAGAATTCAGTCTCCTTAAAATTTATGTACTGCAAAAGATAACTGCACCTGCAGACTGTTGTTCTTATTGAAAACACATGGTGTCTGTTGGAAGAAGTATAAAATGCGACTCTCTAGTTCCTGTTGAGAAAATACTGGGACTCCAAATGTCCACTATTAGACCAGAGATATCCTAATGATTCATGATCCAATAGCACATAGTTCTGGTGCAAAGTGGTACAATGATTTTGTCATACATTTTGTGCCTCTTGCAAATAAATCTATATGTATTTAAAAATTGGCTTTGGGCAGTGTTGCGTTCATCGTCAAACAGTTGTCCTGCATAACATAATGTAATGCAGCCAGCAGGCATTCCAAATGACCCAGCTAGTTCATAATTGGAAAAGGTTAGTCAAGTCTTTCCTGGCCACCTGTGTGTTGGCTTTTAACTTCTCAAATGGAAAAAAGCAAAGATAGATTCTTCTAAATGCAGGAAAGCCTGTAAAATAGAMCACCCCTTATTTGAGGATCTTCTGTCTTCAAGAGACTGCTATAGGTTTACAGGATAAAAGTCTGCTTTGCTTTTACTAGAAATAATCTCCAGAAAACATCCAGCTTTTGTCAATTCATGATATGTCAGGTATAACTGACACACAGAACAGGATAGAAATAACTTAGTGTTTATTAATGTTACTGAGATATGGGGTTGAAGGAACCCTTTAGCTTTCAGCAATGATTGTTGGTGCTCTAACTAATAATTGCTGAAAGTTTCTAAAAAAAACGAAAAATAATAGAATAGAATCATGTACTGGAAAAACTAATGCCATAGACTTTCATTACCTAGCCTACTGTATATTACTGAATTTTATCCAGACTTCTGTATTTTTATTTGTTAATTTTTTAACAATCATTTTAGATTATGAAACAAATTCAGAGTCAGCAGAGTTCCCTACTGTACCTAAAAATACTGTAATAGAGGATAAAAATTTGCCCAGACGTCACTTCTTGTTAAAGCCTGAGAGCCATAAGCTACATAACTGGATTCAGAACTGCTAGCATTCTAAGTGAAGAGCCAGTTTCAACCGGCATCAACTGGTAAGCTGGTATCAACCTTAAGAATAGAGGGGTGTTTTTTAACTACTATTTCTTTCTGTAGCTTCTATTCTAAATTTATAGCAATGAACATTCAATCATGCCTTTGAAAGCTATTTAAAACAAAGTGTTTTTCCATTTTTAAAATAAAATAAAATAATAACAGACCATTTATTTTTATTTATTTTATTTTATTTTATTTTATTTTATTTTATTTTATTTTATTTTATTTTTTTGCCGCATTCACATTTACAGCAGTAATTCTGCATCTGAGAAAACAGTTCTATTGCCTTTTCAACCTGAAGACATTCTAACCTACCTATTCAGTATTGTTCTAATTCTTGAGAGGTTTTGAATCTAGATGCTTTTAGATTTGAGAGATGCTTTTAGATTTTTTGATGATAACTTTGGTGGCTACCCTTATCTGCTTCTCTGTATCTGTTCCCTCAAATCCTCTGTTGCATATGAGCCTCATATGGCAGCTGAGCATGGTGGAGAATCACTGCTATGAGTTTAAAATTTGAATATAGGCAGAATAGGTTAAACAGCACGAGATAGAAATGAATCTTGGTTTTGTTCTGTCGTTAAAATGAGGAAGCAAATGCATACAGTGTACATCTGCATTGCTTGGAGGGTTACATTAAAAACTGAGGCATTAATTCATCCTGTTGAAGGGTAAAGAAGTAAAATCAAGTTCAAAATTTCAAAATTAGACATGTGGGACACATTTTCAAGCAAAAATTCTTAAGTTAGCTTGCCAAGCCCTGGTTATTATTGTTATTATGATGCTTATGTTCATTTTATGGTTAATATGGATCATATATGTTCTGTCTTAGGAAATATCTATCCATGTTGCCCATCTAGCATGTGTGACTCACATTGTTCCTCCATTTGAATCTATCACCACTTACACTACACAGATGAATATTTTATGAATTTTTTTCTTTATATCTCAGATATTTTAATTTGCACTAGGCTACATAGCACTTCAAGTATTACGAAAATTTCTATTTTTATAACTTCCTCATATATAAGAGTATCATTTGGAGATTTTGGTACATAATACCATGCAGTTTCTTCTTATTTTAAATGAAGGTGCAGTTATACACTCCAACAATAAAAGTAATCGCAATGTTACTATATGCTTTTTTAATGTCACCTTCTGCAAGTGGAGATTTAAATAATAAAAAGAAATAGTTTTCTGGTAAATCAATGCAAAATCAACAAGCAAAGGAAATTATAAGCTTTGTCTTTGTTATAAAATAAAGCATAGATGACTTCTGCYACACACTCTGGTAAATCAGGTCCTAGACTATGATTCTGGTATTGGGAGTGTGGTTTGTTGTTCTCAGTTTATTTCTTAGTTTCCACCCTCTACTTTCAGGATGCAAGAGCTGCTTCATTCTAAATAGCTTTGTAGCGCCCTATGAAAAATAAAGAGTGTTATTGCACAACACTGCAACTAACAACAACATATATTCAGGATATCCCATCCTTCAGATTAATTCTGTAGTGTGCAGAGCTACATTTGGATGAACTTCTCCAGAATTGTCTATGAGATTTTAGCCTAAATCCTGTATTTACCTCCCTTAAAATAGATGGTCAAGACAGATGGAGGTCTGGAATGACTCTCCAAATTATCTAATTTCCTTCAAACTGTCATAGAGGGTGCTCAGGGCAATCAGCCAGCTAGATCTCTTTTATATCCCTTATATTTGTCAGTCCTCTTTGATAAGCAATTCTTTTTTTTTCCAAGAAAAACTGCCAGATAGGTAGGCAGTTTTAAGTCTGTAAGGTGCAGTTGTGATATGACTCTCTCCTGCTTTAGTATCAAACCTTAGTTGTTTATCATAGCTATCATCAGTCCTTTTTGCCGTAAAGATACTAGGTGTATGTCTGCTCTCTCTGCTTCTTTTCCTGATTTTATGAGGTATAAAAGGTCTTGTGAAAAGACAGCAAAAAGTAACACCTGCAAAATGCTGAAGAAAATTAAAGCACACTTCTGATTAAGGTCTTGACACGTAATAAATCAGAGTCATCTTTGCAAATCTGGTATTTGAAGAAAGAGATTGTTTTTTTGGCACAGTATACTACACTTTAGCAGGAACCGAGACATACTGAACTGAGCGCACCACATTGCACTTGCAATAAGAAAGAGAAACAATGCAAGCTGCCAACAAAAGGGTCCACCACAGTGAATCCAGAGGAGAACAGGTACTCAGAAGGTATCTCCCTCAGACTGAGGACTGTATGTGAAGTTCTCCCTCCTTTTTTTCCCTTGGCTATTTAGAGGTACAGTCCACTAGAAAGACTTGAGATATCTATGTCTGAGTGATCCGGTCACTTCGATTTCAACTTATTCTGTGGGTGGTAATATAAAAAAAAAAAAAAAAGRAAAAGAGAAAAAGAAAAAGAAACATAGGCAGAGGTCATTTGTACGCACTTCTACACTGAGCTTTATCTGGCAGAACATGTCACATTCTCCTCACTTTTGTGTTAAGTTCTTTTTACTTCCAAGTCTATCTCTTACTCCCTCTGCCTTGCTTGTCAATATCTATGTTCTGATCAGCTTATTCACATAGTCAATGTTGAATAGTCAATGTTAAAAGCTCTCAACCTATCAGCCCACCACTCATGCAAATGCAAATGTAGACAAAGATCAGTCCCGCTCTGTGTATCCCTGACAAGGGACACAGTTCTGAGGCATCTGTCACTCATTAAAACTCACCTAACTAACATCTTCGGCAATGTAACAGTCTTTACCAATAGCTGGACAAAAAGTAGTAGTCTCTCCTCAGTGTGGAGTAGGGGTCATACAAAGTCTCAGCAGCTTCAAAACTCTTCCAGATTAAGTACAAGACTATTACAAAAGCTACTGTAGTGGTGGTCTATGTGCAATCTCTTATATGTTTTTCTTTTTCGGCAGAGTTTGAACCTCTCTCTCTTTTATCTAAGATTTTATGACATGAAGGTTCCTGTTGTAGCACCACAGGGTGACAGAAAAATTCTGGTTTAATGGGTCACATTGGAGTTGACCAAATACCTATGCAAAGCTAATCAAAATTATGCCCAGATACACTGGCTCTCGCAAAGCTCTGCAAAGGCAATTTCCATCATGGTATTATAAGGAAACATCTTTGCAGGCTATACAAAATTGCTTATACGTTGGTATACAATAGGCAATTTATAGGCAGCATACAGACTCAATCAAGAGATCAAGTGTATTAGATGAAGACAAGTCTTCAGATAACCAACTCCAGAATGTATTCTTCAGGAGTTATGAGAAGGCCCATGTATGGCCTGAAGTTGTTCGTAGTGGCAGATTAATGGTAGTATGCATTTGCCTCCTTACTGGTCTTAAAGAAGGCCTAGAAATACTTCTGCATGACCAGCGATCATATTTGAGAGTAACCAGCACAGCTGGAAGGTATTGAGAGTGAAGAGAAGGGAAAAGTTGAGATTCACAAGAGAACAGTGGAAAGACTTCAGAAAATAGATGCCAAAGGCACCTATGAGATACAGGAACCTTCGTCAGCTAAGTAGCACAGCCTGATAATCAGGGTCAATTTCCATTTCTGAGATCAGCTGTGTATTGTCTCAAACAGAAGGTTGAGACTGGGCTGCTAGAGCCAATCACCTAATTCTTTAAGGCAGAAAAAGAAAGTATGAAAAAAAAGGATCACAGGCCTGCTATTTTAGTAAGGTTTTATATCTATTTGTCTTACAAGCAAGAACAGCAAAAAAAGTATTTTCTCACCATAGTAACAAATAATTCAAAACCAATTTAGGACCCAAAAGACTAACATCCATTTGCTAACACCCCTGTATTATCATCTATATCCTGTAGAAAAGTCCTTTTAGGAGTCATCAGTTGAAAACATTTTCAGGAAAAGCATCTATGCTGGCCTGCAAAGAAGATATTGCACTAACTCATTCTTCTTCAGGGGAGACAATATGTCCAGGAAATGATACAGTCCTACAGACTGTTCTGTAATTTTCTTTCTTTCTTTTTTTTTTTTTTTTTTTTACTTCTAGGGAAAAAGGAAGGCCAAAAAAGACAGTTATCCACAGATATCTTCTATGTAACAGTCCAACTATATCTAATTAAGTGCAAATACACTTGGTCTGAATGCAAGTCAGAATATCCTGTGTTTCAAATGTCCCTAAAATAATGGGTATACTGTGATAAAGTGATGTTTGTAGTTGTAGGATACTATAGGATATTATATAAGTGATAAAGATGGATATTTATGGCATTTCAAGGAACTTTGAGTCATAGAAAGTATTTGTTGCTTTAAAATGGTAGTTTTTCTGTGGAAATAAGACCTGAACTGAAAGATAAAAAAAAAWTATAATGAAGGCCTATACAGATCAGCTATTGACATAACACAAATAGCACATTATTTGCCAGGATAGCCTTGTAATGTAACTAACTGCATTATTATTTGACTCTACATAGCATGTAGATTTATTATAATATGAAGCAGCTGTTATTGACATGAACATTTTACCTCAAATCACAATAGGATTTCCAACATTCTCAAATTCCCAGCAGCAGCCAGTAGAGAAAGAAAAAAAGTTATGAGTGGTATCAACAATATGGTGATCTGTGATAAAAGAAAGTAAGCCCCCAAACCCAGCAAGCTTATATGTTATAAATGCATATGTACATAAAACCTACTGAGACTTATGTTTTAAAAGAACTGACACATGGTTGTACCAGCCAACTAGGAACTGCAGTGTAGGAGGTCTATGTGAGAGCTTTCAGTAAATATTGTTGTGTTACTGTTGTACTGCCTTGGGGGCTTGGGAAAAAAAATGAGCTTTATTGAGTGAAAAAAACAACAAGGTGAATGAGGCATAGCAGAGTCTTAGGAAGGAAATCTTTCTCACATTTGTTTCATGGTTCAAAAAGGGTGTGATGGGATCTTTCTTTGGCAATCTTTTGGTTAGATGTCAAAAGTGCAAAGTGCTAATAAAAGAAGAAAAATGTCTTCTGGAAATGTTATAAGGAAATATTGTTTGCATGGTTATGGACAAAAGAAGTCCCAGTTTACATGGACTATATGGTTATTTTGGTGTTTCCATTCTCATGTCTAAGAAGTATCTCCTTCAGTAGTCTTGTAAATCTATATGTATGTGCAATAAATTATTATTTAGATTTAGTGTAAAGGAGAGTTGAGCGTATATATATGTTCATATATATATATATATATAAAGTATCTTCCATGCTTGAATGAATTCATGAAATCATCCTGTTTTCTTAGATTTTCATCTCTTTCTTCACTAAGTAAAACTTCATTTTCTGTACCCAGTTCTCATGCCCTCATCCTCTGTCTCGTCTCATTGTAGGGTGGCTTCGACATTTAGTCATCAGGGCCAATGACAGCTGAAGGGAAAAATATGGGGCCTATTTGGTCTCTTCCCACAATTCAAGAATCAGGCTGATCTGTACAGGAATACATAAAAGAAACTTGTTCAGCTTACCTCAGTAAAAATGGTTGTGTGCCATGATGTGACATAATTATGATGTGATTGACATTCACAAGTAAAAGAATTTATAAATCTGCAAAAGCTTCATACAATAACCTGAATTCTGGATTTCTGGACATCGGTTCTTTGGAAGGCCTAGAAGCTCTGTGTCATTGGCTTCACCATTCTGCATACAAGTTTTAATTGTCACACACCAAGCTGAGTGAGGTTATATCACTGAATTTAAGCTCACATGTAGCCTCAGTTGCTGTTATCAGCAAAATCATTTTGTCATCTTGTTTACTTTGAAATAAACCCTGATATTGGATTTGGCTAAATAGAGATACTTCTGACCTGACTTCAGTCTTCAGCCTTTCTGTAAGGTGACTTTCGTCTTGCAGTGAATGATTCAGTCTTGACTGAGAGTAAAACATTCACTTAAAGCACGTTTTAAATATGTATCTTTGTTACAAATGTTGATTTGGTAGAGTTCTAAGACTGTTGATAATTGTATATAATTTGTATTTCAATCTTGACTGAATACTAGATATTATAAAATCTATTACTTTGAAGTAGTATAATTACTGTTTTGCATGCTGAATCTGGGTAGCTTGATTTTTCACTATCTACTTATATTCCCTGACAATTTTTCTTTAGTTTTCATGGAAATTTCAGTCTTTTTGCAATATCTGATCTTAAATTTTTCTCAGTAGTTATTTCTTTGAAAGAACTGTACTTKATACATGACTAGTTGGTCTGAAGAAACTTTTGCATAGATCGAGATGGTTAGATATAACATGTTTATAGGGAGGGATCTGGACAGACTGGTGAGTTGGGAAGAGAGGAACATAATGAGGTTCAATAAGGACAAGTGCAGGGTTCTGCACCTGGCGAGGAATAACCCCAGGCATCA
The DNA here is from genome assembly GCF_003342845.1 of Nothoprocta perdicaria. Taxonomy (NCBI): domain Eukaryota; kingdom Metazoa; phylum Chordata; class Aves; order Tinamiformes; family Tinamidae; genus Nothoprocta; species Nothoprocta perdicaria. The sequence goes on from NW_020454194.1 coordinate 2,407,618, forward strand.
GTACAGATTAGGGGTCAAACTGCTGGAAAGCAGCTCCACGGAGAGGGACCTGGGAGTCATGGTTGACACTAAGTTAACCATGAGTCAGCAGTGTGCCGTCATAGCCAAGAAGGCCAATGGGATCCTGGCCTGCATCAGGAGGAGTGTTGCCAACAGGTCAAGGGAGGAGATTCTGCCCCTCTACTCAGCTCTGGTGAGGCCGTACCTGGAGTACTGTGTGCAGTTCTGGGCTCCCCAGTATAAGAGGGATGTGGAGATTCTTGAGAGGGTCCAGAGAAGAGCAACCAAGATGATTAAGGGAATAGAACATCTCTTGTACAAGGAGAGGCTGAGTGAGCTAGGCCTGTTTTCTCTGGAAAGAGAAGGCTGAGAGGGGATATGATTAATGTGTATAAGTTCAGGAAGGGAGAATGCAGGGAGGAAGGGGACAGGCTGTTTTCACTGGCGGCCAGCGATAGGATGACAGGTAATGGATGGCCATAAGCTGCAGCACAGGAAGTTCCATCTCCAGGTGAGGAGGAACTTCTTCACTGTGAGGGTGACAGAGCAGTGGAACAGGCTGCCCAGGGAGGCTGTGGAGTCTCCTTCTCTGGAGGTCTTCAAAGCCCGCCTGGATGCCGCCCTGTGCGGCATGCTGTAGGTGTGCCTGCTTGAGCAGGAAGGTTGGACTAGATGATCTGTAGAGGTCCCTTCCAACCTTGAATATTCTGTGATTCTGTGATATTCTGTTTATGCCTTTTTGACTTAGTCGGTGTCTTGGAAACATTGAAATGTCTGTTAAAGCTACTAAAGCATAACACTGGGCATCATGTTCTAGGATCTTCTGCAACTCACCGAGTTGTTCACGATTCACATGACCTTAATGCCAGATAGTTCTCAAAAGTTGAAATTGATGTTTCTGCATGCTCATCAAGCGAAGCAGAAAAGACACTCCTGAAATATTAACTTTTGTTAGGATTCTTTAGGCACAATTTTGGAAGTATGCCACTGTATATACATTAGTTTCCTAGCATGCCAAGTCCATAGTAGTGAGAATATTTATCTAGTCATTCCTTGAGCTGTATTTTGTTCAAGTTACATTTAGATATCAACACCATTATTATTAGCTAGATTATATAATGGTGCCTCTGACAATAGCTGATATACATATTTAAAGTCAACATTATATCCTTAATTACTGTTTTACTTCTGCCAATGTATAAGTTGTCTTATRCAAACCAATAAACTAAGGAAAAGTAGTGTCATTACTCACATGCCATGGGCATAAAACAAGTCTCTCCATGTTAGAGAAGTCTAGTCCATTTAATCTACTGTAATTATATATATCATTTTTCAATAATTTTTTAAGAACTCTCTCTCATGATTTTTATGATCKGCTATTACCATTATCTCTTTTTGAATAGCAAGCATTTGTCTCTGCTATTTCACTCTGAAGCATCAGGAGCAGTTTATTCTGCATACAAATCAATCAGTTAAATAAAGTTATAACTGAATTCTCTGTTTACTGAGATATTACCAATTTATTTCCAGCACCACATTGTAGTTCAAGTCATGGTTTGGCAAGGTACTATTTAGTACATGAACTAAAAAGCCCTTTATTCTCTTCCTTTATTTATTTATTTATCTTTCCTTAGTCTAATATTGTTTTGTGCTTAAAAATGTAGCAGCTATTTCTAGTAATATTCAGTGCTCTTCCAGCTCAAACTATCTTTTCAATTACAATCAGACGATAAGGAAGATTTCCATTGTGCATACTAAGAAATATAAACACCTGAAACTGTACAGCAGAATCGAGTCATAAACTTCAGGGAGCAGAGTCATTGCACATTGATGCAGAGATAAACTTCATTTTCAGTGTTAGGCACAAGAAGAAAAGTTATTTGGGAACTGCTAACATGTTGAAGTAACTAATACATGACTATAGAAAATGTCTTGAAGGAAATAATGTTGCATCTCATTAGGACAGCCATTAGAAGTTGAACTACTTTTTTTGGAATTATGTTCCTTTTTGTTATTGAGTCGTGTTTTGAGGGCTTCAGATCACTACAGGAATATAAAAATTGATTTTATGTTTCAGTTGTTCATTATTAATTTAATAAGACCTGTGTAGGACTACAAAGTGCAACACACAACATTCAACAAATTGAAACATTTTCTGATCTCATGTCTAATTTAAACCTGTGGGACATAGTTAAGAATAAGACCAAAAGAACAGAAATGACTTCTCAACTTAATGATGCTATAATACTTCTGATTTTAGATCATTATGTAATCCTTTATAAGAAAGAAAAGACTACTTAAAAAAATGTGAATGTCCCTTGGAGCTCTTTTGCTTTCCAATGTTTCAGGAGCTCTAAGAATCAAGCCAGAGGCAGAGGAATGACAACCTGTTTCAGTTGAAGAAGGATAATGAGGCTGAAAAATCTGAAAAATCCATCTATAAAGAGAGTCCCTAATGTTTGAAACAGAAGAGAAGGGGGAAGGATAAGCACGTAATCCTTAACCAGGCACAGAGGAAAGGAGACTTATTTTTCTGAGTTGTTTCCCAACCATAGAATCTGATATTCCACCTATGTTGCTAAATAAAAGCCAAACGAYTGATATTTTGTTGTAAGGCTGTGTTGCCAATTGGTTGAATTCACAGTGTTTAACCACCTCTCGAAAAAATTTATTTTGCAGAGATCTGGCTGGAGTGATCCAAATGCAGTCAGGCAAGTGTTAGCTATTAAGCAGTAGGAGTGACCTGGTTCAGTGCTGACCTCAGTCTCTAGCCCTTTTTTATTTCACAGTAGAGGTACCTTGRGAGTCTTTTAAACTAGCTGCATCCACTGGATCCAACCAATGCTCCAGAAAAAAGAAAGAAACTTCAAGAAAATATCAGTATCTGCAGAGTGTAACCAACCCTAGTGCAAGAGTCTGTCCAAGCTATAGCAACTAGCATAAAAATGAAATTCATATATTCCTTTGTTTCTAACCTCTGTCTTTTCAAAAATATTTCATATGTCAGTGTTCTACTTTGTTTTCTTTTTATTATTTCTACTGTTGATGATATTACTGAATAAATTACTGTACTATTGTATCTATGGGTTCTACTGTATATAGACATTGCAGAAAGTCTTGATCTAGAACCATACTTAGGGATTATATGTGATTTTTCAATAGTACTGCTGAATCTAATGTGAATATTAAGGAAAAATAACAGCTTTTCTGGATTGAGGCAGTGTCAATTGACAATAAACAATGACAGATAGTCTAAACTATATTTTACATAAGATTTAATTGAATATTCATATTCTTTCTCTGTAACGATGAATATGGACTTGGTTAAGTCAAAACCTAGGCAGCAGGTACCCAGAAATCAGCTCTGGCTAAGTAGTCTATAGATGTTATGCACTGTACCACAGCAGAAAGATAAACTGAAGGCTGTCAGTTCACCTAATGCAAAACAAAAACAAAAGGCTGCTCTTAAATTCCTGAAATAATAGGACCATCATGAATCTTAAATCCAGATTAATTCTCTTTGGCAGCATAATGCCTTTTTAAAACCATGTAAGCAAGGAATGGTGAAGAAAATGATTGGATTTAAAATATAGACTAGAGTTTGAATCTCTATAGTTTGAATCTCTATGTTTTCATACTTAATTGAACAGGTGTATTTATTTTTATTATTTATTCCAAGGGACATAGTGTTATAGCAATAACCTTGTCAAACTTTTTGTAGGAATATATTGGAAAGCTAAAACTTTCAGAGGGAAGATTTAGCCAAAACTAATTCTTTATTTCCCAATCTGAAATATAGTAAATTTACTAATTTTATATTATTATATTAATAGGTAAATTTAATTAAGCACCACGACTGGTGTCTCACAACCTGACAGCGATGTATCCATTACTTTATGTGTTATTATGTTTTGTCTGATAATATTGTGTCTTGTCTCCGAAGAGGGAAGATGAGGCAGATCAAAAGAACAGAAGTAAAATACATTGAAAGAGTAGCATTTTGGTGGACAACACTTAGTTGGGGATATAACTTAAATGTGTTTAGATAGAGATTAGCTAAATCATAAAATAAAGTAGAAGGTGAACTTGGTGTACAAACTAGTGATGAAAGTGATAGGTGAAAATGATAGGTGAGAAAAGATAGATCAGAAGGGAACCATGCCAAAGATACTGTGAGAGGCAGATTCAGAAGGAGACAGACTTAAGACCAGTGAACACAGAGATGAGAATTTCCCGTAAGACTTTTAGTCTTTCGGTCTTTTTTGAGAAGGAAACGCTTTTTATTTTTTTTTTTAACTATTCACTACTTGAATCTCCTTCATGAAAAACATTCTTATTTTCAAATGTCTTTATATGAGAAGAGAAATCATTGAGATCAGTACTCTATGATATCAATTATCTTTTTCTGTTTTCCATCAACAATTCCAGTATTAGAAAGCATAATGCCTACCATCAGAATGTGGACTTCATTCATGTGCACAGCTGGAGTTTAAGGGCTTCATATATGAATTAAAATATATATATTTTTTAGTTTATTTTGGCAATGATCCCTTTGAGCAAGGCCTCCATAAGGTAGTTCATAACATCTTCAGTAGTGCTCAGATACTAATTTATCAATCTATTCCCCACATCCATTTAATTTAATAATTTAGACATGACTATAATTCCGTATAGAATGTGACATTATAGAGTGAAATTGATATGATATGTCAGGTCTACTGATAGATGCATTTATTTTCGGCAATGAATGTGAAGATCAGGCTACTGGCACTTCTCAGAGTGAGAAAGTAGTTTTCCAGTGACAGTCAAACTTTCAGTTTCTGAGAACATACAAGACATGGCTAGATATTGGAACTTGATATTGCTTCTTTGTCACCTTCATTTGCTGTTTCAGATGATTAGGCCATTAAACATTTTTCAGTTTCTCTGATTGAAAGGCTCAGTCTTTACAAAAAAAACCTCAAGATCTGTGGAGTGAGAGATATGAGCCTTCATCATCTCTTCTCTTTCTTTCTTTCTTTCTGTTTTTCTCCTCAGCTGCTGCTGATTTATCTCTGTATTTGGATAGTTTCTTTTTTCAGATTTTATATGTATATTTGCTGCATTTGAGCAATTACTTGAGTGTTTGTAAAGGTTTGCATATCTTCTACAGTTAGGCATTGTTAATGAATTGTAAATTGTAAATGGATAAGGAACAAAAAAACCATCTTTCCCACATAGTGCTCTACTCATTACCAGGCAACCAGATGTGAACACCAGATAAAGAACTTGGGAGAAACTTCATCAATAACTTAGCATTTATCAAAATGTTTATTGTATCTGCAGTTTCTTGAGTTTTACCAAGCTGAGAGCTGTCAAATGAAGCTGACAAGAACTGCTCCTTTTTCAGAAATCAGCTAAACTAATGTAAAATATTTCCACTTAGTGGAAAATATGGTGATTTGAGCTGTAGAACAATTTTAAAATTGGAGAAGATATCACAGGAAATGAAAGGTGAAGACAGATAATGCAGTTTTCATTTCTTAGGGAAATAGTTGTTTAGATCTCAAATTAATAGATGATTAGAAGATTCCTCAATAATTGCTGCTACTGAAATGAAGTAATGGAAATAATCTTTTTCCTAATAAGTATACGGTCACAAGTCCAGTATTACTTAATGGTTTCATTAGCCATCATATGGGAAGAAACACTTGAAAAACTACTATCTCAGAACATGGCTCATCTTAATTCTATCCCCCTGAAAGAATGATATTTAGGGTTTTTCTTTCAATAACTTATCTGCTATTTCCAAGAGTAGGTGATTGCAGATATCTATAAATTGAACTCCTATTTTAGTAGTCCAAGAGAGGCTATAGCGAGAGGTTATACTAGGCTGAGTTACCTTTTCAATGGTCAAAATCAGACAAAATAAGTTCCTGTGTCTAAATCATCCAAAACACATTTTATGGAGGAAAAAAAAGCTGAAAATACATTCAAGCATGCCAACTTGTCAAGCCAGTTTCCACAGTGGCAAGCAATAACTTTGCCTTAGAACAACTCTGTAATTAATCAGGGTTTGATTTTCACCTTGGGAAAATAAGAATTCATTTAACTGTAGCTTGTCATTCTTTATAATTTTCATTTTTTTTCAAGTGAAAATATGTACTCATGAGCTAGAAAGTTTGTTCTGTCAGTTTAAAGGTCACAGCACAGCATAGAGATGAAGTAGTTGTCATAAAAACTGCTATTTTTCTGTTTTAATATAAGCATCTGTCTTTTGGTGGTGTAGTTCCTGTGGCTTTCCTTTTGATGAAATGTAACATTGTTCTATCATGCTTTTGAGCATAGATGCTCCAAGTCACTGTGCTGTTGAATACAAACAAAGTTCATACCATTCAAGATATTTTTCAGAAATATTTTTATTTGGGTCAAGTTCATGAAGAGTTTGTAACAAGATGAATTTTAGAAATGCATACAAACTCCCAAACTGCACAGAAATGCTTTGTTTAAACTAGTTCTGATTATTGCTAAAAGCAGTGTTCTTCAGTGGAGCATAACTTATGAAAATAATAGTAATATCCGTGCCTTGAAGTTATTTGGCATTTACAACTCTTTCATCTTCTTAAAAGTTCCATGGATGCCTCATCCACTTGCATAACAAACTTGCATCTGCTATAATGTTTCAGAAAGCTTTAAGCATTTAACATACTACATTACCTATAGAAAGTTAATAAAGGTCAAAACATATGAAAAGGTGCAAAATAGCTAAGCATGATGTAATTAGTGTAAAGACATACAGTATTCTCTTCTCCATGCATTTCACTAAGCAAGACTCCATACTGATCAATCTTCCAGGCAAAATTTTACGTCTCTTTCAGAGACCCTCTTCTGTCTTTGTCCCTTCCAATTGGCTTCACAAATGTACTCAAGCCTTAGAGCTGGATTCTCTGAGGCTGTATAAATCAGGGGAAGTTAATGACCATGTATTTTGTTAGAGTGGAATTTCTTTCTTCCAGCATGATGGTGATATGTTTTAGTATTGTAATCAGAATATTATTAATAAACAATGGTGTCAATAATTATTTCTGCTTCTATAGTATTAATCCTTATTGAAGCCTGGCAAATATAATTTATTTTGCCAGTCAGTAATAGCTTTAACCATAATGAACCTTATATCTGCATAACCTGTCTCTACTTGGCATATAGGTGRATAAATCAATATCAACATATGTAACCCCAAATGTCTATAGCTAGCAGTCTTTTGCAATATTTTGAGTCTTAACACACGCACAAGATGTGACTGAAAACCAGCAGTTTTCACCCATGCTCCTTTCCTTAATGTTCTTTATGCTCAGAGTGTGCCCATTTGACCTGTAGGTCTTATTTTCTTAAAAGCACCTTTGATCTTCAGCTGTTTAGCCTTCTCAATAGGAATTCCAAGCTGCTGGCCATCGAGAAACCTGAAACAAAATCCCATCCATCAGTGTATGTGTGTATATATATATATATATGTATATGTGTATATATATATATATATCTCTGGTGGATTAACATGCAAAATACAGGCCTCAGGATGATGTGACTGACAGAAGCGAAACCAAACCATTAGGGCTGTTTGAAAGAGGGACTTAAAAATTTCACCGTATGGTCCACTACATTACTCATCTGTACTTTGAACATTCAAAGCTTCAGTTAGGTGTGAAGATCCAGACACCACACCAAAAATGGCTTTTTTCCTATTTTTGTATGTCTAAAATGGCATCTGTCTCTAAAGGGGCACACATAATTTGTCCCAGCTGGGGTAAGCTGGCGCAACAAACACACTTTAAAAATATTTAAAGTTTCAAAAGCTCAGTAATGTCTACCTTACTCCCTTCATTAAAAGCCATATATTTCTGCAAATATACATCAGGAGGAAGATATATTCTATATGCTTAAGATTTAATAAGCATAGCAAAGCTATCATTATAGATTCAATGCTGTGTCTTTCCTTGCATATTTTGGAATTTCAGAATATAGAAGGAAAATATATTGTAGATAAGACTGAACCAGAAAAGTCATGGCACAGTAATATAGGAAGGGATTGTTATAGTTTTTAGTCATTGGACTGTGACTTTACTGTATTCTTCTATGTCCAACCTACTTATTTAGTCGTTGTGACTAGGCCATTTATTTGATCCTTAATCTTATTTTCAGATTACAGAGCTATAGGAAACTGGAGGTCTCCATCAGTGTGGTTAATAATGTTGCTGTGGACTCAGAACATCTGTAAAAGGAGTAAAGTAAGAGTTAGGTCATAAACCTTTAGTTTTAGTATTGGAATCCATTTGGTACAACTGAAATTCCACTCTCAGCTGCTGTCCAATCTTGTTTTTTCAAGTGTTCATATATCATCTCAGAATTTGTGAGGTGTTCAATAGCAGATCACAGAACCTGGCAAGGGGTATCTGAACACACATCTTATATGAGCATGACCTTTCCTATAACCCATGATCATATTTTCACATGTTTGAAAATATATTTCACATGCCTGGTCCAATGAAAATGCTATTTTCCCGTCAAAATGGAACAAGAATAGAGAGATCACCTACTCAGATCCCTTCAGGCAGGGGAGGAGATTTGAACTTATTGTATCAGGTACTAGTGATTCCTTAAACTAATAGTTAATATGGTTGTTCCTCTCTTTTACCCACCCAGATTGTGTCATATATCGGAAAATACAGGAAAATATCGGAAATATGCATTGCAGCTAGAGATGCCACTACTGAATCCTGGAGGGACAAAGTACTACATCATATAATAATTTAATTTTGTTAAGATACTTATCAATATACTTTTAGTTTGTACTATTTTAAGCAGAATAAAAATGAAACTTCTTAAATCTATTCCTCTATCTGCAGAATTAAGGCTACATTGACTGAGAAATGGGGAAAACAAATTACATGATTATTACATGATGCATTGACTAGACTTGAGTTAGAATATTATGAATTACATTAAATATTGGTCATATTGATCTGGATGGTGTGGATGATTAATTATTTGTGAAAAATTTTCAGTCTTTGATCCAGAAAAATGTGGTTCAACTTTTCCTTAATACAATGAATTGTTAGTTTGCAGTCCTGCTAGAGAGGAAATAAACACCCCAAAGAAGAAAGCACACTGAATATATCCTAAATATATATATATCCTTTATATCCTAAATATAATGTAAAAAAAAATTTAAGGAGCATAAGATGAAGTCTAAATACTGCAGAGTTTGAAGACTCCTATTATCTTTGAATGCACTTATATCTGTATTTAAACCAGCTTCTTTTGCTATGTTGCATGGACACATACTTGAAAAGGATATAATTCTCTGTACCAAAATGTAAAGATTCAGATAAGATTATGTGTCCTCATTATTTTTTCCCCAGTATTTTACAAGTTTTTGGGACAAATTCGTAATTTTATTTATCATGTTCGATACTTTTATTATACTTCAGTCACATGCTTTTTTTATTATGTTTGGCTCAATTTAAATGTGTTGGTAAACGTGCTCATTCAAACTTTTGGCAGTATTATTTTCCAAGAAAGCATAATTAGTTCTGTCGTGGTTTTATGCTGATAAAAATCTTAAATAAATGTTTCTTGCAGTTAAGAATTTCATGGAGATTTGTAACAAAAGTTACCTGAGTTTTTCAAATATATAACTCTAAATTTATGGAATCATTCCTTAGCATATTATGTCTATAAGTACACTAACATTTAAGAACTCTCTGTTAGGTAATGGACTAAATCTTTCTGGGTGTGTTGATTAAAAACAAACAAACAAACAAACAAATAAAACGTACTTTATTGCTAAACTAAACAGAAACAAGGCCAAAGTAATTAAGATCTAGTCAGTTTATATTAAAGAGAAAAAAATAGAAAAATAGAAATAGAAATAGAAAAATTTAAAAAAAAATAATTTTCATAGATTTCTTTGCATATATATCTCATATATCAGGACACAGCTGACAAAAGTATATAGAAAGTTAAACTGAATGAATCTTTCATAAAATGAGGATATTTTATTTATATTGCAAATTTTGAAGCAGAATCCTAACTCAAATGCTGTTCAGAAAGCCTCATTTGCACTTTCATAATAAAAGCATACACTGAAGTCTAGAAGTGTTTTTAGTTCYTGTAAGGTTTTCTTTTCCCGCAACAGAAAGTCTTCCATTTTGCTATTACATTAAAATATACAGAGATGATATGCTCACAAAAGCTATTAACCAAGAATCCACTTTGACAGGTTATGCTAAGAAAAATTAGACACAAGAACAAAGTCTTGAACTGAGATAACTCACTTGTAAGAGTTATAAACTAGATGAACTGAGGATTCATTGTCCAAGAGTGAAAATGAAGCCATTCTGATCAAATCACAGAACTGCATAAAACTCAATATAATGCTTTGCAAGACCTTAGAAACCAGGTGTTTTAATAATGATGAGCAGCAATCTCTCTGTTTAAACACTGCAACAGAATTGATCTTGTAAAATGATAAGAAGTTGGAGGGACAGCATTCAACTGCAGGACCACAAAAGATGTGCCAGTTACCAGATTTTAATACAAAAGGACACTGCAACAGAATTGATCTTGTAAAATGATAAGAAGTTGGAGGGACAGCATTCAACTGCAGGACTACAAAAGATGTGCCAGTTTCCAGGTTTTAATACAAAAGGAGCATTTCTTTCCTTCTTAATTTTGCTGTTCCATATATAATACTAAGAATCTCTTAGTTGTGCTTATGGGGAATTGAAGCCAAAATCATCACTCTTTTCTGAAAGGATTAATAAATACCTAGGAAAAACTGATGCTCTTAGGCTTTTAAAATATTGTTTGGCTTAATTTAGGCTTAATTTGAAGACTTGTCTTTGTCTATGTGATGATACCCTTACATGTAGGTCACATTTGCCTGTAGTTGACATTTCCAAAGAATTAGTGTCTAAAAATTGTAACATTTGCATATTTATTGCCATACTTCCATTTAGTTTATTATATCTCTTATACTAGTTTCCTCATGAATACCCACTTGAAAAAAGCAGGAAAGATGTTTAGAATGTGTAAGGTTTGATATACTAAAACACTGACCTGACTAACAATGAAATCTGAAACTACATTAGATTTTGGGTTTCTTTAAAAACAAACTAGCAAATCAACCTAATGTAGATTTGTTTTCTGCTACAATATAATGCAATCTGGAGATGCTTAAAAAATTAACAATTTCTTTACAATTTACAACAATTACAATTCTTAAAAATTTACACAGGACTTCCCATTCTATTTTAAAGAAAAACCTCTTATTTCTTAAAGAAAATAAGCATATATATATATATATATCAAAGTTTTTTTTTTTTTTTTTTTTTTTTTTTTTTTTTTTGTAAAATATAGAGTATGACTGAATGGTTAGAAAATTCCTTAATCACTGGTATCAGTACTCAGCTGTTTAATTTGAATTATTTAGCAGAACTGGGAAAAATACTGTAAAAGTTCATTTGCTACTTCTTTGCAAGTCAAAAAAAATAATCTATTTCAGCCAACTCTTTTGACAAGTAGCATGAGAATAAAGAGATATAGCCTGTAGCAACATACACGCACACACAAAAATCCTTCCTGATATAGTGATATCGTAGTGAATATTTCAGGGTGAAGAGGATGTTGCAAGACCCGTTGAAGACAAAAAAAGTTAGAACATCTTAAATTTGGAAGTTATTGAAATTTGCTGCCAAGTTGTATGCTGGTGATTTAACTGGTATTCACAGTATATTGGCATTGAATGTATGGGTAAGATATGTTAACTGCAGGGATAATGAGTGTGTTTCTGACTTTTAAACTCAGAAACAAATGCACAAACAAAAATGTTCTGTAAAGCTTAGAAATTGGGTCACATATGGTTACTGAGGACATGTATGTTTCTGTTTTGCTGATATTTGTTTGTGCCTCTTCATCAACAATCAACTTATTTAGAAGCATAAAGGTCTTAGGGATGTTAACATTCTTCAAATTTTGTCAAGTGGATCAAGGGGAGTTTTCCAATAAAATAAAAAATCCCTCTTCAAACTGCAGGAAAATAAATGTCATTAGTTCTGTAAATTTCAGAATGATTTACTACAACTGCTGTTCTAAAACAGGTTAAAAGATATTATATACCTGATCTATATAATTCTGTCATTGAAAAGATGTATATTTCTCTAAAGACTTATATATGCTAATGACACAGCAGTTGGCTAAACAGGATGAATTTTAAATTCCTCAGGAGATCAGAATGCAGAATCCAGGCAAGGGGCAAGTGGAAATATATTTGTTGGCTTTCCCTTCATTGTTCATATCACATCAGCTTTGCTATTTTATAGTCATGAAGGTGCTCGCAAGTATTTTAAAATAATTTAAAATAGTGGGACAAACTAAGAAAACAAGGAATATATGAAGGCATGGGAGATTTTTTTTTACCATAGGTCGTGTAAAAATCTCCTTGTTGACTTCTGCATTTGAGCTTGCTGTCTATGATCTCTCCACAGTCAATAAAGAGGAATAGGAAATCATGTCTTAAACAAGTTAGAAGAAATAAAATATACACCTACTTCCTTTGCTCGCTTGTCTCTACATGGAACTCAGAGTTACTAGTGCAGGTATGGATATTCACAGTGTGGAGCTGCAAAGATAAACTGTGCTTTTCACTTAAATTTGTTTCAATACACATCAAAAGCTCTGAAAATTTTAATGTCTTTCAACAGTTGCTAGCTTGTTCTTTTTTCCCCTTTTCTTTTTCTTTTTTTCTTCTTCCTCTTTTTTTTTTTTTTTTTTACTTTAACAGTAGAGGCATTCTATTTCTAAAACATTTCCTTCCAAGAACACTGGAAACTTCATGCAAGATTAGGGGAGAGATAGTGAACATTTCCAATAGATAACATCAAAAAATTCAGAATAAACTCAATGATGTTTCACAATGATATGGCCACCTCTGAAGCTCAAGAAGAAAGAAAAGATCTGGAAAAAAAAAAAAAGAAATCTAAGTCTTCTATCTTCATGCTTAGACTTCAAGTTAGACTTCTGGTCTCTGTTGTGAAGTTTTGTTTTTATTTTATGACTGGGATTGTAAAAAAGAAAGATTCCTTGTCRGTTTAGGAAGCAGAGTCTGGACAGCCAAATGATATGGCCACCACCAGCCCATGCTCCCCCAGGCCTGCTAACCCTAGATTCTTGATTGATGGTTAACCAGATTGATACCCAGCTCCTGTTAATGAAATCCTTCATCTGGAAAAGAAGTCATGTGTGTCTTAGGCTTCTTAGATTTATTGCAACCAGAACTCAGATGTCATTTCCTTCTGAGGACCAGCTCTTGTATAAAAGATACTACCAGAATGTTTTAAAATATCCCTGTGCCATAGGAGCCTCTCATTCCTTGTGCTCACTCCATCACCTCATATACAGATTATGGAATTAGGCAGTTTTGAAATTGACTGGTTTTCAAAATCACAGCAATCAGAGAAAGGAGTTTCTGGATCCCATCAAAACTTGGTCCCTCAAATCAAACCAAGGTGCCTCTCTGGGTCKTATTTATATGGTGTTCCTATGAAGTGGGGGGGAAATTGATCTTGTTAATGAAAATAAAACTAGAATGGACATTCTTCTTACTTAACTTGTACAGAAGAGTTATACATCAAAATCTCTCATCACAGGGAGTAGAGAGAAATAAATACCTGCAGAGATGCTATTTCAGATCTATGTCCAGTGCTGTGTTGCAGTGAGACGAACAGGGCTCTGCCAATTATGTCATTTTCACTTAATGTAATGGGAGCTTAGAATAATAATTCAAAGATAAATACCTAATTCTGATGTGCTTAAATTAGGTCAGATCAATTGCAGCTTAAAAAACCAAGTTTTTTAAGAGAAGTGCAAATACCATACTTTCCTTTGTATCAGGGTAACATGTGGCAGCACCTTAAAGTGTATGAATACTTCAGAGGTATCAAAATGAAACCCAAGGGCAGAAAAGCATTCCAACATTTCTTACCAATAATTTAGATAAAAAACATGTGTTTTGAGAGATATTTGAAAGTACAACTAACAGAGGCAGCAGATAGGCACAACAGTGCCTAACAGAAGCATTTTTTTTCAAATTCTAGCGGAATATGCTTTCTCAGATATAGTCATGACATCATGCCACAGAGTGTCTTCCCCAATGGCTGTTGAAGTTACTGCATCATCTGTGTCAGAGGCTTCGACTCAGATCCTCTGACAGCAGATGCATTTCTACTGCTGTCTATGGGGAGTGTTTGAGACCTCTACATGACGCCTGGTCTGACAGATAGCTCTCATATAGAAGGTGTGGTACTGTTGATGAGTTATGTCTACAGGTAAAGTTGTTACAGGGGGAAGTCAGTAGGTTGCGTAGCACTCAAGAACATTAGCAGGAGACAGTAGAACATACTGTTACAGGAGTCCCAGCTCCCCACAGCAGCAGAGTTGCCAGAGGCAACACAACTCTGTGATATGCAGATGATACCAAGATGGATGGAGTGGCCAACACTATGGAGGGCTGTGCTGCCATCCAGAGGGACCTGGACAGGCTGTAGAGTTGGGCAGAGAGGAATCTCATGAGGTCCAACAAGGACAAGTGCAGAGTCCTACTCCTGGGAAGGAATAACCCCAGGCATCACTGCAGATTAGGGGTCGACCTGCTGGAGAGCAGAGAGGGACCTGGAAGCCCTGTTTGACACTAAGCTAACCATGAGTCAGCAGTGTGCCCTCGTGGTCAAGATGGCCAATGAGATCCTGGTCTGCATCAGGGARAGTGTTGCCASCAGGTCAAGGGAGGTGATCCTGTCCCTCTACTCTGCTCTGGTGAGACTGCACCTGGAGTATTGTGTGCAGTTCCGGGCTCCCCATTATAAGAGCTTCTATATGTGGAGCTTCTATAGAGGGCCCAGCGGAGAAGGTCCAGTGGAGAGCAACTAAGATGATTAAGGGAATGGAACATCTCTCGTATGAGGAGAGACTGAGTTGGGCCTGTTTTCTCTGGAGAAGAGAAGGCTGAGAGGGGATACGATTAACAAGTGTAAGTACATGAAGGGGAAATGTAGGGAGGAAGGGACCAAGCTCTTCTCAATGGTGGCCAGTGACAGGACAAGGGGCAATGGGTGTAAGCTGAAACACAGGAAGTTTCATCTCCATGTGAGGAGGAACTTTACTGTGAGGGTGACAGAGCACTGGAACAGGCTGCCCAGGTTGCTTGTGGAGACTCCTTCTCTGGAGGTCTTCCAAACCCATCTGGATGCCACCCTGTGCCACATGCTCTAGGTGTCCATGCTAGAACAGGAGGTTTAGACTAGATGATCTCTAGAAGTCCCTTCCAACCTTAACCATTCTGTAATTTTGTGATTCTGTGATTCTATAGAAGGCTGGAAATAGATCACTTTTCGTAAGAAGGTAAAGGTTCTTACTCCTCCTGAAGACTGGCATTTGAGGAAGAGGTTTAGTGTTCTCCATGCTGAAGAGGAACTGAGTATAACTTCAAGGGAAGCAACTGATTGGCACGTCTGCGAATGGGAACATCCACAAGAAGTGTTGAGTGAGTGTTGTGGACGACTCCATGCTGCAGGGAATGGAGCAACCGATCTGCCAATCTAACTTCTTGTCTAGAGAAGTTGTTGCCTGCCAGGCTTCAAATACAAGATATCATGGAAAGTGCCACAGGTAGTCCACACATCAGACTGTTACTGTGCTGCCCTTCCACACAGGCAGGAGAGTAGGAAAGGGCGGGGATGGGAGGAAGAATAGGCAGATGCTCCTTGTTAACAACTGTCTGCAATGCTGGTGTTCACTGTGGGGTACTGATGAGCAAGGTCCCCAGGTCCTTGATCTAGGGGATCGTCAGGTAGATCCACATGAGCCACTGCACACACCACACCTTGATCCGTGCCTTGATTTGGCTCAAGTGGTCAGAAGGCCCCTTGAAAGGCATTTTCCCTTTTGCTTTATCAGAGTCTCTAGAGCCAGACCCTGTATAGGCTTCTAGTGCCTCAAAAGCAGTTCGCCACAGTCCAAGGAGGGAGGCTGCCTCTCGTCATTGCCCATAGACCTATCCCACAGGGTCACTCCTATGCTATCCCAGGTGGCCGGATCATAAACATGCTATGTAGTTAATGTCCAACATTTCTCTTGTGCCCAGGCTATTACACCAAGAGTATCCAATCAGCTTCTTGGTTATGCAACAGCCATACAGTTGCTTTTGTTCTTTGCTTGCTGATGAAACAAGTGCACTGCCRTCCTTGAAGTTGGTTACCTACTTACAAGGCATCCCACGTTACTCCCTGTTTGCTGATAGAACACTGCACTACCATCCATGAAGTGGGCCACCACAGTTGGCTACAGGGTTATTGTATCTACTGCTTGTGGGACCCTGTTTGAGATTTGCCAACTGATGGAGAGACATTGAAATCACTAAGGGTGCATGTGTATCTTTGCCAACAGGTTGGATAGCCTGGTAAGAAGGTTTTAAATTAAAAAGGATGAGAGAAGGGGAGAATTATAGAAACAGGATAGATGGCAAAATGCAGCCCAAGCTGGAATATGTCCAGCAGGTGCATGCAGCCAGGGAAGTGTTTTGGGGATGTGACTATGGAGAGTCCTCTTGCATCCATCATAGAACATTAGCAGGCTTGATTACCTTTCTGAAATGCCTCTACACCAATGCACCTGGCATGGGGAAGAAGCAGGAAGAATTAGAGATCTGTGTGTGATCACAGGATGTGATCTCATTGCAATTACAGAGACATGGTAGGATAGCTTGATCACCAGATTGCTATCATGGATTGCTATGAACATTTTAGGACAAGCAGGCCAGGAATGTGTCTCAACCATTCCGTGATTCTGTTATTGGCTAGTTTTCTTCTGAAGCCCCTGTATTATCTCCTTAGTTTTCCCTTCCACTGAAGTGTTCGTATTTGTTCAATATATATCAGTGGTGGTCGTGTACCAGATGATGTAACAGGTGAAGAAGTGAAGGTAGAGTGGAGCTGAAAGCAGTGTTATTCAGTTCCAAGGGAATTAATGTGTTTCTGTTCCACTCAAGAGCTCCTCTATCAAGCTGAAGTACAGGTTTTTATGAGGCATCACTTGATGCATCCCAGAATGATGCAATGTTTTTGGTTTTCATTTCTCATTGCTTTAGCTATCCATTTGCAAAATGAAGATATTATCATCCTGTGAGAATCATACTGAAATAAATTCAGTAAAGCTTGTCAAGCACTCAGATACTTTGGAAAAGCACACAATCAAACATTCCTCACTAGCTTGTTCTAAACAGTACAGGTAACGAAGCCAAGGTAATTCAGTGAACTGTAGCAATGGACCATCCATCCTGTAGATTGACTGAGTCAGGGAACTGGAGAAAAATAATATCTTGTAAAGGTCCCTATTAAGAGGACCAAATTTTCAATTGCAGTGTCAACAATGATTCTGACATACTGTAACCATTTTTAGAGATCTTAGCATTAGATATTCTCTGAACTCAACTGCATAGGCAAATTTATTTGAAAGTTCAAAATTGTAAATTCAGGGAAAAATTAGGAAAAATTAGGAAAAATTTTCTAATTAGTTACTTATTTTCTTTTTCTTCATAAACATATTCCCAAACAATCTAATTTATACTTTTTCATAATTGCAATGTTATGAGTATTACCACTTTATTTATTATGGAATTTATTGTTTAGCTCTTTCTTTCAAGGAAGGATAACCCTTCCTTACACTTGCTCAGCTTGTGACCAGAATACTTGTGAAATTTTACAGCAGAACAATATATTGTGGTTTATTTGCTGACAAATGTAGCTTAAGTTCAAATGTACTTCAGACTGTACTTTCCTGCCCTCCATTACCATTATCTGTGTTCTTACTATCTTACTTATGCTATTTTGTGGCAGGAATACTGAACTTTTTTGATTTTTTTTTTTAACCTAGATCATCAAAGTGACTTGGTTTAAACTGCAGCCTCATAAACAATAGTATCAATTCAGAGAATGGTAAATAAAGAGTTACCATGGTAATGAATACTGGAACAGGGAGAAGGGGAATACAACTTCTTCAGCCAACTTTTGCACCAGAGAGAATGTGTTGTATAAATGCGTTCTTCGTTACAGTAGATGAAGACATAACAAGCCAAGGATTTCAAATATTTAGATAATAATTGAATTTATTAGCTGTCTAAAATAATTAACTGCTGATAGATATAAATGGTTATTTTACAAGAACTACAGTGCCTAGAAAGTTAGAATTCCCTACCAGATGTATTTTTGACACTATGGGATTAATTTTGATTGGACTAACACATAATTTACAGTCAATCAAATTGGTGCAACATGTAAATAGGAAATATCTTTGATTGGCTTATTTCAATTATATAATAGTTGCTCTTAGCCACTATTAGAACTTTATTTGTGTATTTATTACCTTATAATGTAAAGCTCTAAAGTAAGTGTACAGCAATGCAAACTCCTTGAAGTGAAGGATTTATTCTGTGTGTTTAGGCTTATCAAAATTTATGAAACATCCACATTCAAGCGTGTAAGCATGTTCATGATAGCCTGGATCTCTTTTACAAGAATATGGGTTAAATGAACTTTAATATCTTACGATAATGAGCAATTTTCAGGAGAAATAAATAGCTTGTTGCAAGTATTACTGCTCCACTGGATTGCTGAAACATTGGGAAGGAAAAGGAGGTTAAATTGATGTCAAAATGGTTTATGCCTTTGAAGCTGCAAGCTTGATACAATTATTTCATTAGATCTTTCGCAAACAGCGTCATCAAAATACATTTGCACAAAAATATGTAGACATATATTCACAACATGTATCTATATTCATAACATGAGTTACAGAAAAAGAAAACAAGTTATCATGTGATGCCATAGATACCTTAGCACCATGGGTGTTTTCACTAGCATTGGCAGACACTCTCATATGTAGCCATATAATGATAACTAGGTGAGAAAGACTTAAGAAACCAAATCTAAACCATTTCTTAATAGTTGATTGAATATGAGCAGCAATCTGCAGGATTTCACTGAACTCCAGAAAATTCTATTTTGCTAAACTGATTATGAGAACTGAGCTTTTTCCAAGCAATTTATCAGTTTGTACAATAAATATGAAATGGTGGACATGCAGGATCTCACTGACCTTTACAAGAAAAGCAGTTGCTACATATCGCTATGCAAAGTACTGTTTCAAATTGGCCTCTGCATTGGGTTTGGTATCTGATCCTATGTACTTTCTTCAACTTACCTTTATTTGTGGACATTTCTACTAAAAATAAAAGTAACATTTTTTTGTGTAAGCCCTTTACTGATGAGGTCAGTTCACAGAGAAGTAAAGTGCTTCTCCTTTAATTYGGTAATTTACTTACATGTTTTGCATAAGCATAAATGGCAGTCCCTCGGATTTAATCTCCTGTCTTGTGTGTCCGTGTTACTGGTACTTTGAGGAAGATATGTCCTTAAGCTTATTCCAAATTGACATCTGTTTCTCCATTTGGATAGATTCTTAAAATTCGTAACTAATGGTGCAGCTGTTGGCCTTTTGCACATGTTGTCTATTCCTTTGAGGACAAAGAATTCGTTTTCTTGTTTTACAGAATAAATTTACCTATAGTTTTCTTCAGGGGCCAGTTTGCTTTAGGCTCTTCAGCATGCTCMGTCTGATGGAAAGGCCATTCTCAAAGTTCTCTGCATCCCTATGTGAAATCTAGTCACTGCTCCCTCATGAAAGAGGAAAGAAGGCAAAGAAGGTCAAAGCTACATTTATCCTTTCACAGAATTGTAGTATGCCATCATAGTGCATTGGAGGTTGGAAGAGCACAAAATAGTTTATATAGTCATCTGCACTAGTGATGTGTGCAGGAGAAGTGTGTATTTACAATGTGAACCTGGAACTCATTTTGAAGGCTATACTACATTAAAGTATCACTGCTGGTGTTCATGGTCATATAGAAAAATGTTTTTATATATGCCATTTTTTTTTACATCTAGCCCTCTTGTACATGTTTATGGTGGTTTGGCTTTATTCACTTTCAAATATGTGATGACTTGAGCATATGTGTGAGGCCTGGGAATGCAATTTTCACAGCAAGTCACTTGAGCACTGAAAACGCAAGGGAAACTTAATTGCAGTAATTTTGTCATAGAAATGTTATGAAGCATGAAAATAATAAAAATGATTTCACCTTCTTTCAACTTATCAATAATACACAGTGATACTTTCCTATGAAAATTTATTCTAACTCTGTAGTTTGATATTAAGATTCTTTACTACCCTTAATACTGTTTTATAAYATTCCTTTGTGTTTTAGTGTGTATGCCAAGACAATGTTGGAATTAGGGATGGCTGATTTCAAAACCCTGAGAGAACTAATGAAGATTAGTATAAGTAGTTCCATGAGGCATGAAAACTAGAGAGATTTTGGAGGGAAGAAGACAAATCAAGGTTAAATTTTGCCTCCACAGAAAAATGAGAGTGTGTTCAGATTATCTAGCAAGTGCTGCAGAATTCTTTTTGGGGAAAAGAGCTTCTTCATTACATTTTTYTGTGATTTGTTCTAGTCCTGCTGACACAGGCTATTAAAAACCTTGTTTATGTTTTAGAGACTTTTTTAAAGAGCACTTTGGGGCTTTATAGTGTTTGTAGAATGTTCTTTATAGTTAAAATTACATGCTGAGATGGCAGGCTGCTGAGCTAATATATTGTTACACTGATTAAATTGATTAAAAGCTTCATTTTTGACAGGTAAATTGTAGAGGCTGAGATCTCTTTATTGCACATTTCAGTAATTCAGCTCATGTCTTGTCCTATCTAATAATCACTACTCTGCCTCCCTGTTTAGGAATCATCTCCAGCRGGTACATTTTCAAACAGCATATTAGCCTCAGATCTGAATTACATGAGTCATAGTGCATTGGCATTACAAAAGCCTTATTCAAAGTAATGGCTTGTTCGGTGAAACACTTGAAATATATTCCTTTTTATGTTGTTTTTTTTTGGTCTTGCTATACTGCAGACAAAGAAAGGGATCCTTGGTTTGAAGATTATGAAAATAGGATATTTTTCTTACTATAGCTGTGATTGACAAGAGATTCCATACTATAGAAGCATCCAATGTCCTACTCAGAACAACATATGCTTACTTATAAATGTGGGAGACAGCAGAGAATAAAACCTTTCAAAAATCATTGGAGATATAATAGCTAGCTAAGAGAATTCAGTTGGATCAGTTGGATTTTGCAATAAATGAGGAAGTGGTGATCATTTTTTCATACAGTAGAGAAAATCTAAATTGCTTTAAATGGGTTGACAACAGGAGAAACTAAAGGCAGTCTATTATTTGATAGTCCTACATAGAAATAGTAAGTCAATGCCTGCCACAGATTGCACTTTTACACAGCACATTTCTGATTTTACACAGGAGTTAAGTGTTTTTCAGGACAAAAGTTGTCCTGGTTAGTCAGAGATTGGAGCCCAGGCCAGGGACTTGATAAGAGGAAGAATAAGCTACTTGTCTGTCTTGAAGTATGAAAAGAAAGAAGATAATRTATGTCGAGCTAGTTCAGACTAAAACTCCATGTAGCTCACTCACCTGAATTGCTGATTCTGCTTAATGGACCGTAGGACCTAGCTTGCAGTTATCAGAAGCTTAAAAGCTTCTGAAGTGGTGGTGACATCCTGCCTACTATATCTGAATGCCACTGATGAGTCTTTCCTTTGAATTTTCCTTTTTGAACCTACTTACACTGTAGGCTGCACAGTGGCTTGTGACACTGCATTCACTTATATCAGAATTATGTTCTATTTTAAACTTTTGTCATATCATTTGCGTATATCTTCTCTTTTACTGTAAGAARTGATAGTTAATCACTTCACTTCTTACTTTCTTCCTAGCATTTGCAATGTCAGACACCTCTGGTATGTCCCCCTCAGCTGTCTTTATACTTTACATTGCTACTTCAGAAACAGCAGTGGCTCCAAAATTGGTCTGACAACACTGACAGTTGTAGAGGACTCAGTGCAGGTGTAAGGACATTTTTTTGTTGTTTAAATGTTGTGTCTTTCCCTCTGCAAAAAAAAGAGTCTTAAAAGGGAAGCACAGAGGAAAATTAAAGGATTTGGGGTTAGTTTAGCAAAGAAGTGTTGAAGGAATATAAGCTTTTCAGGCACATCAAAATTTCAAACTGCATCTTCCATGAGCTAGATGTTGATACCTTTAGTCTTAAAAATTACAAAAGCACCCTGGAAGAACGATAAGGAGGCACATTAGCTGACTCTGCTTGGGAGTAAAGGTCATGGGGCTCTGATATGCCTGCCTGACACTCACAGAATAGGTTGCTCGCAGAAAGTCAGGGAACAAAGTTGTTTGTCTTTATTTTTTAATGAGCAATGAAAAATACAGATATTTGTAGAATTTAGATGAGAATCCATGTAGTGTTGGAAATGTACACTATATGCAAGTTGTGAGGGGTTGCATAGTGAAAATAGTCAGTTTAGATTTCATAGAGGGCACAAAAGGGAGCATGCTCCTGATCCCAGCAGCATTTTGAATATGCAACATATTGTCAGCCCCTAGAGTTCCAGAATCTTAACTCAGCATAACWTTGAGTTGTTTATAGGAAATTATATTAACTCTCTGCCAACCATCCATAATCTTTACATGTGTGAGAGTATCAAGTGATTTTCATTCCATCTGAAAAAGATAACCTCCRTATTCCACTAATTCAGATTTCCTTAAATCTGCCCAGCTCCTTTTCAGTTAAAGATGTAGAGATTACCATCAGCAAATGCTCTTCATCACTGTGTACTTTAGAGGCTCCCTAATCCACTGATTTTCTACACCAAGGGAGTCCTTGGGAAAAAGACATGGAATTTTTAGCCAATATTTTAATTTCTACAATTAGTGCTCTTTTCCCACCTGTAAAAATTCATTCATTATTTCATGAAAGACCCTCAAAGGGGAGCCAAGGGGGAGCTGTTTAAGCAACAGATGTTTTACATATATATATATATATGTAGTTCCTCTGTAGCCAATTTACCCTTTTATGTGCTCCTCTACCACTTAGAGACTGTTTTATCACCTGTCAGTGCCCTTTCAAATGGCAAAGATAATGCAGGTACTGCAGAAAACAGGCCCAGAAAGTTTATTATTATGTAATGCATAAAATGTTTGGTTCATTGTTCAATTCTAAGATTTTTAAGTGCCTGCTCATTTTCACTGTCTGTGTATGGAAGTTAATAAGACTGATACGACTCAATTAGACCTAATGTTCACTTTCCTAAAAGTAGGTGATATGAATATGCCTTTCTTCTATCCATGAGGRACTGGCTGTTTAAAACATGTGCACAGTCCTTCTGGGACATGAGATTTGGTGTTCTTCTACTACATAGTAATGTATGTTRGATTTAGAAATGGCATTTGGCTTGTTGCAGTTTTACTTTCTGTTTCATTGATGGATACCTATTGGTGCTCTCGGAGATTTCAAGACCTGTACTCAAAAGAAAAGATTTCTTAATTCCTTTCCTTCCATCTCATTCCTCATTTTTGAGCCTTGATATTTTTGGATGATTTTAGCAAGTGTGGAAGAAATATTACTCTGTCTTGGGATCATGATGATTGTTAACTTTTGCAGAGTGATGAGGATATTTTAACAGGTGTTTTTCCAGGTGACTTTGGAAATGCTGGTTTCAGCCACAGAAGTGGAAAAAAAATGTTAAGGTAAAAACAGAACAGTTACTTGTGCATGACATTTTCCTGAAATGATCTTGCTCTCTGAGGTCAACCAATTGGAAGTGATTGTTGGGACAGGTAGTATGACAGAAATGGGGAAGTACATGGGGAAATTCAAATGGAGACAATTATATTCCTAGTGCTCTCTGGAACTGAAGTGACATATTGTCTCAGAAATACTCTGAGATGTCACTATTTATAAGCTCAGTGACCTGAAAACCTGCTAGTCAGATTGATGTTACTGAAACAGCAATTGGGACTATGCTTAGAGATGTGTTTCCTATCAAGCAGGGGCTTGATACTCACAAATCATTAAACTTTCAAAGGTATGAAAAATATAAATATCCTGGATTATAGTGAAGTTACTGTTATCTGTGCACCTTCTTTTTACCTCTCCACACTTCTCAGTGTTGCTTAAAAGCAAAATAAATTAGCCATTGCTAATGTATTTATCAGTACTAAGGCAGGGCACTCTCTGTCATGATTTCCATTGACAAACTGATTTATGCCAGTTGAAGCCCTAAGATGATTGATTTATACTGTRACTCTTGCAATTCTCAAAGATGTAGATTTTCTGATTCTTCCTTAATGAATTCTGAAGCATAATAACAAGCTCAATTTGTAGACCACATAACTGTCTGTTAAAAACTTTCTGAAATTTTTGATGCAAAGTMAGCAACCTACACTTGGGTTAGAAGTCTAGCCATGAGGAGTATTGTACTGCTGTTGAAGCTCAAATTGTTGAGAAAAATCTAGAAAGATTACTTGGATTTAACATGACTGCTTGAGATCTAAAAGCCTGACTAGAATTAAACAAAGCTGTTAGAACAAATACTGAGGAAATGAAATATCTTTCTTTCATTTCAACAAGTTGTCTTTGCTCTGTTTTTCACAAAAGTACAGTTTACGTTTATGGAATATGTTAAAGTAAAGGATTAATCATTAAAGGATCAATTAGTATCATTATACTGAATAAGCTTTATGAAGAAAATAATTCAATGATTAAGAAAAAAAAACAGAAAAAAATATGTGGAGTGTGTTTTTCAGACTCCTGTATCTTACCTTAAGAAATGTTGCCAATATCAGTTTGTTGCAACAATATTTTTATCACATATACTTACTTGCACATTATTTGATCCTAATTAGCCCAAGATATCAGAAGTACAGGTTTACAAGGTGGTCATTGCACTAAGTAGAGATGCAATTTTATATGGCCAATATATGTGAATCTATAATATCTATATGTGATACTAGCATTAGATATTAGTTGTATGTGAATCACGACTTCATTGTAGTAGATTCAACAGTGACTGACTTCACTGACTTCAACCGCAAGTCAAGGCAACTTACTGAAAAGTTTTTTGCTTTTTTTTTTTTCAGAATGCTTATAGACATGATTTGCATTGATTGGCAGGGCAGAAAAAAAAAAAGAATAAAGATTAACATATCCCAAAGACTGCTAGATATGAAATAGCACAGAATGGAGAAAGCATGAACATAACTCTTGGTTAAATGAAATCTTTATGTTTTTGTTTATGAAGATAATGCAAAGTTAGTATTCAGTAACTGAGTAGTTGCCAACATTTCTTTTTGGATAGTTTTAGAACAAAGGATATTTTTTTGCTTGCCTTTTTTTTTTAATAGTACAGACAAACTCAGAATAACTTGATCTCTCACATCTTAAAATTTATGAGATWAAAGTAAACTGTAATAACAAAAAAGAAATAAGCAATCAAAAAATGTAAAACTTATTTTAAACTATCATGGCAAAAGGTAAGAAGTGGAGGGAAATGCCATTAAATGGATATATCGGATTGCATATTCCTTATGCATTATGTTGTAATTCATTCATAAAGACAGTTAACATTAAAAGGCACTTTAGGGTTATATATTCAGATCCAGCTGAAGTTATTGGGAAGCTCATGATTCAAAATAACATTATTCTCTGCCGCTTTGGCTGGTAAAATACTCTCTTTTCTGTTTGAGACTTTCTGATTCATAACCTTGTGGCACATTGTGATATTGTGATCTAATAAGAAGTAAGTGTTGACTATTTCTCCAACCAACAATGAAATCAAATAAAACTATGGAAAGAGTAGGATCTGAGATAAGGCCTGCCATGTGTCATAATGTAGATAATTTTGGATTGAGCTGAAACGGACTGCGCTCAGGAGAGATTCATATATCTAGACCAAGACAACGATTAGCATTTTTCTATCAAAAGAAGTCAAAATTGTGATTAAAAGTGTTATAATGGGAAGACCATGTGTGCATTTAAAGAGTGAGCTTTTCTGCAGGMCATTTAGCAATTCAAAGCAGCTTGAAGCGCGGCTGCTTTAATATCTGGTATCAGTGCAAAAACCAGATCCTGAAAGGAAAAGTTGTCTCCATTGAACAATGCTTTTATTTTCTTTGGTTTAGTATTGTTTGGTTTAGTTTCTTGCAATAGCTCGTTCAGAGGGCAAGTCAGATGCAATCTCTTGGAGTACATTCCTCTTCCTGCCAACTGGGAAGAAATGAGCTAGATCTTTTCTGCAGCAGTCAGAGTGGTTATTGATAGAGTGTCGCTTAAGYTGCTGTGCTTCAGCTTCCAAAGGGTGGGAGGGGAGGCTTTAATGAATGAGACAGAGAGACACCACACAGGAAGAAAAGAAATAAAAGGGAAAGAAAAAAAGTACAAATGAACAACAGGGGAAGAAGCAAAGAGAACTAGAAAAACTTTTGCAGAGAGTTTCTGGCTCAGAGTTATTTGGAAATGGGAGCTCAGGGGACTGGGAATCATCCTCTAAGCTGCTGGGAAGCACATAAGGCTCTCCAAGGAAAGCAAGAAATAAAGCTGGGAAATGTCACTAACAATATATCAGCCTGTTTTCCCTATCTCACTCCTACCTTTCCCCAACTTCCAATGATTTAAAGTGAGCTGTGATTAGCCCAGTGACCCYAGCAAGTGATTTCCCTGAAGAGAAAGCAAACTGCAATATTTAAACGTAGCATTTAATATAAGCATGAGCCAAACCTCACCTTTTTATGTCTGGAAATGGAGGAAACACAAGAGACTTGTGATTTTACTTTAACAGTTGTGCTAATGGCCAATTGGCTGGTGTCAGAGTGTGCCTGAGACAGGCCCCAGAATTTTTCTGTTGTAAAGGAAGAAATCACAAGAGACGGTCCTTTTCCCTGTCACAACCAGGTGCTTGTTACTCGATCTCATTAGTGGACTGAATTGTGTGTCTTCTTTTTTTCCCTCTTGCATGGAATTTTTATTTGGTGTATTTTTAAAGCCAAGAAGAAAAGAAATTTAACAGAACAGTTAAATTGTTGGACAAGTTGTAGCTTTGGGCTCCATTTTGTAGGCTTGCTTTAATTGCTGAGAGTCTTTGATATACTTGTGATCTTAGATGAAGGGAGAAAAACTGCATAGAAACTTTGGGTTTGYCCTATTGGAGCTGACCTGAGATCCATGTCATCTAGTACCGTGCCTCTGGGAATGGGCAGCAGTTAGAGTAATGTTTTTATAGCAAGTTTAAATATGTGATTCTATGTTATGTTGCTAATATAGCATCAATTTTGGCAGAGGAAATATACTGCATCTGCTAATAGGTGAAAAAAAAGAGCTTTATGGGGGAAACTTGAATAATATGAGCTTAGTTTCATTTGTCTAAAATAATTCTTGGCTAATTGTGAGCAGATACTCCTCTTAAATATTGAGCTGTATCCTGAACTGATATAAAWCTTACAGCTCCATTGCTATCAGCAGAGCTATTCTGAGTAACATATGCTAAAGATGTGATTCAAAGTGAGAAGGAAAATCATCATAACAGAACTTTTAATTCAGAATATTCTTTTCCTTATTTTTTCCCTCTTTTGAATCTATTGTAATGACCTTTTCTCTCTTCATTCAAAAAACTGTACTTCATTTGAATTTATAAAGCCAGAATTTATAAAGAACAGAAGCTGAATCTTGGTCTGATTCTCTGTTCCTTGTAGCCATTTCAGAATAAATGTGAAAGGCGTCCATTTGTATTTAGTGAGTTTTGGTATTAATTTTACCCAAGTGTAAGTGACAACAAAGGCAGAGGGCAACATATGCTAGAAGTACATAGCCATGTGGAATCAAAGAAAGGTAGGAAAACAGCAACAGTTTCTGTCCTCGATTCTTTGACGGTAGAGTAGTTCCATTGCAAAAAATGAGTATATATTTAGGAAAAAAGAAGTGATTCATATGCAAGCATGCTCTCAACATAGGGTTGTCCAAGACTAATAATCAAAGCTGTATCAGTCTTGCATGTAAAGAGAAAAGCAAATTACATGTAAATTAGTATATATTTCCATTCAAATTAGGCCTCCAAAGTGACACTTACTTCATAATCCAGAAAACAAGATTTTTTCACAGTATTGCTTCCAGTGATGTTTTATGTGTTTAACATATCTTTTAGCTACATATCTGTTATAACTGACTTTAAAGGTATTTTATAGCAATGTAGTACAGGGAAAAAAAAAAAACACAGAAAAATGAGAGAGAGAATTTTTTTATCTGGTAGCATCTGAACCAGCCTGTGATATTTATCAAGGCTGGGGATTTCTAGTATAACTGTCTACTTACCCACTGTTGGCATTCGAGTTAGAAATTTTTATTGCTTTTTGCATTGTGCACCAAGCATATCACATTTTCTACCACATGCTAATACTATCAATTGTTTCTTTCAGAGTTGTTTCAGTATGTATGCTTTGGCAAAAGAAGAAAGAATGCTGTTAATAAAATACTTAGCAAACATGCAGAGTGTTTTTCATAAGTTTTGAAGAAAATCTAATCAGGAAACCATCTGAGAGTAGATAGAAAAGAAAATAAAGATGCTGTGTTAGCATAGAGACAGCTGTCTGAACAACAGTAATCATACATGCATTCTGAAACAGAAAAAATATAATATTTTTTCACTCAGAAAGCACCTCCCAGTGTAATACATTAACACTGATTAAAAAATTGTAGTGGCTTATGGTCAAATTCCAAACAGTGCAAGATTCTTGCATCCAAAAGTGTAATCCAGAGAAAATTTTTTCACTAACTCTCTAATGGGAAATCCCTCTGCTAACTGAAGGGACAATTCCCTCTGTGGCTGCAGCTCAGCACCATGCACATGACCAGAGCTGGCTGGCTTCAACATCTGGGTTCCCATCAGTTGCCTAAAACTGGCCAGATCTAGTCCCAAACCTGACTTCAACAGTACCTGCCCCTCATGAAAAACTCAATTGGGTCACTTGTAAAACTCCAATCAGTATCAGTGATCTTATAGCTTGCTCTCTAAATAATAACTTTTTAAACACTTAAAAGATAAACTGCATGCATGAACTGCACAAATGAAAGCTCTCAGAAAACCAAAACAAACAAACAAACAGTCAAAAACCCCCACATGTTTTTCACCAAAATAAAGAAAATATCTGTCATGATATATCTAATAAAAGAGACTTGCTTCTGGAGGATCAGCAAGAAAGAGAGGTGGTATTGTACATTATCCCAGTAGTTAGAACATTCCTGCCAAAGTTGGGATATCAAGGATTAGGTTTTTTTAATCATATTCAGCTCAGATATTAGATTGCTTGGGTCTGGTGTTGGCTGCGGAGATCTTTTTTAAAATAATTCAGTGTCTAGTGCAGAAAAACAAAACAGAACAAATCCAAAAGTTGGGAACTGGATTGTGGGACATTTGAGTATCTTCAGGCTGAACTGGCGATTAAACATGTTTTGTTTTACTTTCAGGGCAAAGGTTCTAAAAACTAAATTGGTATATAAGAAAAGTTTTTGCAAAGCAGCTTTTAATAAATGAGTCAATAATAATTATGGGTTTCTATTTTATTATTTATTTTATTTTATTTTATTTTATTTTATTTTATTTTATTTTATTTTATTTTATTTGACAGTCCCTCAAATTCCCATCCTCACGAGCAACTTAATACTTAGTCACAGTTTTTCAAATGTGTTTAAGCACTTAACTGCCTTCAATTAATTTCAATGAAGACTTCAAATGATCTGGAGGGCTCAGGCCTTAAGATCCTGGGTCCTCTGAAGTCTGCAAAATGTAGCTTCCTAAATATGTATTGCTACAGTAGAAGGGATTTGTGTTTCCCATCAAAGGCCCCCACACATTCCAAGCACTGATTCCTTACAAGTGACAAGTGGATTTCATCACGGAGATTCACCTGGAAATAGAGATAGGGTTTGCAGTATTGTATTACAGCAATTACTAAAAAGATTTAGTGAGTCATATGGTACTCATTTATGAGGTTGTTACCTATGTGGATATGGCAAGGAGCTCATATAAATATCTAATGTATACCATTAACTAAACCTATAGAAATTCCATAAAGAATATGTTCTACCCAATGCCATTACTAGTAATTAGAGCAGTGCTTAGCAATTATAATTGAAATCAGGGCTCATTTGTCTGAAGAAATGCACCAGCATTTCATAGGAGATGGTCTTAGGCTCAAAAGAAATTATAGAAAGCRTTCTTACCATATATTGTAATGACTTACAGAAACTTCTCCAGGGTCTCCTTGAAATTTCAAAGAAGATAGGATAGAGTGTTTCAGAGTTTTAAACAACTACTATCCTGTGCCAGATTCTAGCAGAGGCATAATCTCTATTTATGTTATAATTCAATTAAACTTCATGATATTGATGAGTTAAGTGAGAAATTTAATATTAATTTTCTCTGGCATATTTGCACAAGGTAACTGTTTTTCATATGCAACTAAATCTGGGAAAAATGTAAGCCTGATCTTCTTTTGGATTCTTAACTTGTTTTTTGAGAYACTGAACTGAAAAAGTCTTTTGGGTGCAGTGATCAATAGCCTCTCTGTAATCTGTAAGATCTTTGTGCAAATGTTTGCACTCCATAGTTTAATAGGTCGTATTATTAGGAACTGTTGGGTGAACTTCAGGGTTATTTTCTGGAAGCATTAMTGTAAATGAAACTCATCTAATGTTCAAGTAAAAATCCCTGGTCACATTAATCTCCAAGTTCAAAGGCATATAGAATACTTTAATAGTAATAGGTCAGCTCTAAAGTTGTATCACAAAGTCCACAAAAGCTTTGATATAGAGAAAATTTCTCTAGGTGTGGTTTGGGAAGGAAATGAAAATTCCTGTGCTATTTTATTTTTCTTACTACCTAATCCAATCATGMGTGTTAGAAGGAAATAAGCGTTTGTCACTGCAGGATCAAAGATGAGACTGAAAATACATGCTGTTTCAGTTACACACTTAGGGAGCATGAATTGAGCAAGCTTTGAAAACACAAAGTAGATATTCACCTCAGTGGCTGCTGTGGTTGTTTGGTCAACATCTCAACAGCAGCCAGGGTTCTTGTTTCAGCATGTCTTTAGAAAGCTTGAAGAAGACGACATTGCTGTCCTGAGCAATAGCTGTGGAAGGATGGGATGCAAAAGCCATGAGGCTCGAGTGCTCGTGATACCTACTGTGCCAAGGTGGGCAGTATCTCAGCACACTGCTGCGGAAATTGGGCAAGGACATWTCATTAGACCAAAAAGCCAATTTATTTTTTATCCAGCCCACATCCAGACTGGAAGAATCAGAGCCTGTTACTAGCAAGAGAAYAGAAGCACTTACCTGTGTAATTCACATCACTGTTGGGTTTGGCTGAGCTGTTGGAAGGGTAAACACTAAGCTACAGAGATTTTTGAGGAAGTTTATAGCCGGTGCACAGGAAGAATAAGGGTAATTCACAACAGTGGTTACTGCAAGATTGCACATATATAAAATATAAGTACTCATAAGCTCTTCTCTTTTTCTCCTTTGTTACTTGTGCAGCAATTCTTCTTCTCCAGTTAATATAACATATGCAGCAGCATGAGGATAGAGTAAGGGACCTGCAAGCAATGAAATGGCGAAGAAGTGGATAGGGGTTAAAGAGACATATGGGTGCCGGTATGTCTCACTGACTTTGAACTGATGCTTTTGCAGCAGAATGGAGCTCAGAGGAGATAAATATGTCCTTCTTAAATGATTTTGTTCAGTTTAGGTTGAACTCCAATTGATTGCACACTAATTTGAAGGTTTAAATCAACCATTTTGAGTATATTTGGCTTTCTCTATCATCACTACCTGTGAGGGTAATTTGAGAAGATAATAAGTATCTCACCATTATTGTCAGTTTGGCCCATTTATACCTAGTCTGGAAAAATTCTGGTCTTCTAATTCCTCTCAATGTCATAAATATTTAAAAAGATGGCACATAAAAGGAGTTTTTAGGATCTACTTACGGATAAGAGTTTCCCTGCATTTACAGATGAAAATTTAAATGCACTTTTAATCTTAAATTTCATTTTGCTTATGCTTATGGTTAGCTTGCTGGATAAATTACTTCACTGAGGAGTCAGGTGATTGCCCCTTAGAGATGTGCTGCACAACTCTGCTTCTTTTGAAGGTGCAAGGCAAGCAGTTGCAAAGAGTAGTGCAAACATATCCTGCCTGCTCTGAATGTTGGGGAACATAAAATTCACCCGGAACACTTTGATCTTGTTGCCTTCAAAAGCAGTAACTCAAGCCCATTCCAGGATATGCTAATACAACTTGGCATGCAACCCAAGTCAAGGGTAAAATAGGCTTGGAGACAAGAAATTCAGAGGAAATTGTAGCCCAGAAAGCTTATAAGAAACGCTTATTGTCTGAGGTATCCCTAGTGAAAGGCAACCTCACATGTAGTCCTTGGACTGAGAATGTCACTCTGTTCCTAAGGTTAGTCTTTCCCTATTAGAGAACTAATCAGACGACTGATTGAGGACCTGATCCAAAAATGACTCAAGTTAATGGAAAGATACCAACTGAAGTTACTGGACTTTTTCCGAGCATCTGAAAATTGTATTTTATTCAATGTAAGCAAAAAAGCTGATCATAAGCTTATAGGCTCTAAGTTCAGTAAAACACCTAAAGTAATGGAGAAGAAGAAAATAATTCCCAAATTGATAAATCATAAGCCCAAGTTTTCCATCCTGAAAATCATCTTTCTCTACATATAATAAAAGGCTAAGTAAAAAGAAGAAATTCAACAAATAAATAACACAAGTTGGAAATGTGTAGTAGCTAGATTACAAATCATGAGACAATTTGTAGAAAAAAAATGGTGTCTCTACCAGAATAGTGCAATTAGAGCTTTATTTCAAGACTCTGAATGATGTAACAAAAATAAATGCATGAAGTCCAAAAAAYAATACTGCTAAAGAATAATTATTAAGATCAAGCTGTCAAAGGGCTTTTTAGAGCCTCGTTGTTGTTGTTTTTAGCTTGTTCTTCTGTAAGATTAATATCTTGCTTGGCCCTTATTACTTTTCCAGACCCAGGTGGATTACTGGCATGCTTTGTTTAGCTGATTTCTCTTTTTTTTTTTCATAAAACTTAACACTGAGACAAAAATACTACAAAAAATATATATAAACTTGTGTCTACTGCTGATGTTGTTGGAACTATAACCTTATAAGTGGCTAGCTACAACAAATATACTCTTTATATTAGCTCTGCTAATCTCATTCCACACCTACAGCACGGCCAAGCCTTCCATTTGGTCAGGAAATTGAGGATGCAATGCACACTGGAGTCAATTAGAGATTTTTGGCACATATTTCTACAAAGCTTTTATTTCTTAAACTGAAACTCAAGGTATTTTCAGGCAAAGAAATAGTGAAAAGAAAAGAAAAGAAAAGAAAAGAAAAGAAAAGAAAAGAAAAGAAAAGAAAAGAAAAGAAAAGAAAAGAAAAGAAAAGAAAAGAAAAGAAAAGAGAGAGAAAAAAGAACCTTTCTGGAACAGAAATGAATATTCAGAAATTAAGTCAAAAGATCACCAAGAAGTGAAATTTAAAAAAAAAAAAAGACATGAACTATCACAATAAATGAGAAAGAATTTTGAATTGCAATACATTAGCAATGGCAATTTTTCAGCATCAACTCTCAGTCCCTAAACAGCTCACTAACTAAAGCTTATGGGTGATCCCTATGCATTCATCTATGTACTGTGCACTCTCGGTGGCTTATTTTTCCCAAGAGAAAACACAAATAAGAAAATTATTGTGAATAACAATAGCAGTTTAACAGCTCATCTGGACAATAGATTAAAAAAAAAAGTACAATGTCTAATATTAAGGTATATCAAGTCATACAAAAAAGTTATGCATTATTACTACTACCATAACAACATAATCATTCCTTACTCTGGCTATGGATAAGCTTTTTCAGAGAATTTTTTTTTTTTTTTTGCCACATTTACCGTTTGAATTTACTCAGAATTGAATAGCATGGATTCCAGTACAGATGTATCCACAGCACTAGTGGCAACCTCCCTCTATTGCAATCATTTTTAAATAGACTTTCCTTTTATCTATTAACTCCATAATTTCCATCCATACCTTTGGTAAGGAGAAGATAGATAAATAACTTTTGGGCATCCAAGTAGCTATATCTGTTGGGTTTCCTTTATGAGCATGAGTTTTTGGCTTCTTTGAAAAGTGACAGTACGAGGTATATTTTTCTGTAGCAATGAATTCTTTTTGCTGTAAATATTCATATTTATGAAAAAGTATATCTTAATTGAAATTTGCTAGATTTCTTCAGAATACTGTGTATTAATAGAATTTAATGCTACTTCTATTTAGAAATCATCCTGTAAAAGATATTTCTATTGAAATGTAGTGGGATACGCATTAGAACATATTTACATGTACTGTTTATAAGAAACTTACCTCATTATGCTTTAGTACAGGAAATGTGAGAGAAGTCTAGCTTGACTTTTAACTTTTTTTTAACAATAGTAAATTATTTTTAACCTAAAAATTTTTTTACAATATTTATTTTAAACTAATTAAAAATTTGTCATAATTATTTACATTAAAGAAGCCACACACTATAACTCCTATTATAATGACATTAATTTGAATCAACTACATCTATGACCTGGAAAAGGAATATATGCCACAATTTGACTTAAAGCTTACAATTAATAGGTATGGAATGTGTGATATGCAACAACTAATAAATTGCCACTGGTTGCATTTTTTATATTTTCTGTGAATAATTCAATTAATATTTTTTGCAGAGATGACTTTTTCCTGGATTTTGACATAGTATATTATGGCAGCTTTATTGCACAGTTTGAAGCTGTCGTTGATCTTTGTGGTCAGTGACATAGAAAAGTTCCATATCTTAAAACATTTGGTAATGTTTTTCATAATGTGAACATGGGGATATTTCTTTATTTTGCTACACTGTTGCTGTTAAAATTACTAAGAAACTTTACAAAGATATGGATATCCTTGCTCTGTCTCACCATTTTAATCAAAACAGCATGAAGAGAAAAGACTTCACTAGATTGTTTATGGATGTGTCATTTTTATATTGAATAATTGCATTAAAAATAGATTTAATAAATAAATCTATAATAAATAAATAAATAAATAAATAAATAAATAAATAAATAATAGATTTAATAAAAATAGATTTAATAAAATAAAAAAATTTAGTGCTTAGTCTGCCAACAACCATTCTTCTTCTCAAGAAGGTGATACCTGACAATTAGATATATTTCATTGAAATACTGAAAGCTTAAGTTAAGCCAAGCCTGTGCATCACTACGAATATCAGAGCAATGCATATACCAGAGCAATACCAGAAAAAATTTATCTCCTTGTGAATTTTGTGAGAATGGACTTAAATTTTCACAAATACGTTTTTCAGAATGTTCTCTTGTAAATACATTTCAATCCATGGGCTATTTGCAAATTATTTGCTATAATGATTAGTCTCAATATCTCATTTTCTCAGTCTATCCTGAAGCCTATTCCTGAAGCTTGTTGAAGGCAAGAATGTTCAGTGAACACAAACTTAAAGCAGTCTGTAACAGTATAGGCAGCTCTTAGATAAATCTTTGTCTATGTGAATTCTGAATTAATAAATTTATTCCTAGGGAATTGTCAGTGTGATCATCATAGAAGGAACGATATACATGCAGAGTAATCTATTTTTAAGATGAGTATTATGTCAGACAATGTCTCAAAATCTTTTTCACCTTTTTTTTAWTTTTTTTTWWAWTTTTTTTAATGATTCCAGGAAGCTGTGTATGCAGTATATCTAATAATATATATTTTTCTTTTTATTCTGCAAACACTATTTAGGAAAAAAAAAAGGAAAATATTTAATCAAATTTTTTATGTTCTCAAAAATATGAGTAATGTTTTTATGTATTTCAGTTTCATTCATATTGTGGTCAGACATATTCAATATTTCTAAGTAGGAGATACTGTACTAGCTGTTTATTTACTGTACGAGCTGTTTATTTTTACTAGCACTTTTGTTTTCTGAGACTTTCACACTCAACAGCTATCTTTTGAGTTGTGACTAATTCTTGTGTGGCATTCCATGATGATGAGTGAAATATTATAGAAGTTCTCTCTAGGCTTATTCAGAACAAATTTTCAACAGGAACATTAAGGTCTAAAAAGCACGTGTCATACAGGAGTTCATTTGAAAATGATTAACCATTAATTTTAATTTAATGAAAATTGACTGACAAGGGTAGGTTCCTGTCAATATACTGCTTTGAAGAGAACAAAAATGTGAAAAAATATGTCATAATCAACAGGATAATTTTTTCATTACATGCAATTCTAAAAATATGTGTTTTAATGGAAAGCATGTGCCTTGCTGCTTTAGCTACCAAAATGTCATATTTGAGTGTGCAATTACTATGCAATTAGAAAATACACATTGCTGTGAAGAAATAGAAGAATCAAGGATGAAATTCTGGGCTATTTTATCCTATCAAGAAATCTTCACTTTGATGGGGAAGACCTTGTGCGTTAATTTCAAGTATCTTATGATATGAAGCAATTCCTGAGAAGAATTTAATTACAGTTTTTTAAGGGAAATGCATTAATCTAATCTAAACTCACAGCCATCATCAAATTTAAGAAGCAACAGCATCAACAGTAATTGTTATAGATATTACCTGAATTAAYCTATTACAAATCTGGAAAGACACTGTGATCTATTCAGAAAAAGACGGTCACATTTCCTGACAATTTCCCTCTGCTGAGACAATTCATCCATTTGTGTGTAAAATCTGTTCAAAACGTAGAGCTGAACTTCTCTTTTGTTTTCAGAGAGGAAAACTGCCTTCAAGTAAGATGAATCTGAAGAACACCTTAGATCTGAAGAATCTGAGTATATGTATGCATGAATATATATAACGATATATTCCAGTGCTATCTGAAAAGTTTCCAGGAATATAAAGATGTACTATATTATAGAATTAAGTCATCAAGTGAGAAGTCATTATAACAGTGTATGAAAATGTTACCATTACCTATAGTAACCACAGTATCATGTCTTTCTTATTATTATTTTCTAATTTGCCATGCAAAATTATAACCTTCTTTTAATGGATTTTTATTTAAAGCATATTAGGACATAATCTTTATTACTATCTTATTAGGACATAATCTTTATTACTATCTATTTATAAACATAGAATTTAATGTACTTCTAATAATTATTTTCTGAAACAAATGTCTACTATAGCTGTGCTGGAATAAAGGGAAGGTTATGAAAAGGGATTCTCTGCTTTTACACTTTTATGGATTGACTTGAAATGATAATGCTCAAAAAATTTCTCTTGAAGTTGAATCTCTAATATATAGAGATTCTAACTTCATAATGTATAATATATATATACTATAATATATATTATAATATATAATATAATATGTATAATATAATATATAACTGAATAATAGAGATCTAACTGAATTTTCTGAAGCTGCTTATCAGAAACTAATATGCCTGATCTCACTATTCACTTATGGGGAGAAAGAAAGAGAAAAGAAACTTAGTTTACAGAATTTACCACTCCAACAGAATAATTTGGAGACCACAGGATGTATGTGGTTCAAGGTCTTTTCTGTTGCTCACAGAAAAGATTTAGTGTAGATTCTCCTCTCTACTCTTTCCCCTTTGAACTGCAAAAGTAATCCTCAGTCATATTACTCCAGAGCTTTATAGCTGTCGCTCTAGTTTCTGTGTCTTGATTACCCACATTTCCCGCACACTGGTTTAACCCTGCAGGAAAAGGAATTGGGAAGCAAGGCAGGACTGGCTCACGTGGTAACCAGGTGACTGAATGTGGTAGCCAGGGCTTCCCAGGGCAAACATAAATGATACTGAGAATTTCAGCTCACCAGCTGCTCAACTAACAATGACCACCTTTGCCAGAGCAAAGACAGTGCAGAGCTCCTAAATTGCAGTGGTTGAACTTGGACATGAAAGAGATATTTCAGCTCCTTTTGAATGGTATGTGTCTCCAGGAAAAGAGTCAAAGAGACACAGCAGGCAATGCAGCCTGCCTTCAACATGACTTTTCAATAAAGAACCAGAGAACCAGAGTCTTTTCAATAAAGAACCACTTGATGAAGATAAGAGATCCTGCTCTTGGAAAGTTCTTGGTCAGACATGGTACCAAATCCTCTGACCCTCATTCCACTAGCATGCATGATTTTTGACCTGTTGTAATAAATCAATGTAGCATCTTTCACCTGCAAAATCCTTACTGCTTGCAGATGTGTTGCTCTGCAGAGAAAACTGCTACATGAATTTGAGTATATGCAGCTATGGAAATTCTCTTGAATTTTGACAGCAAATGACATGTTTTTGTTATTGATTCCTGTTAGCACTTGTGATCAAAAATACGCTGCAAATGACAAGAAGAAATTTATCTGAACTGGTAATMGTCATAATTCAGTATATATTTTAATCATTACGTGAATTTTATGATTTTCTCAAATGTGATTTTTATTTTTTCTCAAAAGATTTTTCTTCTGAGTCCTTTAATTAATTCCAGAAACACATAGTACCATGTGTATTTCAGTTACCTCAGTAACTGAATTTAGACACACAAATAGCACTGATTACACAGTCCAGGGTCTTTCTCATTTTAGCTGTGTCCCATTTACATTGGTTTGGTATTAGCACTGAGGAAAAAGAAAGTCACTACAAGACTGGAAAATGTTTTCTTGAGAGGCTGAACTCTCTGACCTGGAGATTTCAAGACTCAAATCTACACAGCCTTGAGCAGTCTTGTCCAACCTCAGACTTGTCCCACATTCGGGCAGGGAGATGGTGTACAGACCTCCTGAGCTCCCTTCCTTCCATCTTCATTCTTCAAAACTGGCCCACAGCTCTTGAGGAGAGGGTCTTTTTCCCTTTCACAAGCCCTGATCCATAAACCRTGTGCCTATGAATTCGTAGACATATACACCCATGAAATAACAGCAATTCTGACTCTGAATTCAGTGAACTTCAGATCAAAGTTAGAATCTACATGAAATTTATTCCCAGTCTCATTGTTCACTAAAAGAAAAAAGCGATGAAAATAGAAGTTCTCATATACTCTGGTGATCTTAATGCCACCCCTAAAGTAGTTTCTTAGGAGGTTTTTTTTTTTTTTTTTTTTTTTTTTGTTGGCGTTGGTCTACCAGTGGTGCTTGGATGTCCCACGGGAAAACTTTCCATGAGTTCATCTCCCAGTAATACCGTTGGCTAGT
>NW_020454194.1:2447002-2460453 GCF_003342845.1 Nothoprocta perdicaria
TCCCAGTCTCATTGTTCACTAAAAGAAAAAAGCGATGAAAATAGAAGTTCTCATATACTCTGGTGATCTTAATGCCACCCCTAAAGTAGTTTCTTTTTTTTTTTTTTTTTTTTTTTTTTTTTTTTTTGTTGTTGTTGTTCTAACAGTGGTGCTTGAATGGCCCACAGGAAAACAATTCATGAGTTCATCTCCCAGTAATACCGTTGGCTAGTATTACATTTTCCAAATATTTCTGGCATGACACTTATACCATACTGTCACAATAAACCACTTTGCTTAAGAAATCTGTCCTGATCTGGCTATAACTTATATCCTTGTACAAAAAAAAAAAAAAAATTAAGTGAACTTGGACTCAAACCAAGGTTGCGGTCTTCATATTCTTCTGTAGAAATAGGCCTGTTGCTACCTCGGCATTTTAATATGCCCCTGCCTGTGAAATTTTATGAGGTAGTCATAACCACCACAGCCCACATCTTTCCAGTCTCTCAAGAAGGAAGAATACTCCCTTATGATTTGTATAACTAGCATTACAAAGTAACTATTATTTAATTTATCTGTCTTTAGGAAGAGGGAAAAAACTCTTATGGGCAACACAAGTAACTAAAGTGGTCACTTTAGGAGAGAAGACTAAGAAACATGTCCTTGACTGCTCGTGGTCAGCAGGAAGACATAATTAAGGAAACATCTAAGCATAATACAAATGGCTTTGCATTTATTTTACTTAATTGGGACTAGTAAAAAGTAAAATTATTTTTCTGCTATAAGATCAATTACAGGGTCTCTATTTATAGAACAGCTTCTATCATGGGCCAGTGAGAGATTTGTATGGATTTCCTTTGTCATGAAATATTCTAAACTGAGAACAAGTGGAATAAAGACCATTAGCCTATCAAAACCATAGAAGACAGAATTATTCTGTATAAGTCATTCTTCTATAGCAACTAAAGGCGTAAAGGACTTACATCTCTGGAATTAGTTCTGATTTTGTCCAAGTTAATTTAATATTTTTTAGGAAATTTCTGCAGAAGAACTGACATTTGGAAATCATAATTCTTGATCACTCAATGAATTTGCAGATGACTGCTGTATGCACAATATGGTATTTATCTCAGTTAACCCTAACTTTAAATCTGAACTAGTCACTAAAGAAACCTTCAGTGGGAGGAAACTTTTGGTAAGTGTTTTGTCTGACTACCTGACTTATTTTTTTTTTAAGAGAATATTTTTAAATGTGGTGCGGTGGGAGGCTTAGATGAATCACATCCTGCAACTGTTTATTTCTCTCCGATTACAAAGTTATAAAGTAGTCCTGAAGTGACTTACTAAGATGGCAAGGTGGATACTATCTGCTCTACTCTATTGTGGGAAAATAGCACATTAATAGAATTTTCTAGAGTAATGCTTACCAGATGCCATCTATTGCTGCCAGTAGAAAGAAAGTCTGAAGTGCTGATCATTGCCTTTATGAAACAGGCTTATGAGACTTGCAAGCACTTTGCTATGGAATGTCCCAGAGCCCTATAGAATGGTGCTAAGGATAGAGTTACATACAGCTGCTATTTTGGGCCAGATCTGCAACTTGTAGAGCAGCTTTTACATGTGTTGATGAGTATTTAATGTCATTCACATAGTATATATAAACAAAATCCTGCTGTCTTCATTTTGGTGTCTGCCAGATGTATTTTAATAGCTTGAAAACTGTTTTTGATATTAAAATACTCGAATAACTKCTCTAAGTATGTGAAAATATACAGTGAACTTCCTACAATTCATTGTGAATCACATCCTGTAAATATGAATTTGTATTTTTCCATGTGGATGGAATAATAAATATATTTCATACTATTTTCAGACATGTAAAGGTTAAAATGACCCCCCAAAATCTTTTCATACAAAGTGAAATTTTCACACTGCTTCCAACCAAAATATAGTTTGTTTGCCACYAAACAAGCCACCAAAAAAACACAGTTTATTTTTTGCTCTCCTGATTGAATAATTTTTTTCGTGGTCTTTTTAGCTCGTGCCCAGATTGCATCAGCTTCTCAACACAGCTCTAATGAAATAAAGTATTGTGAAAGTGTTCTACGTAGCTGACTGTCTGTAATAAATTTCTTAAATAAATACAAATTAAGATCTCATGAGAGCTGATAGTGCATCAAAAGCATTCTTTCTCAACCATTGAACATCTGTGGGACTTGTCCAGTGAACTTACCAGTTCACTGGTACTTACCAGGGACTTACCAGTTGAACCAAGTCAGAATTGGTATAAAGATCCTACTCAGTCTGATCAACATCTTTTGCATATCCTTGAAGGTTTTCCCATCATTTACGATTTACTGTTGAACAGACAGGAATTTTACTCTTTGCAGCTCTCAGATACTGTGCAATCACAACAATTATATTAGTAGTTCTCCTTAAAAAACAGATCTTCTTTTTTATTCTCTTTGACAATTGATCTTTTTGCAGGAAAATTTTAATGACTAAGTGATAACTAGTTTCTCTCAATATCCCCATGAAAATCAAACCTACTGCTGTTATTAATCAACTCAAAATACAACACCTTAAAACTATGCTCAATCCACTCAGTCTCCAAGTTTTCTTTTTCTTTTCTTTTTTTTCTTCTAAAATATGTTTTTGAATAGGGTTGACGAAAATGTTCTTCATTAAGAAGCACAATGTGTCTTTCATAGTGTTAGATATCTAAATTCTGCACATGTCAAGTGGACCAAGTACCAAGGGCTTTGGCAGACCAGAGGCTTATCCTCCAAATCCCTGGGTGAAACAAGGTTTCATTCATCCACACTGGCATTGTTTAATAACACAGAACAAGTTCATAGAGAAGTTTCCATGACGTGTGTGTATATACTGACAAAGGAGACCAAAAGGGATCAAATTTATCAGTAAAGAAGGAGTACAGTACTCTTCTTCATGTCGAAGAGGAGTAAGGAAGAAGAAAAGAAATAGTGCTATTCTGGTAATGAATCTGACTTAAAATGAGGATCTTTTAATACTGGCACCAGAAATTAAGGTTTTATTTGGGCTTAAGTTCTATTAAAATTAGGAACTTCAGGCGTGTGATGCAGAAGCTGAGATGGTAAGCATATGCATATTAATGGACGCTGCAACATAATATAAWGCAATGTTGTCTGCTCTTTCAGAAGAGGACATCCTGAACAAACTATCTCACCTTACCTACTGTAGACACAAAAGATCAGATAAAAGAAAGTCAAAACAAATAGGTCAAAAAATGTTGAGAGCAGAAGAGAAACATTGCTAAAGGTGGTCTGTGAATTGAGGAGGGTCTCCTGTCTCGACACTTAGAAGCGCTCAAATCTGTGGTCTGTTATCTCAAAGAGTAATTTTTAGCCCTTTGCAAAATAGCCAGTTGCTGTGCTGTTAGGGAACAGCACGCAAAAACAGTACASTATTCCACAGCTGAGTTGCAGAAATAGCTGGCATTGTGAATGTAAATAGGACCGTAAATTGGACAAGAAGGCTCATGAAGCGAAGAAGGTGGGAATTATTTATTTTTAAGATGTACTATCCAGAAAATGAGTGAAGAACAGCAAATAGGGAATAGGRAAACATATGCAGGATTCTGTTTTTCACATGATGAAAACCAAATGGAACATGATACTTTTATGAAGAGCAGCTGAGGATAGGTGCTGTCAAATAAAACAGTCAACTTCTGCAAAAAAATAACATCTTAAAATGTATTGGTCAATATACCTGTCGAGGAAGAAAGTGTCTTGTAAAAGCGAAGACAGCTCCAGGTGGGCTGGATGTTGCAGTTTCTATGAGTTTGACTCAATATCCTAGCTAAGGGTGAAGAATGAATAAACCTAGTCCTTCTGAAAAACAGCATGCCACTTTATACATGACATAGCACTTAAGCAAGTGACTTGGTTTCTAAGATATCCTTGCACTGGGAGGTTGGGAGTTCAATTTCCAGCTGGGGTTAAAGCTCGGCCTTGGCCCCTGTCATGAATTTAAATCTACTCTGTCTTCAAGGAGCTGAAGAAATCTTGTCAGTTAGAGTAAATAATGGGAGATCAAAGCTAGCTACCTTTCTGTACAAAGGCTGCCAGGGAAGACCGATCACCATTTAGCACTTCTTGACCTTTAAACTGTATTTTCATAAACAATCTGTTATCAATTCAGGTAAAAACACTTAGTAGAAGATTTGAAGTGCAAAATATATCACATTTTATAGACACTTTACACAGAATTTAAAATTATTTGTGCCTCTACTTGCTATACAAATCAGTAACTGGAAGAATCATTTCCTCCTTCCCTTTCAGGATTGCTACTTATTTTTATTGCAGTAAGTGTGGACGTTATTCCTGTAACTTAAAGTTTTATTCTGGATGCATTTTGCTTTATCATCATTGCACAAGAACAACAAAAATGACTTTCTCAAATTTTGTCTGAATCTTTGAAACCAGAGACAAATTTTGGATTTTTTTGATAAAGTACTCATAAAATATGATGCATATATAAATGTGTGTATCTATATATGTATATGTA
Source organism: Nothoprocta perdicaria (assembly GCF_003342845.1). Taxonomy (NCBI): domain Eukaryota; kingdom Metazoa; phylum Chordata; class Aves; order Tinamiformes; family Tinamidae; genus Nothoprocta; species Nothoprocta perdicaria. The sequence goes on from NW_020454194.1 coordinate 2,451,530, forward strand.
TACATATACATAYACATGCACATATATAAACATACATATGTATACATATACACATATATACATATATGTATATATAAATGTATATACATATATATATGTATATATACATGTGTATATATATATATGTGTATATATATGCGTATATAAATGTATAAATGCACTTGTTGTTTTAGAATAGCCCTGAGTCTCAGTCCTTGCTCCTAGGATGGTTCAAATATGCTGAAATTATGTAGTAAGTACGATTGCCATGTTAGTTGACAACTCAGCATGTTAGACTACATGGACATGTTTCTGCCTTTGTTTTCTCCTATCTTGTAAATCCTGCTTATGGATGTGTGTAAGTATTTATTTATTTCTTTGCAACATTACTGCTTGGAAAACATGCCTTCCTTCCAGCATTAGGAGAGGTGGGAGATATAAGTTTGGATTTACATGAACTAAGAATTTATTGTATCTCTTCAATATTCTGTGAGTGGTAGTAAGGAATTTATCTATGCTATCAACTTTTTCTCTCAAYGCACTTTTATAGTATGAGCTCTGATTGTTTCTTTGAATTAGTGCAAAGACTCACCTTGCAAAACTGACATATGAGATATATTTGCCAATGGAGAGAAGATATTTCTCTGCCACTCCAAAGGATAGAGCAGAGCTTGAGGGATGCACTGTTCTTTCCCACATATCAGTGTCCTCACAGTGTGCCTGTGAATAGGGTTCTCTGTTTCCCCTCGTTCATTCTGAATTTCATTCTGAAAGCATTTGAGCAGTACAAGCTGTCTGCCTTCTCAGTGTTGATACACTTAAAGGTTTGTTGGTTGATAACCAACCATCATTTCTTCTAGTATGTTGTCCCTTGCAATGATTTTAAAATCTTTTCTTCCTTCCAACTAAGGTTCAAGCTAGTCAAATCTCATATCTTACCTCCACCACTTAGCGTTCCACTACACAGAGACATTTTTTTTGGTAATTGTATGGGTACCATATTTTGAATAGTTTCATATGGAATAGTATATATATGTATTCTAAAAAAAGGCCTAGTAATGTTTAATGAAAACTATTTAATGAACTGGCCTATGTGCACCCTGCTAGGAATTTGGAAATAGGGAAAGAAAATAAGTGATATAAAAAAAAAAAATCTCCCAAGCCAGAAAATGGGAGCCGGCTCCAATATTTTCAACAACAAAAGACTTTATTACACATTGAATTTGTCCAGTTTTGTTTATGAGCATGCCTGTAGATTTTCATCTTTGACTTCTAGAGTTACATCTGAAATCAGCAGTTCAAAAAATCTGCAAAAATAAAGAAAAGCAAATATAAAAATTTTAATTATTTTCACATTTTAAATCTGTCATTAAATTAAGAAATGTATCTTACTCCTTCAGCATAAAACTCTCAGAAAGGGTTTTAAGAAAGGAGTCTTTTCAAAAGAAGGTGGAATTTTCTGTAATGCAGGACATAGTCGTCTGCCTAGATAATTCCTGGAACTCCTTTAAAGGCACTATCTTAAATATATATCTTAAATATACATTAAATAATACTAAAAACAATACCATTCTTTCAGTTCTTTTTCTGTTTTTTTTTTCTGTTTTTTTTTTTCTTTTTTAGGCAGATCCTTGAATAATCTTGAAAGGGAGCTTATATATTTTCTTAATATTGCTTTATCTGTCTTTCTAATAAAAAAGTTCAAATAAATGAGTTTTAAAAACTTACCCCAACCTTCCTTCCCCCGCCAAACCCCTTAATTTAATGAAAATAAAATTAGATCCATGCCACAAAAAAACATATACACAAGTTTAATATTCTATACACGACTTGTTCCAATGAAGTTCATCGATTTTTGTTGCTGAGGTAAGCAAGAATTTATTACACAATAAGGCTTCCTCTATTTAGAGAAAATAAAATTTAAACTGTATAGTCTATGCAATGGAATTCTTGCTATAAATAAGCTATTTTACTGTAGTGCTAGTGAGGAAAATTTAAATTAATAGTCCGAGAATCCACATGAAATTGAATAAAATGAATCAGATCTTCAGCTATTGCAAACTCATATAGCTTGAAAAGAGCTGAAGACACACCATCATTTGACTCTTTAGCGAAATGCTTCTAAAGGAAAATAAACTCACCAGCATTACATGTTTTCCACTTCATTTAAAAACTTGCATTCAATACATAATTACAAGACAGATATATCACATTATTTAAATCTTTTTTTTGTTTCTATATCTGTATCTTAATGTGGAGAAGGATCTGGAGCCTGCATACATCCTGTATACATTTTTCTATATCACTATTAATTGTTAATAATTCTTCCCTAAAGAGATTATACCAATGTCCTCCATTCTCAGTGGCTCTGTATTCTCCTTCTTTCATATCAAAAGTGTATTACTTTTCCATAAAAATATATTTGTTTTTAAAGCTCCACAGAGTTTGAATTCACAGTGACAAACATAGTGTTTAAAGTTTTAGAATTACCTAGAAAATCTTACTTTCATGAAGTCTTTCCAGTGAGCCTGCCAATGTCCCAGTAGCACCACGTGTTCAGGGATAGTCTTTAATGGGATGCCTAGGAGGTTCTGTCCCCATTCAATGGGGACACAATTTACCTTCTTTCTCTCTCTCTCGCTCTCTCTCTTTTTTTTTTTTTAAATCTGAAAAAAGTATGTCAAACTGGTGGTCATGTGGAAAACATTTTTGTAATAAATTTTGTGACTAATAAAAAAGTCTTCATTTCCTAAAACTGCTGAACATTTTGCTGAAAAAGGTACTTGCCTCATTCTGAGCAGGAGTAATGATTTTAAGACAAGATGTTATCATAGAGGAAGAGTTTGTGGCAAGTAGAAATTTTTAAATAACGAGGGTTAGGAATGGTATAAGGTTAGAGGAAATTTATGTCATGGAGGTGGATTAGTGAAAAGGTGGTCAGGAATTTGGCTCTGATGTTTGTCATGTGGCCCTGTTGTGTCATCACCCCTGTAAGTGAGGTGTATGGGGTATGTACATACATGTGTGTGAGCATACATATTTATGTGCAGTTTCCAAACCTCAGCCAGATGTTGTTATTTTTGGTTACTGCCAATGTTTATGAATCAAAGCATTTAGAATAACCAATCTTGCTGAGGTTGACCACAGCATAAAATGGAAAGAATGATTTTCAGAGTGTTAGCRCTTCTTTAGAGAAATTCTGGAACACATGAAGGGAGAAAAATGGTTCATAAATTATGCATGTATTTACTTAGTTTGAATGCTTCAGAAATAAAGATTACAGATCTTTGATGGCTGATGTTTACTTAGCTTTTGGTGAGAAATAGATGCAATCTCTGCCCAAGAAATGGCAGCCAACACAAAGCACAGACCTTGTATGGTGCTGGGAATAATGAACTGCTCAATGTGGTTATATTTTCAAGGTTATATTTTCAACATCTCTTATCTATGGAAAAGAAGAACAACTTTCTGTATCTTTGTGCTAAAAAATGGCAATCACATTCAAAAAAAGTGCAGGGTGACCAGTGGCACTCAAAAATAGGGTTGGACTTGCCCATAAGAACAGATCCCACCCAGGTCAGATCACGGAAAGTGAGCATGAGGTTATACAGCTGGACGTGTAATCGTGTAATGTCCAAAAAAAAAAAAAAAAGTAGGAAAGGAAAGTAGGAAAAAATCTCTCTTTGCTGGTCTGTTGAAGTCTTCAGTCACTATATGGTGCTCTCAGTAAATATAGCTAATGACAAACATAATCTGGTACTTTGATAYAGTGTGGCAGAGTGTTGGAAGTTTCATAATTTAAATACCAAACTAAACCTTAGGAAAGTATCTGCCTAAGATTTCCAGAGGTTATGACATTTTCTTATTCTTCAGCTAGCCGTTAACAAAACAAAACAAAAAAATATTATTACTAATTATAAAGTTTTCCTCCTGCATTTTACTTAATTTAATTCTTATGCAAAAACAGTTCTTTGGGTATAATCTTTATTACCAGATGTTTATATAAATGAAATCAAGTAGTTTAGCCCCTTATGGATACAGCTAAACTTGCCCTTTATACTTATATTTATACTGGTGATAAGTGGATAAGCCTTTTCTTACTAAGTTCACTAATTCTTCTTCCAGCATTTTTTCTTGATATCTCACTGGCCTGAGGGTTCTGATGAAGACAGGGACAGAATATGTTAAAAATACTGACACTTGAATACTTAGTCTATGAACACAGATTATATAATTGCATTTTTTACTTTAATGCCACAGTGGAGATCACCAAAGTACTATATCATTAAGGGTTATTAACTTTTCAATAACTCACTGCTTGCAATAAATTTCAAACAATTTACAATTCGTGTTTCTACCTTAATTTGGATTGATTTTTACTCTCCTTTAAAGAGATTCCTGTTTGAAGAGGACTCTCTCAAGCGAGTGGAATGCATGTCAGTTTAGCAGAAACCCAAGGAAATAAAAAAATATGTCTATCTGAATGTTATAGGAGTTTGGCATGGAGCACACTAGTATCACTCCTGTCTGGTTAGTCACAAATGTATCCAGCTATAAAATAATAATAATAATGAAAAAGTCTGAGTTGGCGTTAGGTCAACACCTACTGCTTTTTAATAAGACTAGAAATGTACAAAATATAAAGTGAATTTTATGTTGCCAGAAAGGGTTTAACTTACAGAAAGCTCAGCAATATCTGTATGAGACACCCCCCCAAACCTTCCCTGTTTTGAGAGGAGTTGTGGTTGCACAGACTAACAGTTTTAAAGTTTTCAGAAGGTGAGAAAGTATAATAATTTTCAACAACCAATGGGAATATTCCTATTTCTATTTTGCATTAGTCATTTAGTATGAAATGAGAATATGCTCAAATAAAGCATATTGGAAGTGAAAGTCTCTATGAATGAGATGATTGTTTTTTAGAAACAGGAAATATTTTCCCTGACGAAAAAAACTCCACAGTTTTCATGCTTATTTCTGTGTCTTCCTTTCTATTATACTATCCTCCTAAGAATGCATAAGAGTTTGCTGTCAGCTTTATATCAGTTTGCTCTCAAAGCTAATTATTATCATGATGTAAAATTAGCTCGCCCTTTAGTTTTATTGGAGAAGTAGGAGACATTCCTACATACACATTTCCAAGACACAGTTTAGGAATTTTATTGCTATTGTTGTTACCGCTATTTTTAAGTAAACTGATATATTTCTAAAAACAGAAATAAATCTATTCTTAGTCCAGGCTTTTGGAGACTGGTGTTTTGCAGTAAGCAGAAAAATTATTAAACAAAAGTGTACATAAACAACTCATATGTTCATATACAAGCTTTATCCTCCACTGCTATGTATTATCCTTCTGAAGAAACCTGCAGTTTTCTCTTGAGTTTTCCAATCACCCATTTCTAGCTAGCTAGTTTTCTCCTACTTTATAGCTCAGTAAGTCTTACACCTCTGCTATGCTGCTGCTTCTCCTTTGTACGCCCAGTTTGTTCTTAGGTCTGTCCATGCTAATGTTCCCCATTCCTGCTGTTGGACTAAATCAATTATGGACTATATATATATATATATATATCTTATATATATATAAGCTAAAGACTCTATCAGTCATAGCAATGTAATTAATAACAGTGAAGTAGCACATTCAAACTCATTGGTCGAAAGAGGACTTAGGTAAGCATAATGGAGAGAAACAAAGAAACATAAGATGTTATRTAGAATGTATAGATAAAGGACTCTGGTATGAGAAAAGCTCTGTAAATAAGATAGATGGTTTCCTAATAGATAAGCTGAAAATCAGCCTCTGGGAATTTAAAAGAAAAGATGGAAAACATTTAAGGTATGCAATAGGAACATCTAACAGTGGCATGGACTTGACTGGGTATATCAGAGTTTAAGTTAAAGCTAGCATTTCAAACAGAATTCAGGTTCTGTTCAGATTGAATCTTAACATGTTTAAAACCTGTAAAATTCAGAGGCTCCAAGTAAAACCATGGTATTTGTTCTATTACCAAATAAAAATTCACTGAATTCTTTCAAAGCTCAAAACACTCATTGTTTTTCAGTTCTTCCTATTTGCTGCTTCTCTTTTAACATACATTTTTGAAAATAATAGATGCCATGATAGATGATAGGACTTCAGTTTAACAGTTATAGCCTTTGGCTTCCTGTCCGGAGAAAAAAAGAACATTGATTCCTATAAAAAACCCCAATATTTCATGAAGACTAAAATGTAATGTTGGGCAAAGATTTCCTTTTCTAAGGCTTTTATTGAAGTGTTCATGAAATGATAGTTCTTAACTTTCCCAACAAAAAAAAAATATATTTTAAAATATGTTAGACCCACTAGGAATCAACAATCCTTGGAATGTAAAGCTAAATGTAGTTTTTGAATCTTTCAGACAGTCTGAGTAGTAAGTCTAAGCAGAATTCTGCAGCCTACAGAATGATCATCCCCTTAAATCTGATTGAAATTTTGTCAAAAACTAGCCTTTCTGTGGTTGTAAAGGTGTGTTGAAATTAGGTATTACTGCAAGATGAATCCACACAGACGGTTTTATATTCCCTCTCTATCCCCCTCTTAATGCCTTATAAAATGAGAATTCATCACATTGATGAACTCTACAAATGAGAAAAATCTTTTTACATGAGCTTTAATTCATTTGGGTTAACTTCTTCTTATTGCAATAACCTGAAACAAATGACAGATTGACATGAGTATGAAATACTTCTTTAACGAACTCTTGCAAGTACAATCTAGACCTTCAGGCTACTGACATATAAATCTCTTTTATACTGTCTGAACAGTTACAGTGGATTTGAGACTGATAATTGACTGGTGTGGATTAGCTTCTTAGTTTGTAATGTGGTCATATTCAGGTTTTATGGTTGAGGAGTCTATTACATGTCACTTTCCTCAACTACATCAGTTCATCTTGTTTGTGCTTATTTTAGCTTGAAGTTTCAGAAGAGGTAGATGCCAAAATGTCAGTGTGTGTGAACTCCTGTAATACCCAAATAATGTACTTTCTCTGAGATTCTTATTTCTGAGATCTTGTTAATGCAGCTAGTTAGCCTATTTGTTTTGCCAGCTGGAACACTGCAGTTTAAGGTTGGAAAAGAAAACTCCCTGCTTTCATTAGCCAATTGAAACTTCGAATTCATTCCTTTTTAGAATAAAAGGATATCCTTCTCAACTTCTCTCCATACTTCTCAAGTCACATACTGTATTATTTGAACTGCATAACTCAGGAACAGACTTTAATACAGAAAAATTACTTACTATTACTGGTATTCTGCTAAAATTTATACACTGGGTCTACATCCATGCTGGCTGTTCTGCAAAACTATAACAAAATAATCGGCACTATTCTTTGGAGAGGAAAGTGGTTAAATAAGTAAAGTTAACATGGATCTCTTCAATGGCTGCTATAAATAACTGAGTAAGGAGAAATAATAAAAACTTCACATGATACATACTGCTTCCTATTCAGAGAGAAACACAGAATCAAGCTTTTAAATTCAAATGATAAGTCACAAAGGACTTTTTCTACTTCAGGAGAGAGCTTACARCCTTTTACAAGATACTCATTAAAATATTAGCAACGTAGCAATATAGGTTTAAGTTTGTCTTTGCTTACCATGCCACTAAGTTTAGTGATGTCAGCTTTGTASTGACTTATTTTTTCTTTTTTTTTTGAATTTTACCTAAAGAATTCTAAATGGTTAAGTCATTGACCATTCTAGTGGTTAATGATTCTAATGGTTAATTGATAATATGTCAAATTGAAGGGTGACTGAAATGGGCATATTTAAATTATTGTAGGTCAGACTTCCTGCCAACAGAACATCCACCATAAACAGCTAAGGACAATGACTTGCAACAATGTAATTCCTGTAAAAACACAATTTCTAAAATCTTGGATATATTTCAAGAACAACAACAACAACAGAAAACGACACAACAAAACAAAAATTATGCAAACAAATATTATATGATTGCTCCCAATTTATTTGTATTGTAATTAGATTAGGTGGAATATGAAAGGAGTGGGGAAATGCGTTATGAGAGTTCTGTGGGATGGATGGCATTCACATRTGGAAGAAGTGGCCATGCTATCAGACATAAATTGTTTGTGGATGAACACTGTGCTCAAAATATAATTTCCAGGATAATTGGAATACTATATGTAATTTCTTTTTCATCTAGCAACATGAAAAAGGTTTGAAACAAATGGCTTTTTCTGAGTAAGCTACCATCAGAGATTGCAGAGGAATTGCTAGTCATTGGTCTTAATGTTAGAGTTCCCCACAAAACAAACTGTGGCATTAGACCAAAGTGTAGTATCTCATAGTATTCAGCGTGGTTTTAATCTTGCCTTAAAAAGCAGAATATATGTTAAATTCATCAATTAAATATGTAAATAAAAAAGGGAATTTTATTTGTCAGGCAGAGGGGGCAGGAGACCTGCGTGGATGAGCAGAGAGCTCCTGACAAAACTCCAGCAGAAGAAAGCAATATATAGAATGTGGAAAAAAGGACAGGCCACTTGGGATAAATACAGGAACRTTGTCAGGGAATGCAGGGRYGCAACAAGGAAARCTAAGGCAAAATTGGAATTGAATCTGGCACGGGATGTTAAGAATAACAAGAAAAACTTCTTCAGATATATCAATAACAAAAGGAAGGTCAGGGAGAAYGTGGGACCACTAGTRAATGGGGTGGGTACCCTGGTTACAAAAAACACGGACAAAGCAGAGCTGCTGAATGCTGCTTTTGCTTCCGTGTTTGTCGGGGGCAGCCCTCTAGAATCCCAGGCCCTAGGGACACACGAAGAGAGCSAGAGAGAGGAAGGCTTGCCCTGGGTAGAGGAAGAGTGGGTCAGAGAGCATCTAGGGAGCCTCGACACCCACAAATCCATGGGCCCTGATAGGATGCACCCCAGAGTGTT
>NW_020454194.1:2461728-2592991 GCF_003342845.1 Nothoprocta perdicaria
GATCTTTAAAACCCGCTTGGATGCAGCCCTGTGCCACGTGCTCTAGGTGACCCTGTGTGAGCAGGGGGGTTGGACTCGATGACCTCTGAGGTCCCTTCCAACCTTCGGCATTCTATGATTCTATGATTCTATGATTCTATGATTTTCCTGTCACTTTGAAGAAAAAAGAAAAGGAAAATATTTGCTTCCTAGATTTTAAAAAAATGCTTCTATCTTTGCTTAAATCTTGGCAATAGACACAAGTTTAAAGACTACGAAGAGAGTTCTTTCTGAAAACAATATTTTTATTTCTTGGATTCATCAGTGTTCTTTTGAATTGTTGAAATGTTTATATATATATATATATGAAATAAATAATAACAAACAAATAACAAACAAACAAAAAGCATATTTGGTGCAAAGAAAGAAGTCCTGACCAAATTTCTTTTATTCTGGATCTTACTCTTAATTTTAAGCATTTGTTTGATTTTAAACATCCAACTCCACTGCCATTAAAATTTCTCCTTAAGTTCAGGTATGTATTCTGATGCATACTTGTTTGGTTCTGGGATCAAGTATTTACCTTCCTAAGRCAATATTGATTTCTAGAGGAGTTCAAATATCTATATCTGTATATAAATAGAAGTTCAAAAAATCTTAATTCTACTGACAAAAATGAAAAAAAACTTCCTTAGCACTGAAATAAGGAAGGAATCTCTGAAAAAAGAACTTTCCAGCTTGCAATATATCACCTCCCTTGTCGATAGCAGAAAAAGATTTCTCAATTGAATGACATATGATTGTCATTTCTGAGAAGGGAATATAGTAGATGACTTATGTTTTTGAAAAACCAGATATGCATCTTCCACTGTTGAATCTAGACAACAATGTTTTATTTACAGATAAAAAAAAATATTCTGACTAAAAACTCCCTCAGAGGAAGGCAATGATATTCCCAATCTCAAGCCACGCTAATTGCTCCTTTTCAGCTGACACTACTGAAAACAAGTATATTCTTCTAAGAGAAAATGAAAGATGTCATTTAAGCTCAGGAAAGTTTAACATTTAGTTTCTCTGTGAGACAAAACTCTTCTGTTTTCTTTTCTTGTCGAAGAATGACATATCTTCAGTTTTATTGACAAAACTCCATTTAGAGAGATCAAAACTGCACTCTCAGAAAAATATGGCTTCAATTTTCTCTTGAATACAATAGTTTTATCAGAACACAGAATATCTTGTAAAATATATCTGAGGGAGAATATAAAAAGTAAAAGTGTAGTGGTTTTCAAAGTCTTCTGTCTGATTGATGTATTACCCAGCACTCAACTGTTTCATTGCTACAGTCTGTACCCTAGTTCTGTTTAATAGAGAACTTTTATTATTTTCTCAAAACAAGAGGGAAAATTTAGAGCAGAGGAGCTGACAATTGAAAACCAAAACAAGAACTTCTGTCCATTCCAGAACTGTTAATGTCATTTTGATATTTGATAAGAAAACGAAGAATAAATCTGTTTTACTGTGAATTGACATATATAGTGTTTATTTTGCTCCCATAGCTGACTGCAGTTGACTGAATGAGTTGACTACTCATTTCTTCTTTATCAATATGTACATTTTTATAAATAGTTTTGAGATTTATATGTTAAGTTGATTGAATTTTCTCATTACACACTTTAGAGAGTGAATTCAGTCTCCAGATTTGCTGTAATGACTCCTTATGGACTTTTGAGAATTCTATAATGAATTAAATTGTTATAACTCTACTGACTTAAATGAAAAGTATGATAATTTACAGTTGAAGATCTGTAACCCAGCAATTTGTAGCTTAGCATAAGGCTAAGAAAATAGCCATTACTCTTACAAAGATATTTGAAATGGAAAGCCAGATGTCATTTATAGTTGTTTAAAGGATAATCATTTTATATGAGTGTGTTGAGGGAACTGATCAAGGGAAAATGCACATATCGACTTCAGAGAGTTGTATTAAATYGGTTAAAGCAATTTGTTAATTATTTGATTTTGTCATGGTACCTCCCTGTGTCCTCTTTTCTATTCAATAATGTAGTTTTAGCTGATAATTTCTGTACTTGTTGAGAAAGAATACAAATCTTCTTTTTTGTTGTTTTATTGATTCCCATTTTCTTAAAATAAAAATAATTTAAATTGTAAACATATGGACTGTTTATAGTGTACCGGAAAGTAGACCAAGTTAGATGAAGACAATCTTATATCCAAATATATTCCAGCTTTGTATAAAGGAGAGCTTGATTTTATGACATGTAAGTTTAATATTATTGATCAATTTTTAACATTTCTCTTCCATGCTTAACATCAAGGCACAGCATTCTCAGAAAGCCAGACAGAAAATTAAACTGGGGTTATGAACATGTGATTATGTAAAGTCTGGTTTTCTTAGCAATGAAAACCAAATTTGCTAGATAACATATATGCAAYCTGTAATAGCAAATATAGACACATTTTGATTTAATATCACAGTATAAATGGGAAATATACAATATTTTGCTTCCTGATATGGCTTATTGCATAAATCATAGCTTAATACAATGTATTTATAGCTATCTACATTAGAATTTTGCTCTAATCTTCCTATATTTTTATCTGATAATGAATAAGCTGGCAAAAGATATGGCAGATGATTATTGATTTAAGGATGTTACCTTAAATCAATCGATAGTTACACAGTGAGTCATTGATGTTTCCCAGCATGTGATGAAAACTTTGACAAACTATGTATCTTGTCATCACACATTTGCTTGGATTTTTGGCCATGCAGAGGAATAGGATGTGCCAGGGTTATGTACTGTAGTCTTGACTTTGTGAGATGATCTTCTCTGAACTGGGAGTGGGCTTCTGGAAGCTGAGTGCATCTGTCACATGCTAACACAACCCTTGTGAGTTATGGGAAGGTGATTGGAACCACGATGTATGAAGAAGTATGGAGTCAGGAGATATGATGGAAGAATGGAAACCTTATGGTAGGAAAGACTGAAACAAAACTACATTTTGTTATCCATGGGGAAAATAGTTTTTGGCTTTATTTTGGAATAAAAGACTACTTTACACTGATGATTTGACATGCAACCTAGATCGATGCAAAATGTTCTTTGCCATAATCCATCTCTAAAACAATGCTGAATGCTGTCTTGTACTCAGTATTTTTCAGTCATCTTTTGGTGATCAAACTGGAAAATAATCTTAATAATAACAACAGCACAGTAATTTAGGAACATGAAAAAGTAATTGAATTCAGAAACTCTATTACACTATTTACTTCTACTTCCCTAAAGCAGAGGAGGTCTTTCTTTCCTCTGGTCCCATATGATATCTTGTGTCCCTAAGACATTTTTTATTTTTTTGGGTGCTTTTCTCATTCACGATTTTTAAAATAATATGAGGATTATAGAGCTGCTTATCAGTTTGGCATTTTTAGAGCGTGAAACATATATGCCACAAGACTTGTGTGCAACAATATATGGTCTGAAAGGCAAAAGCTTTCATGGATAGTGTTGTATTTTGGAGGATGAGAACTTTGAATGTAACACATAACATAACAGTTGAAAAACCTTGTAGGAATAATTCAAAAAGAGCCTGTATGTTAAATGGAGCTAGCAGATTGCTCATGGTTTCTCTTTTAGCAGTGTAGACATGCCCAGTAAGACAACTTGTTCAATAAAACACTAGTGGGGAATTATTCCAGTGAAGCAAAGATGAAATAGTTCTCCAGACTTGTTATACCCAAGGGGAAAAAAGTACTTGGAAGATATAATTTATCTCCTAACACATACATCTAGGAAAACTTAGATAAATCATTCCTTACAAATACAGTTAAGTCAGATAAATTTAAAGTTCAGAACTAGGTAACTCTGTGGTAGGTGCCTTAAGCAAGAATGGATGAATCCTCCTGAAATATATCAGAAGATGTTCTTCTATAACAACAGTTTATACTCTTATGCAGATGATATTTTTCCTATGATATCATAGGTTACAACATCACTACCTCTTCAAGTAGCACACAGTAATTAGAAACTAGTGAATGTTCATTTCCATTTACAGTAGACCACCAGTACCCCAAAGAAAACAGCATGAACATGCTTGTCTCAAGCCATTGGTATGTGAGCAGATAATTCTCCCTGTATGCTGAGCAAAGTTATATGTTTCAACATAATACACAATAAATTAATCCTACAAAGTGAGGCAAAGAAAGACAGCAGAAATACTACACACATAAAAATTAGTTAAAATAAAAAAAAAATCTGTGAGTCAGTAGCAGAGGGAAAATAGATGAAATTTTTTTTCTCATCCATAGGCTTCCTGTCCATGGCAGTATGAAAAGGAATATTGTCAAAAAATTACTGTATCAAAAAATTAAAAAKAAAATAAATATATTAGTTGCCTTTTTCTGAGCTGTAAAATATTAGACATTTACAGCACAGTTTCTAAGGCTCTTCCTTTTTCTCATAAAATCAGATCCATTAGCACTGAATATAGCTCATTAAAATATGTATTTCTCAATAGCACTCAGAAGTATTTCCTATATAAAAAAAAAAAAAAAAAAAAAAAAAAAAAAAAGGATTAATAAAGTCAAAACAAACTCCCCCAGATAAATTCCACATAGTCTGGAAAGTCTCTCTCCAGTTTCCTCCACCCACACAGTGGATTTGAGAGAAGCAAAAATATCTTTAACAGATTCTACTGTCTCTGCTTGTAATTCATTTAGATCTTTAACCGTCACCTACAATTTCTATTCTATTTCCAGAATTAATTAATATGACAGCAATTAAATATTAGTGCACTTTACTTAGGAGTTATACATTTAATACTCATCTAGAAATGCCTTGCAGTGTTTTGCAGTACTCATTCTACCACAGAAGGGGAATGTTCCTGTACTTTTAATTAGTTACAGAGATATTTTAGCAATGGGTTACTTAATATCACTGCTGTTGTTGTTACAACATATGTTAACTATGTTATCTTAATATTATATGACATTTTATACACATTAGAAAAATCCTGTTTATTCAAGTTAGCAACAATTTGATTCATTTATTTTAAAGACACGGGAAACTCTAAAAATGCCAACTAATTAAAAAAAATGCCAAGTGTGTTTTCTTTTGTTCATGCAGAAGCTTGTCCGGATGCCCCATGGAACTCTGCAGATGTTTTACAAGCAAAAATCCTATTGACAGAAGGGAGATAAGCTGCTTGAGGCATCAACTTACATTAACTTACATCTACATAGTAATCTTATGGCAGTGAGAAGACAATAATATGCAAATGAATTGATTAAAAATTTTTCAGATAAAAAATTCTCCAGTACATGTGAAGTTCCTAGCTTGCATTAAAGAGCATTCTTCCATTTTGTGAAGTGAATCTTGAGTTTTCACTAGTTCAGCTCTGAGCCCTCATTCTCCAGAAAAGGCCACAATAACCATTATACTTGTCATGTTTGTACTTAATGTGCTTGTCATCCCTAATCATTAGACCACTTACCAGGAACACAACAGACACACTATTACTATCAAGGAATGATTGCCTCGTTATGTACTAGGGAGAGCACATGGAATCCTGGCTGAGGAAAGGCACCAAGGTATCCACACTCACCAYTGAGGACTCTTCATCAGTTTAGCCTACATGATGTGCTGATCTGCAGCTCTCTGGTATAATCCTAAAAACTCCCACATTTTTTTTTTCCATGGCCATCTAGAAAACGCTTTATTGAAAATTTGTATTGTACAATGGTTTATTTGCAATCTTCCTTGTTATTATTAGATATCATTGACATGACCTTGCATTGTTTCGCTACTGTCTTGAAATTAATACTCAGTGATTCGTAGTGGACAACTCTACATGAACATGCTTTGAATTTACAGACTTTGGCCTTTTTAGTGTGATTATAGTCCTACCACAAAAAGACTGCAGTTCCCACCYTATAAAGTATTTGATCTTTCCAGTGAATCAGATATACTTTAGAAAAAAACTTAGGGCTGTTCTTAGACATCTGCAGGGATTTAGGTGGTAAATGTCAGCTAGCTCATCCTCTGTGCATGCACAGGTGCTTTGGGAGGTAAATCGCTCCAAGCARAGAAGTTCCTGGAGAAGTTGTTATGCATATGAAGCTGTACATTCATGGATTGCAGTTTTGTTCACATGATGATGGACTGTGAACCTGAATTCTTATGCTAAGAATTTAGATAAAACTTCTATAGCTTTAATTTTGAAGTGTAGAGGGAGAGAAGAGTCATACTTTATATTTCAGCTTTTAAGAATCTTAGAGCAAACCTTCCAAAGTTCCCTTTTAACAAGTAGATATTAGTAGAAATTGAATAATAATTAAAAAATCTATCCCTTTTAGTCTGTTCTTAGAAAATGGGTGGAGGGTACATAAAGGGCTTGGTAAATACCAACACATCACTTCATCAAAGAAATATGYACCTTTACTGTCAAGTTTGTGCATAGTCTGAATGATCCTTTGAACTTCTTTACTCCCACAAAGATTTTCACCTGCCCAATGAGATTAATTAAGGAACCAAAATCCATACTCCAGGTGATTATTTGGCCTGATGATCCTAACATTCAATTCCTGAACACACATTTTTTTACAATGTTTCAGTGAGTCCAGTGAGTCCACTCAGCAGTGTTGTTTTACTCCTATATCAACCACGAAGGCTGTATTTCCGTGTGGTATTAAACATGTACTCAGACCGTTTCATTATTCTTCAGACCTTCTACAGAGATGAATATAGAGTTTTACTGAATTCTGCAATGCAAATAGCTTTTCTGAAAGAAAGCGAGGTCTACTTTAGAATATTATAAAACATAATACAATATTAAAAGTAAAAATAACAACCATTTGGTACAGGATAATTTCAAGAATAAATGCTATGTTTTGAAACATTGCAAGAAGAAAAAATAGCAGAATATTTGCAGGCTTCACAACCTATTCATGAATGTAAAATTCTTTATTTTAATTTGGACTTTCAACAGACACAGCTGGGAACCTTGAACACAGGAAAAAAAAAAAAGAAAAATAGAAATAGGGGAAGACAAGGAAGAATAAAGGGACAAAAAGAAAGGTTTAATAAACATGCAGTCACAGTGAAAAAAATAACAAAAAAGTGCAATGAGAAAAGAACAGTATTGATAGCTTGTAGGGCAGCACAAAAGAAAATGAAAAATCCACATTTTCTACTACTTTTGTTAGGAAACTGGAGAGACATGCAAAATGAGGTGGAATTTGGAGGAAAAATTATGAGGTGAGGAAGGGGCACAAACAAGAAAACAGGGAAGTGTCATGATCCACCCTATAGATTAGATTCTTAGTATTTAATTACAGTATTTAAACTTTCCTCTCTATGGTAAAGTAGTTATGCAAATAGTTTGAGTTGATAGTGTAATGTGTTTACAGTGATGGTCTCTAATTTAAATATCCAAGATGCAGAACATGAAAGGARTATATAGACAGAAGAATAAACAAAACAAAACAAACAAACAAAATGAGTTTGCAAATTTTTGAGATAGAAGCTTTAAAGCTTCTATCTTTCTTCTCTTTACTTTCAAGCGTGAACTGTGGGGTTCTTAGACTTGTCATGTCTTTGATTTGCTGGTTGATGGATTTTAAAGTTAGAACAATATGTTCATACTACTTGTTCTATTATCTAGGCATAACTACAGGAATTTTACCTCACTGATGGCACAGTTATAAAAACCACAAATTAGCCAAGTGTTTTGCAAAGACAAGGAGATACACAACCAAACTAACAAACACACAAACAATCTTGTTAGTTCATTTCATAGTAGTCTGTGAGGAAAGTAAATATCCTCATCCTCACCTAAGGGAAGGAGTGTATTAAGAAAATGGTCAGCAATTAAGTGACTTTCTGAAGGGGCAAAGATGGAAAAAAAGTTAAYCTTAGAAGCTACAAAATTCAAGAAATTTTGGCCTCCGATTCAGTGGTTAGGGTGCAGACTGAAATACTTCCAGTGTCTGTAGATAACCACATTAAATGAGCAATGTTTAAAAGTTCAGTACTTTTCTTCCAGTAAAACAGCAGAATAATTTTAGTATCTTTAACCATTTTAATATGTCCTGGAAACAGAAGGCTTTGTCTTCAAAGGTGAAAATAAACTAACTGTAGCCTGAACAGCCCAAGGGATGATATAGGTTCACATAAAAATAAACTGTGACTTAACAGCCTTGTCTGATCTTGTGTGAAAGAGCTACAGTATTTAGATATGTCTGGGCAAGATGCCGCCTTATAATTATGCATGAAAAACCCACATATTTCAGCATAATCCATGCAGCTCTAATACCACCTTTTACAATGTTTGGATTTTCACTGCATGAAAATGTTCATTTCTGGAGGTAAAATGGGAAAATACAAATGCTWTTTTATCATAGACAAAATAAGGGTATTTGGTTAGCTCTAGCAGCTGTAAGTCATGAAGCTCTCTGAGTCAAGTGGCAACAAGGTATCACAGAATCACAGAACAGTTAAGATAGGAGGGGACCTCTAGAGAGCATCTAGTCCAACCCCTATACTCAAGCAGGGAAACCTAGAGCATGTGGCACAGGGTGGTATCCAGCAGGGTTTGGCATATCTCCAGAGATGGAGATATGCCCATCCTCCCTGGGCAGCCTGTTCCAGTGCTCTTTCACCCTCACAGTAAAGAAGTTCCTCCTCACATGAAGATGGAATTTCCTGTGTTTCAAATTGTACCCATTGTCCTATCACTGGCCACCGCCGAGAAGAGCTTGGYTGCCTCCTCCCTACATTCATCCTTCAGGTGATATCCTTATGCGTATTGATTAGATCCCCTCTCAACCTTCTCTTCTGCAAGCTCAACAGGCCCATCTCACTTAGTCTTTCCTCCTACGACAGATGTTCCAGTCCCTTAATCATCTTTATTGCCCTCCGCTGGACTCTCTCGAGAAGTTGAACATCCCCCTTSTTCTGGGGAGCCCAGAACTGCACCCAGTACTCCAGGTGCGGCCTCATCAAAGCTGAGGAGAGGGGAAGGATTCCCTCCCTCGTCCTGCTGGCAACACTTCTCCTGATGCAGGCCAGATCTCTTTGGCTTTCTTGGCCATGAGGGCACATTGCTGACTCATGCTTAACTTGGTGTCAGCCAGAACTCCCAGATCCCTTTCTGCAGAGCTGTACTCCAGCAGGTCAACCTCTACTCTGTACTGGTGCTGGTGGTTATTCCTCCCCAGGTGCAGGACCCTGCACTTGTCCCTGTTGAACCTCATGGGGTTCCTCTCTGTCCAACTCTCCAGCCTGTCCAGGTCCCTCTGAATGGTAGCACAGCCCTCCGGAGTGTCAGCAACTTCATCCAGCAAACTTGCTCATTGTGTGCTCTGTGCCCTTGTCCAAGTCATTGATGAACAAGTTGAACAGCACCAGGCCCAGTACTGACCCCTGGGATACCACTGGCCAGAGGTCTCCAATTGGACTCGGTCCCATTTGTAGCCACCCTCTGAGCCATTTTCACAATCTTTGAATATTGCTATCACTAAACAATAAGTATAAAGCAGTAGTAAACGTAGTGCACCACATGTCTACAAATATATTGCACAAAAAAAATGGACAAAATCTTTTATTYTCTGTACCACATATATTTCCAGAGGTCTAAAGCAATATGCATTTTTAATTTAACTCAGTGGACTGAAAAAATAAATTCAAGATGATATTTTATGTGTGATCTCCAGTGCTGCTAATGGTTTGTTACAGAGGCATTAATACCCCTTACGGTTTATATTCTCTTTATTTCTTCATCACTTTATTGTTTCATTCAGTAAAAGGTGTACCAAACTTTAGACTATTTTGCTTTTTATTTTGTGCTGACTTTTCTTTGTACAYCAACCTCAAATTCTCAGATTTTCCTTCTTTATTATTTGATTGCTAAAGCTATTATTCACGTCTATTTCATTTCTTATAGCAAAGTAGAAGGTTTAGAATACATGGACAGCACTTTATTCATACTCAGTTAATAAACTGATAACTGCTATATAAAATATTTATTGACAAAGTGAGGCATCTACCTATGCTATAAGAGGAATAATAATGTCATTCATCATCTAAAATCACTTAATGAAAGATTTGTGGCTCAAATAGGAGTGAAAAAATAGTATAAAGAATTAAAAAATTCCAAGGAGTACAAAATTACCTTGTAACTATATAAGATGCTATATCTTGTCAAGGCACCTATTATTGTGATTTTCAGACATTTTGGTATTGAATATAGAACACTGTCATGCAGTTATTATTTAAATATTTCAGAAGCTTCAATAGGAAAACTCTTCCTCACAGATCAAAACCATTTGAATTACTAACAGTAAGACTCTGGTTCAATCTGTGACTATCGTAGGCCTAGCATTGAAAGAAATTGTGAAATTAAATAACACTGATTAAAATAGAGGAGCAGCCTGAGTTCTCACAAGATGAGTGCCTAAGATGAGAATTCACATGATCAGCTTTTCTGAAAATGTCTGGCAGATCTCTTATCCCAGTGACAACTGGGATCCTTCTGAAACATTTTCCTCAGAGATGAGGGGTAGAAACCTAGTAACTTACGGGAAACTTTTGTTTTGTTTATGAACATAGCAATGAATCGTGCAATGAATGGTGATGCTTCTAATTCAAACTCCTAATATGTCTGAACTTATATTTTTTCCTCTATTACCAGTCACAGATAAAGTATCAGCTGGAATTCTCTCTTCACAGGATGAAAATGATAAAATGAAAGCTAGCGCTAGTTATTCTTWCTAGTAAAGTCCAATTCACCAATGTATATGTTGTATTCTACAGGGTAAGAAACAAACATTTAAATGTCATCTTGGAGGAGAGTCCTGAAGAAGTATTCTTCAAGACTTTTAAAAATATTTAAACCAACAGATCTAGTGTTTAATTCATTAACTTTATATAATGAATGATTCCACAATAAACTGTGAAATTCTATTCTATCTATGTAATAAGGTTTTATTTGTATTTATAGCAAATATATATACACATATAGATTTTTTCCTCAAATACTTAGAAGTCTTCAGATTAACACAAGTTTCATGGTACTATTGCTATATTAAAAAAAAAAACCAAAAACTAAAGTTAAAGGGAAATTATTCCCCCCTTATTTACCAAAAAATTGTCAAGTGCATGAAGTCTTAGTGCTGTTGGCTTTAGTCTCTACCCTCACTTATCTCCACAAAACTATAAAAAGGAGCCATTCCTATGCGGAGAGCAGGTAAAACAATTTTGACTTTAAGAGTTAATGATTGAAAGTTCTATCATTCAACTAATAATTATTTAAATATAGATTTATATAGCTGAGTAGGACACTACCCTTTCAATTCATTCTGAATAATACCTTCCTTATGTATTTTAATTTTGAGGGGATTATTTAAGGGAGTGTTAATATTTTTAGACTTTATTTCTTTTGAGGTTGACATAATAATTATTTAATTTGATTAAAACTGATGATTTAAATATCAAGACAAAGCTAATGTTTTATTGGTAGCTCTTTGTAGAAAAATTTAAACCTTCAAATCCAATATCTCCAAAAGAAAGAAATTCATCAAACATAGCTATACAAATTGGAGTGCGTCTAGAATTTTGATGTGATATCATTTCTTCATGAAAAATGAAAAAAAAAATGACAAGGATTCTTTAGGGATATGCAGTCATTGAGAGCTATATTTATTTATCTCATCTGAAAGAACACTTCTCCACTATCATGAACAACTGTGTCTTATTTTCCCCATTCATGAATTATCATGAGGCTTTTTTTTTCTTTCAATTAGATTCTCCTAGTGCGTGACATTTGTCTAAGAGAATTACACATGTACTGACAAGACCTGAATTTAATTTATTAATACTGTAAAAAAAAAGTCATGTCCCAGGAAGACAGAGGAATATCTTCAGCCTAACAGATATCAAAAGAAAAGTTATTTAACTGCCTATTGCATATGATATGTGAAAAGATGTAACAAGAAATAAAACCGTGTTTGTTCAGGATTCCATGTTAGATGTTGCCAAGGAAAAATGTTTCAACAAATTTGGACTGTATTGAGCAATGTTAAGCAAAAAGGATGAAACTGGCTTCATTTGACCTTGAAGATATTAAAACATAGCAAATTAATGTACTTCTAAGAAGTATGTTGACTGATGAAATAGAGGACATTTTATTAGTACTGTGTTATCTGGCTGAGTCAAGATATGATTATCCAGTTCCCCCAAACTAAAATTTAATACTCATATGATGTTTAATATAAGAATCTATTTAGTTTAATAAGATGAGAAGAATTATGTTGTTTCACTGGAATGGTACATTTGTTTTGTATTCCTGCATCAAAGAATTTGCTTTATAGTCATAACATTTAAATAACACTGAAAGAATATTATGATAATGGAGTGAGTCATTTCATTAGACAAATTGAATAATTGTGATTTTCTTTCATAAAACTGCAAAATAGACTAATATATTTCATTTCAAAAAATGCTACTGTATTTTTCTTTCCAAAATTCACTAAATAAATATTCAGTCAAAATTCATCAAAGCAAATGAAATGTTTCACATTGATTTCAATTAGTTTTGGGTGAAATCCAAGATTACTTCATTTAGGAAACTGAGAGTTAATTGAAACAAGCAAGCTGAAAATGAAACAATGCATATGTCAATAAATCCACTATGTAATTGAAATGTCAATTTAAAACATAAAGTATGAAACAAAATGAATATACTTCTGTAAAGTTTTTCAGTATGCATAGTGGACATTAAAATTGCTTGAGGAGGAAATTCTGTATTCAGAGAATGTTATTTAACAAAACACTTCCTATATATGTGTATGTGTGTGTGTGTATATATATATATAGATATAGATATAGATATAGATATATAGATATATATAGATATATATGAAGTCACTACAGAAAGTAAAATTACATATAAGTACAACTTTGTGTTAAATATACTCTGGTATTAAATACACAGTTATACTGCAACTGAAATACTTATCAGATCAACTGTCATCTATAATCCTTTGTACTTTTATCTCTGGATAAAACACACTGGAGATTTAAAATAGAAATCTCAGACACAATTTCGTTCTGGTAAGCTTTGATTAGACTTAGACACATGGGTGAGATTCTTAAGGTAATTTACTTGACATGATAGAAAGTACTTGATGCAGAGTCAAAATTATATGGCACTTAAAACAGAAAAGCACTGCATTTTTAATAACTATTAAAACATTAGAGACTAGTGATAAATTGTCTGCAGTTGTTTTCATAGGATTCTTTCTCCTAATGATTTGTCAGAATAAATCATATTTTTTGAAAAAAATCTGAATTATTCACCAAACCCAAACTTTTTTAGTTCTCTGATGTTTGTCCAACTCAAATTTTAGCCATTTCCTCTTTCTAATAGTCTGCTGAGGTCAATACAAGAATAAAACCTCCTAAAGATCAACCATTCCATCTTGTCCAGCTTATACCGGTTCCTAACAGTCCTAGTGCAGTTATTCTTAAGCCTCTTATGTATCCATACACATAGATTAAGATCCATACATTAAGATGTAAGGCAACATGGTTTCATTATTTTATTTTGATAAGCCATACTATCTATTATACACAAGCAATTTCTTATTTATTTTTGAGTGCTTCATATGGTAAAAAAAAAAATAAGGGTAAACTTCATCATTGTTTTTAGAGGTATTTCAAAAATAGAGGAAAGGAACTAATATTTAGCCAATTGAATTTTTGCTCCTTCAGACTATATTATAATTAACATTAAGTCAATGGAATTGCTTTCAAAGCATTTCTTACCTGAATAACGGCACACCATTTTCCATTACTCTACTCATTACTCTGTATTTCCATTACATGCATTATTGCAGTATAATATTTACACTATCTACCTACAAAGCTGTTAATTGCTTATAATTTTTATCAGATAGCAAAAGTGGAAAGAAAGGGAAGGGAAGGGAAGGGAAGGGAAGGGAAGGGAAGGGAAGGGAAGGGAAGGGAAGGGAAGGGAAGGGAAGGGAAGGGAGAGGGAGAGGGAGAGGGAGAGGGAGAGGGAGAGGGAAAGGGAAAGACTGTGCTCATATTTTCAGTTAGACTTCATGTTCTGATTTCTGGAAAAAAAGCCATATATATATAATAGAAACATAAATATTTCCATGCAGTGTAGCAGTGTAGCAAATATTTTGTAAGTCTATTTTTTTTTTTCTGGTAACAAAATGTGATGCTTTTCACAAATGCTTTTTCACAAAATGTGATGCTTTTTCACAAATATATAAACCATTCAGAGCTATAGCTGTAAACTATTCAGAGCTATATTCACCTAAACCTAACTATTCATAACCTCCGCCATTCCACCTAGAGAAATGTGACACACAATTGTCATATCTGTTGTATGACTTACCTTTTCAAAACATTTTTAATAAAAATCAAATAAGCATGGTTGGAGACACAGCAATTAAACTATTTCATAATCAAGCATTTTATCTCACTTTAGACATCTGTATCATCTACATAAAAGCTGCAGAGACTTTCAGTGTACAACAAATCTGACCTATTTTAATCATGTATTTTAGAACAGAATAACTGTCACTGTAGAAGAAGATAGTTCCTTTGCTTGACTGAAGGAAGTCATACTCAAACTAAGGGTTAGTAGACCCTACTAGAGTTAGTAGATTTCTAACTTACAGATGGATATGCTCAGTCCTGAGAAATCTAGTCCTGACATATTCACTGTTTTTTTTTTTTTTTTTTTCTGTATATAGTTTTTAAGATATCTACTTGCATGTGGGTAGAGGGATAATTACTTTCCCTAGGAGAATGTGATTTATCTCAGAGCATATACGTGGCACCTCTGCCACAGCAGGTTAAAAATCTGACAAAAGTGGTAATTCCTGATGGGGCACAATTTATCTGCTTTCCAGTGAATCTATCATGTCCACTTTGTTCCCACCATATAATTGAGATACACTAACACCTGGCACCCATCAATCAGGCTTATGTGAACTCATCTATCACATGCAAGAGATTTTTTGTGGTTATCACATGAATAACAGCTTAAAATGACTTTACAGTCAGCATGAAAATGGTAATTCCCTTTTGTACCCGTTTTCCTCTGGGATCAGTGCAGCACTGAGTAGATTTGACCTCACTGTTTTTTGGAGATGTTTGAGAACTTGACAGCTGAAAGTAAATTCTTACTTTTTCATCTTCTGAAAACTAACTGTTTTTGCAATTTCTAATTAAAGAATTTAAATTACTGAAAAGAGTATTTTGATTAAGCAAGATATTAGAAAGGACATGCTATAGTAAATCTATCATTCAGGTAGTGTGAAAATGAATTTAAGAAATATTTTATAAAATTGAGGTTTATTTGCTGTTTTTCCATAAATAAACAATCTAAAAGACAAAGCATCTGTTGACCATCACATTTTGATTTTATTTCACTTTGCTTAGTAAAATAGYAAGTTAACTTTCTATTAATTAGGATGATACACTTAAAAAATTAATCAGCTCAAGGATTCAAGTAGAAGTGTAGTAAGTTACTGCTGTCCTCTAGTCGAATGCTCAGTTTGGGACCACTCATTACTACAATTCCATTAATATGATCTCAAGAGAAATTTGACTGGTCACATACCATGATGATCATTATTCTTTACCATATAATGGTAAGAATTTTTTACTTTATTCCTTAAATGTATCTGTGGCCAGTTTACCCCATGTATATATTTTTTTCTACTTGAAATGCATTTGCGGATGTTACTGTTTAATTCTATGGTTAATTTTTTTTGGCACAACTTTTTATTTTTCACTTATTCTTAACTCATATGCAAAGTTGAAATAATCTGTTTTCACTTTCTCTGGATGCTAAAATATTGTGGCTGATTAGGATAACTGATACACCAGGAGATATCCCTTGGGCTGCAGCTGAGCTCAGTTTGTCTTTTGGTGTATGCACTAAATGAACTAGTATTTATTATAAGCATTGAGAAAGAGGTTGTTTGAGGTCTTGGACTTGAAAGTTATGAATTCAGAATCTATCTCTGATCTCAGTCTTGAAAGTTTTTAGACTTGTGAGCATATCAATCTGGTCTGAGAAAAAAATATATAAAAAAAAGGAAAGAGATAGAGAGATATTTTTCCTATAACTGCCTTCATCTCAGTACATCTCAGTACAATTCTAATGCTCTTTGGTGCCTAACTGAAAGTGAGCTAGTTAAGGGTAATAAGATATATTTTAAAAATAAAATGAAATAGCCAGTGGCTTATATGAGCCAAGCAGTTTCAAAGAGATTGATGATGGTAATGGAGCTCAAAGAGATGAAAAAATAAAAACTAAACATTAAAAAATTAAAGGTGACTAAATCTGGTACAGATTAAAAATGCTATATACTTTAGAAATTTAAAAAGTAGCTGGAGGGAAGAATGTAATTATATCTTTAAGAATGTATACTTACAGACAGGCTAAAAACTTAACATGTTTAGCAATTTCAAGCAGTGAATTTTCTATCTGAACACCAGATGTTTTAGAAATCAAATCAAATATTTCAATCAAATGTTTTGGAAAGGATATCGTCTATCAGATAAAATGGATCAAACTATTAAGGAATTATTTCTAAAAGAAATTTTCAGTGAGTCTGAAAAATACTGTATRTATTTTTAATGTATAAAGTCTCATGTTGGAAAAACTTCTCATATTAGACTTTCCTCTCTTTGCTTAAAACATTTCCAATTTTTTTTCCATGTCTGCGACAGAGATGAATGTCTGTTCCCATCTCTAAATTGCATGAAATTTCAGTTTCTGGCAAGGATGTGTGACAATATCAGAGTTTAAAAAGAGTTAAAGAGTTAAAAAACAGAGAAACAGACTATAAAGAGTGTGAACATTGTTCAGGTAATGTAGCTGTTGTTTTTAAGGAAATATTAAAATGAATATCAGGTTTGCGATTGACTTTTTTTATTTTGTGGCAGTTTTTAATAGGACATCAAAGTGAATATTTGCCTCACTATACCTCACTTGAATCTGAATGTTAAACACTTAAATATATATTTTAATTAAATATGTTTATAATGATGTTAATTGAAGTTAAAAAATACACCTAATCAGTATGAAAATGAGAGAAGAGAACCTGATCACTTGGATTTAAAGGTAGAGAGTCTGTTCTGTCTTTATGAGTTTTGCTCTTTCTTTCTTTCTTTCTTTCTTTCTTTCTTTCTTTCTTTCTTTCTTTCTTTCTTTCTTTCTTTCTTTCTTTCTTTCTTTCTTTCTTTCTTTCTNTCTTTCTTTCTTTCTTTCTTTCTTTCTTTCTTTCTTTCTTTCTTTCTTTCTTTCTTTCTTTCTTTCTTTCTTTCTTTCTTTCTCTCTCTCTCTCTCTCTCTCTCTCTCTCTCTCTCTCTTTCTCTCTTTCTTTCTCTCTTTCTTTCTCTCTCTCTCTCTCTCTCTTTCTCTCTCTCTTTCTCTCTCTCTTCATCTTAAATGAATTAGATGAAGGCAATGTAACTGAAAACACATCTTTACTATAACAGCATACGAAATTTGCATTTACTTTCTGATACTTTAAACGAGTAGATACCCTGGAGTATCTCAGGGAATCAAATTCCAGCTTTTGAATGTATGTATTATGAGCATAAGTAGTAACTCATGAACCAGCTACAGAAACAATTTTATAAGTAGAGGTATGATGACTTGTGAAGCAAGAAATATTTTATTGATGGAAACTATTTCAAAATAAGACTGAAAATAAAATATAAATTATGAATACAAAGTTTCTACTTTAACTGTTGCTGAATGCATTCCTTCTCTTAAAGAATACTGGACAATGTGGAGGACACAGAAGTAAATGAAACAAGATCATATCAAAAATGGGAAGATGTAAATATGGAAAGAAGTAAAAAAAAATGTAAGAACTGTCATAAGGAGATACTTTATTGGCTGGAAAGGAGAAGATGTCAAGAATTAGGGTGGAAATGGCTGACTTACAGCAACTTTAAAATTGAGTTTAATAAAATGAATAGCCAAAACTCAGTGGTTCATGTTTTACAAAGTGATTTGTACCTTTCTTACTGCAGAAATGTTAAGCAGTCTTTTGGGAGATGTATTAGTCACAAGCCAGTCTTGCAGCCTCTACTCACAGAAAAAAAATGACTTTTTTTATTATAGTTGCCTGAAATTAAGTTTTTAAATGCAGATAAATCATCAGTGTTTCCAAGAATCCAAAATTTTATTGAAGTCATTATGAGCTCTGCATATGTATATTCAGCATATTTAAATATTTAAAAGCTGTAATATGGATTTAAGACACTGACTATAAAGACAAGCCTTAAATATTTGGCTGAAGTATTTTCTCCTTTAAACTATACTATAAAACTGGAGAAGGTAGGAGTATAAAAACTTAGCATATCAGGGGAAATGTGTGTATTGGCAGTAACACACTGTATTTCCCAATATATTTTTGAGAGAACTATAAGCACCTAGTATCTCCAAAGATTAGCGTCAAATTACCTAAGCAAATGAGTGGAGCAAGAGGTGACTAGGAAAGAATCCCTAAAGTAAGCAAGCTAATCATCTGGTGTGCAAATATATTCCAAGGGAAAGGAAAGAGACAGTTTAGCCATGAGTTAAATTTATTTAATTTAAGGCAAAATTCTGATTTCACCTCCATAAGGTGAGATCCACTGAGGTAAAGTTACATAGTAAAGTGAATAATAAATAACTAAATAATAAAGTGAATTTCACAGCTTTTCCCTTTCTGAATCAAATATATTAGTTCTTTATTTCTTAAAGTTTAGTTAGAACACTAATGAGTTTACCAAATATCACAAAGATTGGTAAATTAAAAATCAAGAATTGTCAAAAAATTATGTCTTAAAACTTAGTAGAGTCACAGACCAGGAAGGAAATAAACAAAAATATACAGCCAGACTGTTAACAAAAAGCAAAGAGAGGAATATATGCATGGTACAGGTGTGCTGGATACTTTTTTCACTGAAGGATCATGAGCAGAATGATCCTATGCATCACTTCATGAACATGTTCRTGATTGATATTGCATAGAAGATTTTCCAGGTTTTGTTCCAGTATGTCACTGAATTAACTCATCACATGAGCTGTCATGTTGGGCTTCCTCACACTTGTCTGCTTTTAAGACTGCATGAGTGGGACGTAAGTGCCAAGGAAATGGAGCAAGCAGAGCGTGAGCATGAAATGTTTTCAGGTTTTCCTTGGAGGTAGACAAGCTGTATGTCATGTAGTCCCATGAAAGGCAGTAGAGAGGTTAACCACAAAACTTTTATTTTTTTTTATGAAAAAGTCCTGCTAAGGGTCTCCAAAGTGATAAGATGATGTTTGGATTTGGTTTCCAAGGATTTGCTCAAGAGAAGAGAGGATTCAAAGAGACTCTCAGACTGTGGAAGAGACAATAGGGGTATTGTGAGCACTAGCACCATGAACGGAGCAAGTAAGATAAAATAGCAAATAGTTTTGACCATGTCTGCCTGAATCTTTTCCCTGAACCACCATGGACCACATTGCTTCAGTTCAATCATTTCTGCAAAAAGACTTCTGTAGCTAGTGGGGTGTACAACATAATTGTTTATTTGATCATGAACTAAAAAATTATTTGATTGCCTGTCTAAAAAACAATGCCTTCCTGGGGTGCAGGCCCCATTACAATGTWGCCCATGTCTGTAAGCTTGCTGGCACTCCAGTTCGTTCCTATCATCATCAGAAAAGAATTGACAGAGCACTGGCCCCCAGGTGAAGAAACAAGGTTTTCCCCAAAGGACAGTGAAGGAGGGAGCCCATTTACCCTGTGTCCACAATGCCTTGGCCAGGACATTTGTCTTAGCTGATGTGAGTGAAAGCAGCCACCTGACAGCAAGATGTGACAAAGACAAGGAAATGTCCTCTCCAGTCACCAGCCTGCTGTTGATTGTCTGTGGAGGAGGCACAGGAAGGGCTCAGATGCAACAGTGCCATGGAAAAAGGAGCAGCTCTTGCAGTTCCTTGATGAATGATGGCTGAACAAGACTAAGTCCACTAAGTCCACTAAATTTCCATACTCTCTAAGGTATAGAAGTACTTTAGTACACTCTTTTTTATTTTTGTTTTACTTTTAGCAAAAGAAATAATACAAAAGAAGCTTCATTGCCTTTAGTGTGGGAAAACAGAAAACAAGAAAACAGACAACAACTGCTGCTCTCCTCTTAGTTTCCCCAAGTTGAGAGACTTCTTTACAGTTTTATTTGCTTTACAAGGGAGAATAGCTTAGGAAAAGAACTCAAAAAGCCAAAGGCAGGAAAAAAGAAAAATCAAAAATATGGAAAACATTTAAAAAGATAATTTTAGAAGAACAAAAACAACACATGTTCTCAGTTTTCTTCCACGCTCTCATAAATTGTTTTGTTCTTCAAGCAAAAGTTAATTTACAACTTTAAAACACTGGTGTTTTAACAGCTGAAACATCAGGGGACTGTTTTAGCAGGGAGTTCTGCGGCAATATTTTAACTTGCGGACTTAATACACACAATGTTGAGTTGGTCATTGTAGACACTTGCAGGGGTATTGTGCTTCCTGTTCTGAAATAAACGTCYAAAGGAGTTAAATAAGTCACACCATAAATGCATTTGTTCCTCCCCAGTGGCAGCAAAGAGGCAGAGTATGTCTCCAAAGGGAATTAGGATCAGCTCCACCCAAGAATCCTGAGTTTTCAGGTAACAGACCAAGTCATTCCTGCACTTTATTGCTTATACTCACTGTGAGACCTCACTGTTTACTTACTGTTATTTGTTAGTTATTTGTTGTGAATCACAAGTCAAGAGAGAGAAATAGGAATATGTTCTGTGGATGTGCTGTAGATGTCATGTGGATGAGGATGTGCTTAGGGCATAGCTTTAAGCTGGAAGCTTGATAGCATCCTTTATGCTAAGACATTCTGCTTCATTTTCCCTTATTATCCCTCTTCTGATAATAAAAGATCCTAAGTATCTTTGTACTTCCTCCAGCAGATATTCTTTCATCTGCTGGTTCAAACTCACAAAGTGCAAGCTTCTTACTTATTTCCATATATCCATATATATTCATAAGATCCCTGGACACATTCTGGCCTGCAGAATTCGATAATTTCCATAAATGATGCAGACTATGCCCTGTTTAGACTTTTTTTTTTTTTTTTCTCACTATTAGCTGTTGAAAGTGCAGTTCACTGACATTTGTGGGGAGAAAGGTCATGTGAGGGATCTCTCTGTCAAGGTCACATAATTCACAGCATTCTCTTTTTCTTCTACCCTCACTAGCAACTGGGTCAGCTTTAACAAGACAGGGGTTGGCAGAGTGTGTAAGGCCAGAGGGGTTACCACCACACTCTTTTAACAGTGTGGTGGTAACAAAATTGGCTCAAACCCACTTTCAGTTATTATTAAAGACTATCGTATGTTGGTAGCTGAGCTGCCATTTTATTGGCAAAAGACCTTTGATTTTATAGCATTCATTTATTAAAATAAGCTATGTATTATGCAAAGATTATATTGCTTTGGTCACGATAATTCTACTGCATTGAACAATAATGTTGCTTTTGTTTCTGTCATTATTTAAATGCTCTTCTTTCTATTCTTTCCCATAATATCAGCACACCATGAACTAATTAGAAACTCAGGCCATGTGAAATATAAACATAGCCAGGAAGAATTCAGCCAAACCATTGGCTTGGCACTGAAGCTGTAGAATGTAGGTGGTGGCTTCTATACTAAGCTACTGCCCCGCTCTGAAAAAATCAGTTTTGATCATATCCTTCAGCTAGATGCTGCCATCCAAACATTTGTGCTATTTAATCAATTACCTCCTAGCTTTCTTAGCTGCTTCTGCCCTTGATTTTTCATTTTCTTCTCTTGCTTAATAACAAGCTAGCAACAGCAAATGGGCAGCAACTTATTCATTTTGAAAATTTAAGAAATCTTATCTCTTAAGTAAAACTCATTCTCATAATAGCTATTTGTCAAACTATACCAAGATTCAAGTATGAAAGAGAGTAAATGAGAATAACAAACTGAAACATGGCTAGGAGTGTCTTAGGGATTAACTTCAACAAAAAATGTTTAAATTGTCTTTTGAAAATCTTAATCATGAGCTTAGCCACAGAAAGTATTTGGGACATTTGGGACAGATAACCAACACTTTGATTAGAGTTGGCTGGATTAATATTTCTGCTGAAATCTTCATTTCCTTATTGGACAAAAGCCAGAGTTATGCCATATTACTCAAAGTATGTAAGTAAATAATGGATATAGCATTTTTTTTTATGATTTTCAACTTTTAAGGAAATAATGATTTTGGTCAATTTCTATTTTATTAAATTCATTTTTTTAATCAATCAACAWTTCATATTGCAAAATAACAGCATACAACACTGGAAGGTTGTTTTTCAGTGCATTCTTGTAAAGAATAAGGAAGATCTAAAGGACTATCTGATTCACACTGCCTTGTCAGAGGTTTAAGATACAATATTTCCAGCTCTTTACATTAAGTTGAACTGTTATAAGACCGAACAAAATTTGTGATAGATCAGTTCAATAGTTTGATCTGAAGCTGAAACACTAAACAAATAATAAATACATACGTAGACACATATATGTATGCACATACATAATATGCGTATATGTGCATAAAACCTGATACTGGCATATTGTATATGTATATTTTTATTCCTATTTTATGTGCATAATACACAGAAGACAAAAAGTTTTGGGCTTAGTTATTGATAAGAGTTGAAAAGTACAAATTTTTTTTTTCCTTTCTTTTTTTTTTTTTTTTTCACAGTTATGTCCCAGAATCTGTAGAATAAGCTTAAAATTGATTTGTGATGTGAGGATATGAAATTAGATCCAGATTCTATTTTTAATTTATTTTGCTATATGCTGTTCTCTCATGGTCTGTTAATAATTTTTCTTTAGTAAGCAGATTTTTATCTTTGTACCCCATGGTTGCATTTCAGAAGAGCTTGACATACACCATAAATTTACTACTGAATTTTCAAAGATGGGGATAAATCAGTATTTAGTGGAAGTTTGAGGCTTTGTCCTGTGTAAAAGCAAAATTAAGAGCAGGGTACTTTTTTTTATTATTTGGAAGAGAACTCGAAACAAACAATGAGACTATAACCAGAATGCAAAATAAATAATACATTCTAAATAGAATCCATTTAAATGGATTATATWCAAGAAAATAAATTATTGTATTTGAAGGCCAATTTATAGCTAAAAACATATGGAAACTTATTTTCCAGTTCCTTAGKCATTGGCATAAAATATAATTCTTTCCTGTGGTGAAAGGCAAGGAAAGGTGGTATATTTTCATCAATAAAATTTACAAGGCCATCCTTTGTTACATTGAAGAGAGTGGTCTAGGTAATAACAACTGAATAACTGGGACAATGGATAAATATATAAATACTAACAAATTATTATTCTAAGATATGTTCCTCTTCCCCTGCCAATACATTCATTCTAACTAATTAACTGGATTATCTTGACATTTTTTGTATTTCATCATACCATTAAGCAAAAATGTGTAATTACTAGATAACAACAATATTTCAAAGTTATAAATTCAGGCTTATAACTTCAACATTAGGTCAAACATTAACTGATGAAGAATAATATAATTTTTSTATTAAAATATATGAAAGGAAATAACATATAAGCATTCACTTTTTCAAGTGTTTAGGTAAAAATCAGGGGTTTTCATAAACATGTTGCTCTCAATACTTTTAAACTAGTAGATGTCAGTTAGAACCACAAGGATGATTTCAATATATCTGAATTTTGCTAAAGCGGTAATTTTGCCCAGCTTCACTTTTATTGCATTCCCAAGATTTTCATCCACTGAAAGAAAATTCTGAGATTTAGATTTTTGGACTTGCTGAATCTTGTGACTTGGCTGTCACCCAGTTCTGGTGTAGTCCAGAAGGTAGACAACACCTTAATCTGYCTTTGCTATGTCAGAACATGTAAAGTAGTTCTCTCTTGTTCCACATCTTTTCATTTGGATCAGGGAATCACCTGGGGACTACTAGTGTTTGGAATGTGGTGTTTCAGTTTTTAAAAACTGTCTAAGTGTCTAAGTGACAGAGATCTAGAAAGGTAACTAGACAAAAACAAATTTATGTTGAAATCAGTGTGTCACACTCAGAAAAGTCTGGCATTAATATCTCAGGGTCTGCTATTTGCTAGGTGAATTCTCTCAGTTTTTACTATACTTACATGCAGGAAAAGAAAATGTCATTAAAAAAGGCACAGCTTGTTAGGCTAACAAATCAATTTTTAAACAAAAATTATAAATAACATTTTAAAAACTGTTAACATCTGGATAAAATACTTGGAAGATACTCTGAAATCTAGGGCTGATGCTTCAAAAACAGAAGCTTTCAAAAGTCAAATAGAATTTCACTAGTAATTGCACAAAAGGAAAACCTACTGATGTTTAGATGTGAAGTTTTGCAGCACATCTAAGTAAAATATATGTACCAGGAAATTTTATTTTACTACAATTGAGATGATTTTTTTCCCTTCTGCAACACATTTCAAATATAGCTGAGTCAATGTTCTCTGTCTTGGAATGCTATATTCTATGTAGAAAAAATATATATAAATTTTGTAGTAAGAGATAACTGAGATATTAAATTGCCATATCAAAAGTTGCAAAACAAATAGCATTTTCATATTGACCTGCCAAATATCTACCACAAGTTAAAAATAATTAATAAATGTGCATATACATTCCACTACACAATTAAATTACCTTTTTAATTTATACTACCTGTATTTGTACAGGTATCCTGTATAATTTTCACATTCCAGCTCTCATGATATTCTAGCCTGATTATAACATTATTTTATAGTATTAGCAATTTTCTCACAATCTTTCTGAAGATTTATTTCTGTACTATGTTTATTGTTATGTTCTAAGTGGTAAAATAATAGAGATGTACTTATATGCACAGTACATAAAAATGCTAATACTAGCTGATTTTATTTCTGTTCTTTTGACATCTTCATAGTGACTACATTTTCTGTAAACCTGTTATTGTGAGTACCACACCCAGGCCTTGCAAACAGGATGAAAGAAAAAGCCTAGAAAACAGATGATAAAAGCACTGTTATTTTAACTATTATATATATAATAATTCTTGAACTTACTTTTGTTATTAATATTTTCTCTGACTTACAGATGTATCTGACCAATAGCTTTTGTAATGGTACAGGAATATCATCTCTTTTGCTCTGGCATTGTCATATGCAATGGCCCTTGCAAGCATTTTGGCTGTGTTGCAATGTGGGACTTTATGGCAGAGTTTCTGGCAAGGCTCTTTTCAGCAGATGCAGAGATGACAGCTGCATGATATATTCTGCTCCGTGTGARTAACTGATTCTTTGATTCTATGAGAAAACTGAAAAATTGGAAAACAAATTTGTTTGGGGATCAAACAAATTATTTTCATTTTCCTTGCTGAATCAAAACACTATAAATATTTTTATTTGAGTCAGACTAATATCCTGTTATTTTGTCTTTTTTCTTAAAAAACAAATGTTATTTTAATTTATTTTTTCTTTTTTTGGGTAGCTTTGTCCCTTGAGAAAAAAAGGAAGTTTCTTTATGAGTAACATGCTAAAGAGGCTGGATTGTGCCCATAGTCCTTCTCYTGTGCCTTGTACAATCCCAGCTCCTTCCTGTGTCCCTGTAATGACTCTTACAAGGAAGAGTCAAGCAAGTCCTGGCAAGAGAAGAGTTATGTATATCCTGAGTGATAGGTATTCCATGATGTTAGTAACCTCAGGGCAGCTGATCTCTACCTGCTTAAGCTTCAATGGGAATGCTGTGACATTCCTTTTCTTCTCTTTATATTTTTTATTTATTTAATTGTTTTTGACCTCTTCCGATACTATTACCCTTGATACATCAACCTGATGATTGTTAAATTTGGTTGTTTTTTGCTGGTGGGAACAAAAGTCTAGCAAGGATGGGATAAGAAATGAATTAGTGTTTACCTAGGTTGATTTTAACTAGAAATTGTCAGTGTCTTCTTGAGGCAAAAATACATTATGTTTTATTTCCAGGAACGTGCTTTAAAAATACCTCTATCAGTTGAAATATTCATCAATTGTAAGATGAATTCATCAATGATTTTTTTTTTGAAGCAAGCTCCGGGTTTTGGCTAAATTTGATTTTTCAATTTGAACTCTAGATATATTTTAGACATCATCTGTGCTGTTTTGCAGAGCTTTTCATCTCAGTATGTTTAAGCTGCTGTGTATGTAAAACAAACATACAGTAGAATAGTAAATAGTATTTTATACAAGCTAAAAAGTACTTCAGGGAAAAAGAATATAATAGACTGGTATAACATGCTTGGTGGCTCTTGAGAAGCAGCAGCAAATCCCCAGTCTTTGGGTAAATAGTCTCAATGGGAATAACTGAAATCTTTCTTACTTTAAAACATGCACAACTCATTTCCACAAGGTACTATTTAATATATGCAATGCAAAGCCCTTAATATATTGAATAGAATAAATGGTAAATATTAATGTGCATTTCCTGAACAGCAGCAGAATGAGAGTTTGAACTGTTACATGAACCTGCTTTAAAAGGGTTTCTGAGGAACCATTGTATATTCTCCTAACGTATTTGTGTATTTCTTTCCAATCTGAAGACTATTAAATGAATACAGGTGGTGAGAAACATAAGTTGGAAGGAGGTGGTAGACAGGCCATCTTGACAAGGAGAACATAAACAGATAACCTGGGGAAGACATTTGCACTGGGAATACCCTTTTTGATCAGCCTCTTCTGAAGAGGAATTCTCCTTGGTGAGCCCAAGGAACTGACACAAATTTTGAAAGTTTTCATACCCTACAGTATTTTGGCCTATTTGCCAAGTATTACTCAGTGCAAGTATGAAAGCTTGCCATCCAAACTGCTCCCAGACTTTTCCCAGGTGCTCCTCAAGTCTTTTTTTTTTTTCATCTTTTCTAATAACCCAACCTTACTGACCTTGGGCCTTGTCTTTTTCAGCCTTCTTAATCTCTGTTTTCACTGTAATCCTGCTGAATTTGTCGCCTACCTATCCATCCTTGTTTAGCCTGTAATAAAGTCTTCTCTAATTTAATTTATAAACTTCCATTCAGAAAACAGACTGTCCTTATCTCCATCTCTCTGTTAACTTGGTCCTCTAACCTCAAGGCTTTGAAAAATATTACAGATTTTAAAATACTATAAATATTACATAATTAAATATTATACAATAATAAATGTTATAAAAGTAGGAAGACAGACATGGCAGAGAAAAATATCTCCAAGACTTGGACAAGGATTAGAATTTTTTTCGGATTTTGCCCATCTAAGGCTGGAGAACAACCGGATTAACATTTAAAATGATTGCTGAGATCTTTGAGGAGGTAGCTGAGATAAACTGAAGAAAAAAAGTTAGCTGTGTAATCTCACCTGGACTGTGGGATGTATTTGCTGGCAATGTAATCATTTTGAAACAGGTCCCCAAAGTTCAAATCAACCTTTTTTAAATCAAGATTTTCAAGAAGCTGTCTTCAATTCTGAAGAAAAAAAATAGTAAAAGGGAAAATATAAAGACATATATATTCAAAAGGGCAATACAATTAGCTATTTGAATTTAAGCTATTATGGCAATACATCTGTTTATCATCATGGCCGTGCTTTTTTTTTTTTTTTTTTTTTTTTTTTTTTTTTTTTTAGACTGCTTTTTTCCAACTCAGTTTTCCAAGAAATTCTCTTCATTTGTTTCTATTACTATTACTATTACTCTGTTAAAGGTTGCTTTATTTGTTGTTAGTTCGATTTTTGTTTGTTTATATCRAGAGCAAAACAGTTTGCCTTCAGTTAGAAGTTCTTTTCTTTCTAGCTGATAATGAGAAACACTACCCTTATTCCAGGAAGGATTTAAATGTCTAAAACATATAATGCCTGGGAATTCTGTTTATCTTGTATCAAAATACTTGTAATTCCAAATTTTTGGAGAAACGTGTTTATGTGAAGGCATCTCAACAATAGCTTACTTGAATGTTTTTTGGCTAAATAAAGCATCCTCAAAGTTGTGGTATTTAAGATTAGAAAGGGAAATATTTTTCCCAATCTTGGACTTTTCTTGAAAATGTTGGAAATAGTGATAAAGCTTTTCATAAAGATGTACAATGGCAACATTTAATAAGGACATTGGCTGTTTTTATTCTGATTTCAAAATAGTATTATTACATTTTAAACAGGAGAAGTGAATATGTCGAGGAAACATCTGTCCTCTGCTGCTTCTAAAAAAATCAAAAAATAGGCATATTTTCATTGAAAATAGATTTTGAAAAATTATGGACCTTTATTATTCAAAACCTTATAGGGATTCCCTTAAATTCCCTAAAATTTAATTCTTTGTTAAAATGATTGAAAAGAGACATTACTTGGAATGTTTGTACATATTACTCAGGATGTGTGAGTGATGTTAGCTGCCACAAAATGTAAAAGAAACCCAAGCAAGAAGATATAATTAGGTCATCTCACAAATGGAGCACACACCTCACAAAAATGACTGACTTCTCAACAGATGTTACTTTAGGACACTCAATTCAAACCAGATTTATGGCTGCTTACCAAAACTATACAAGCAAAATAGTTGACTAAATCAATTAGAAGGTTAGGAACAATCATTTTAAGGCAGAGGACCGTACTCAGGAGCTCTTTTAACTCCTTCAGTATCAAGAGGAAAAAAAAAAGAAATCATCAGTCTTAAAAAAATAGGTGCATAAAAGATTGTCTCTCCATCTTCTTGCAGCAGTTTCCTACCAATATGTGAAGTAGAAGCTGACATTAACTGTTATTAACAGTTTTTGATGACAGAGAAAATTAGTCTTCAGGTGAAGCAGCTACAGGCTATTTGTCTAAAAATACATATTAATTTGTTTTACATGTATTTTATGACAGTAATAGAGGAAGGTAGTCCAACAACGTGCTTATTTTTTTTTCTTTCTCTTCCTCTTGAATTCTAGACCCAAATTGGGGGGTTCATAGACAGTAATCTTCTAAGAGCTGAGCCTAATTGAAGATTAAATTGGATAATGTGATTTCCTTACTTTCCTTGTCTCTGATAGGCACACAAGGGAAAAAAAAAAAAAAGAAAAAAAAGAAAAAAAAGAAACATTCCAGCAGTACCATTCTTCTCAAAGTAAACACTTTTTCCTTTGACAGGATAATTCCAAAGTTATTTCTAACAGCACACTTTCTGACTGCACTTGTTTACTGTTTTCAAAATCAATGATATATTTTTAATTAAGTACACACAACAGTTAAAGATTTTCTTGGAGTAAGAAGACCAAAGTAATGAACTTCAAAGTCAAACTTTTCAGGAAATAAATAATAATAAGTATATTTGTTGTTACTACTATAACTGTCATCATACCTGTGTGGTAATAATGAATTTTCTGGAAAGGTGAGAAGAGATACTGGTAGAAATTACTGTACTGCTGATATTAATTTATTTATTTATGCTTCTGATCAAACACAGTGAAGATTCTTTATAACTACATGTCATTTGGTATCTGAAGTTAAAAGTCCTTTTTTTAGTGTAATAGAATCCTAAATGTTACTAAACATAAATGCTACAAAATCCATTTGATTTTAGTTTGAAGACTAAATGCAGAGTTTGCTTGTAAAACAGAAATGTTGGCTTAGCACATTTTCCAAATAACTATTAGAATAAAATAACATAATTTTAAATGCATTTTTACACTGTAAAAAAACAAGAACACCAAGCCAGAGTAGTTAATTTCCTGAAAAAAGGGTGATTTTATGAATAAGTAAACTATTATACCAATACTGTAAGCACTATGACTTTTCTTTCAGCCACTTTATGTTTCGTTATTCATTCTTTGTGTTGAACTGCAAGGTTTCAAGGACATTACTGCTTTTTAAAAAGCAGAACAATAATTCTGAGATTTAATAATTCCTCTGTGGCTATAGAGGAATAATTAGTGAAACTGTAGTCTTTGGATTTCATGTGAAGTCATAGCTAACATGTAGGGCACTTGTGTCTTGAAAAAAATCAGGATTCAGATGGAGAAAGAGCATCAACTAATCAAACAAAGAAAACTAATCAATAAACACTGGAATGAGAAACTTAAGTTTTACGTGATAATCAAATATAAAATGAGCCTGTTTATCTTATCAGAATGAGACCTTAACTTGTCCATAGTGTGTCACGCCAATGGATTTATGTAACATAGTTATATGAATATGGGGCATGCCAATTATTTGGAATAACATGCTATTTACAGAATCACACAGAATCACAGAATATTCAAGGTTAGAAGGGACCTCTAGAGATCATCTAGTCCAACCTTCTCGCTCAAGCAGGCACACCTACAGCATGTGGCACAGGGTGGCATCCAGGCGGGTTTTAAAGACCTCCAGAGAAGGAGACTCCACAACCTCCCTGGGCAGCCTGTTCCACTGCTCTGTCACCTTAACAGTAAAGAAGTCGCCACTGTCTCCACCTCACCTGGAGATGGAACTGCCTGTGCTCCACCTTATGGCCATTACCCCTCGTCCTATCGCTGGCCACCAGTGCAAACAGCTTGTCCCCTTCCTCCCTGCATTCTCCCTTCCTGAACTTATACATATTAATCAGATCCTCTCTCAGCCTTCTCTTCCCCAGGCTAAGCAGGCCCAGCTCACTCAGTCTCTCCTCATACGAGAGATGTTCCATTCCCTTAATCATCTTAGTTGCTCTTCTCTGGACCCTCTCTAGAAGTCCCACGTCCCTCTTATACTGGGGAGCCCAGAACTGCACCCAATACTCCAGGTGCGGCCTCACCAGAGCTGAGTAGAGGGGCAGAATCACCTCCCTTGACCTGCTGGCAACACTCCTCCTGATGCAGGCCAGGATCCCATTGGCCTTCTTGGCCACAAGGGCACACTGCTGACTCATGGTTAACTTGGTGTCAACCAGGACTCCCAGGTCCCTCTCTGTGGAGCTGCTTTCCAGCAGGTCGACCCCTAATCTGTACTGGTGTCTGGGGTTATTCCTCCCCAGGTGCAGGACCCTGCGCTTGTCCTTGTTGAACCTCATGAGGTTCCTCTCTGCCCAACTCTCCAGCCTGTCCAGGTCCCTGTGGATGGCAGCACAGCCCTCCGGAGTGTCGGCCACTCCACCCAGCTTGGTGTCATCTGCAAACTTGCTCAGGGATTTAAAAGTATTGTTTTAAGTTTTTTATTTTTTTTCTTAACTGTCTAATTCTTTGTGGATTAATACAATTTTAGATAAAGGGGGTGTAGAGGAGGGAAGAAGTAAAAAAAAAAAAAAATCTCTTTATTTTAGAGCCTGATAATCCCTAAATGAAAGGGATTATCTATGTCTGCAAATCAAATGCAAACTTTAATACCATACTTGATGGGTAGCAAATTATCTTGTAACTAGTTCTGCTTAAAGTTATAAGGGACATTCTGCTCTCTATGTCTAGAATTACAGATGTAAATATAAACTTTTAGGTGAGACAAGAAGCCAAGAAATGGCCATATTTCATCAGATCACTCCCAAAAAGACAAGAAACTTAAAATTGCCAGATACATCTTTGAGCTTAATCCAAATATTTATTCTTCTGAATGCATAAGAAATTTCTGGACTGAAATCCAAAATTTCCCATAGTTTGTGGCTGTCTGTCTGGAATTTTGTATTAAACTTACTTCTGATAAGTCCATATCAAACATCAATTGACTTATTTTTTCTTCAAAAATAAATTAACATCCATTTAAATATGATTATTTATTTCAATTCCTTCTTTCAGAAGTCAACAATCCGTTGGAAGAAACTAAGCAAGACTTAAGTTTGTCACAGATATGTTAGTCAATTACCTTAGAAACATTTTATGAGAAAAGATTGAGGTACATATCAAATGCCAATATAATTTGTCTAGGAAAAATATGCAAACTTGAGTGACTGGTTGTTACATAGGGATACATTTATCTATAGGGACATATTTAAGTATAAAATTATAAGATTACATTTTACTAGTATTATTAATATTTATTGGTAGTGTTGCCACTTGCCACTGAAGAGCAAGCAATTTTGTGCTATACATTTATTTGCCAAGATTAATGCACCTTTAAATATCAGAAATTGATTCCTTTGTTAGAGTAAAAGAGTAAAAAGCATGCTTTAACTTGATTACAAAATTAACAGAGATATTCACAGAAATTCATAGGGTGTTCTAAAATCAGGCAAGTAAGCAGCAAATCTACTTATAACAAACTGAAATTATTTCAAAGTTTTTGAACCTTTACTTCTGGAGCAATTAGAAAAATAAACATGTTTTGGAGAAGTCTTCAACAATCTTTGGTTATAGGTTCTTTGTGTGAAACCAAATAGTGTGACGAAGAATACTAAGGAACAGGAATATGATTCCCTTCCTGGGTTTGTGTTGCATAGGCAAGATTTTGGAACTTGCCTAGAGCTTTCACCTGAGTACTTTGCCTGTTGGATTCCCATTGGATTTCTTCTGTTTGCTTTCTGCCCATCA
This sequence comes from Nothoprocta perdicaria, assembly GCF_003342845.1. Taxonomy (NCBI): domain Eukaryota; kingdom Metazoa; phylum Chordata; class Aves; order Tinamiformes; family Tinamidae; genus Nothoprocta; species Nothoprocta perdicaria. The sequence goes on from NW_020454194.1 coordinate 2,494,328, forward strand.
TTGTCTCCAGCTTTGCCAGCTGTACCTCTTTCCATTTCTCTCGCACGGGAGATCACGCAGTTTTTCTGTTAGAGCAGTCTTTGGGGAGATAATAATTCTTAGTGTGGGTCACAGTGAGGAATTATTCCCTGAAGTTTATGATTACATGACACAGCATCTGCATTATTAACATGGGAAAATATCCCTGATGATTAGCGGTCTACAAGCTTCCAGGCATTTCTGAAATAAATTTCTCTCACAGGTAAGATGTCAGTGTACTGGCTGACATTTCATAAATCTTCTACACAAACAAAATGGAAAGGTATTTCATACTATGATATTGTTTAATGTTTTTGGAACTTATTTTTGGACTTGAAATTTTCCAGAACTGAGCTCTGAGAAATAGAAAGTTTTGCCTGACATTTTGAGTAAAGGCAGTTCAGTTACTTTCAAGAAAGAACAGAGTGCAAAAAAAAATATGCTTGATAAATTATGGAAGTGTTCTTGCAACTTGGAATAACCCAAGAGCAAGGAAAGTGCTTTCAATAAGGAATATTCGAATTGTGACTTAATGAATATCACATGCAGAGTATGGTTAGTGTACGTCTCACTGGATTTTAAACTTAGCACCTAAGGTGTTCCAATAAACAAGGGTGTGTTGTGCATCCATGGTTAATGTAGATGTCTACTGAAAAAATAATGAGTGGTGTACCTAAGTTGAGTGATTTGCAGCACTGATTCTCAGTGCCTGCAGCTGTTCCTCAGTGTGACACAGTTATGAAAAGTCTTACATTCCCACTTGCCCTTCTGCAGATGGTTCTGATCCAAATCACACCATGTTCAATGACTCCAGGGCTGGGAGTTGTATGCTATAATTTCAGATGTTTATAATGAGATTCATCTGAAAGGATGGGGAAAATCCYACTCTACAAAGGCTTCTTTTATTATGTTGAATAAAAGGCAATATATAAGGTATTTATTATGAATTATTTTAATGGTCAATATTTATCTTAAGATGGATGAATCTCATTGCTGCTTACCTCATTGCATTTGCATCAAGAATAAATGCCTGCTGTTTTCTGAAAGCCACTAAAATATATCATACTCAATAGAAAATAGCTTTGCATATCTGTCCTATAATCTACAACCAAAGGTAAAGGTTCCTTCTTTATCAGAAGGTCAATTTTAGAGGAAGATTATTTCCTCATTCATACTAATGTAAAGAAGAAGCAGTCCCATAGAAATCAAATGAGTAAAACTTCTTTAAAACATATAAAACATAAAGGCAAATCATGTAGCTTTAAGATACGTATTAAATTTATTGCAGACCAAATTGCCTGTTAAAATAATTACTATTTTTAATACAAGGTTTTATTAAAACTAACATAAATCCTTTATTTTTAAATTAGACATTGTCTCTTCTATGGAATCAAAATCTATGGTTTCTAAATATTCTATATGATACAATCTGTTAAGGCATAGTTATATGTTCATTATATGAGAAAATAGGAATTTTTTTCCTCTGTCATAGATCAGTTTAAGGCTGTATTTACCACTTAAAAATTGAATATGCCATTTTTCCTCACATTCTCAAGTTTTTCAAAGACCTGATTTATATTGTTTTAACACCTTTGAGGACCTGGATATTAGCAGATGTTCATGTTTACCTATAGTTTTCTTCAACTCCTAAATTCACCAGTCAATTAATAAGTCAATTTATGCATTTATTAATTATACATATAAGCAGTTTTCTACTTTTCAATCAGATTAACAAAAACCAAGTTACATTTTATTGCAGTAAATCCTGAAGTGAAAGAAATTTTTCCCTTTCATTGGGGTCTTTCCAAATGAGTGGAAAGAACACTTTGATTTTAATTGTTATATTAAAAATGTACTTAGAGAGGAGAATAAAACAAACAAACAAAAATACTTTGCTTATAATCTAGTCTTAAAAATTAAAATTTTGACTAAATAGACCTCCATGCAATCAAGAGGATTAAAAAAGCTTTAATTCCATTTCATGAAATTTTCATGAAATATTAGGAAAATAATAATAATAGAAAACCTAATAAAATTTACTAGTTGTGGGTACCTTTCAGAATCTGAAATATAGAATAAAAATATATAATACTAACCTCTGTAGATAAATATTATGTTACATTCTGAAAATATGGGATGTATTTCAAATTGTTCTAATGCTCACCCAAAACCTTAGCTACACAGTTGTCTTCCAAGTGAGGAAGACAATACAGGATATGTCAGTGGAGGGGGATCAGGAAGAACATACATCTGCAAACCACAGGCATTACGGTACACCCTACCATGAGCAGATGTACCCAGCTCACAGAAAATAAAGTTCAAATCATGACCAAAACTGCCAAACAAAATTTTTCTAGTTCAAGTATATAGTTCCAGACCTGAAGCTGTCCCCAAACTGTTCCCAGATGTCTTAATTCTAGTCAAGCATTTTATTACAGAGCATGCTGCAAACTCTTTCAGGGCTGTTTATTCAGTGTTCTAGTGAAGAAGATGAATCCCAGAAGTTTGGAAGGGTTTGTCTGCATAGTCAGATGAGATATTGAGCTGTTCAAGGGTTTTCCAGCTTAGTTTTCACCAGAATGAAGACAAACTCTAGGGGGAGATAATAACATTCAGGCATGTGCTCACAAAAAATGTATTTCCAAAAGTATTTAAATTATGCTGTTTTTGTAAGAAGATAGCTCATAAGTGAATTATGAAATATTTCCCTAGCACATATACGGTGCACCAGTGACAGTACCCCAAAAYTGGAATGTATGTTATAGCAACTCTATGTCTTTTGAACATGTTCAATCTGATATTCTTTTTTTCCTGGACAGAATTACTCATTAAATTAATGCAGCATTTTTCTTCAAAAAAGAACTCCTCCTGCAGTTCATTGTTAATGACATTATTGAAGTCAGTCTAAAATTTCTGAAGTAGAAATAAATTTTGGTTAAAAATTTACTCAGTTTTCAATTTTATAACAACACAAGGATCTCATATGGATTTGAACTATTGGTACTAGTTCAAATCAATAATGACCTGATAGAAAAATGAAAGGATCTAAAACTTATATTTTGTCTTTTAATTTATATATATCAAAAATATCTGTATTGATAATCTCTCCAATAGCTGCTATTCCTGGCTACTATTCTGTCTGACTGTCTGGGGCAATGACCACAGATTCTGTGGGTTATTTGCTAAACTCTATGCCTTCCTTCACCAACTATGCCTTCTCTGCCTTCATCTATGCCTTCCTCACTCTATATCTTCTTAAGGTATATATATATACCTCATTATATATATATATAAAAAATAAGACTTTGTGTGTATATATATAATAAGACTTTGTGCAGGTTTTCAGCGCTACATCAGGCCTAAACCTTTCACCAAAATGCTTGTTCTGAACTGTAGTCCATAGTGGCTTTYTCTATAGAGAGTTACATAGAAGTTGATTTCAAGGGTTTTAAAAGAATTGGAAACTTGGCTAAAAGCACCTGCATATCTAACTACACCAAAAAGCCTCAGAGGATTTGTCATAATATGAAATGTCTGCTATTTGTTTAGCGAAACAATTGCATTCAAATGCTCTTTGTAAATATCTATATACACCCAAAAGTAGGGTGTATATATCCCTACCCAAAACTAGGAATATTAATTAGTAAAATTATAGACAAGGATGACACAGCTTGTATCCTGGAGAATTTTCTAGGGTGATTATATGCATAGAATTGTAAACACATAGATTAGCTTGGAAAATGTCTGTCTGTATCTGAGGGACTCACTACTGTAAGTTTGAAAAAAAAAATTAAAAACATGTAAAAATATGTGTAACAGAGAGAAAACTTGCCAGTTTTTCAGTGATTATGATTCTTCCTGTTGTAGACAAATAAAAATGGCAAGGTCAATGCAAGTAGTGACTGTTGAGAATTTAAGAGAAACTGCTATCACTGGGGTAGGAGAACTCACACAGTCAAGATAGATTCCATTAACTGCATGAGAGATGTCATCTAGTCTTACATGTGAGTGTGCTTTGCTTAGTGCCAGCACTTTGGTATTAAAATAAATGAGAAGACTTGTGTAGAAATGTGGATCACACCACTTTTAATGGCCAGTTCATGTATGCAGTTCCAGATGTTCCAGAAGATTCAAGTGTCTAAAAGGTTCATTCTTTAATGTATTGTAAACACCGAGGAGAGTATGGGTGTGTTACAAAAAGGATGTCTAATCTAGGAGGAATGAAGTGTTCGTTCCCAAATCCCTGTGCCTGGATGTACATCCAAATCTGCATCCTGACTATTTATCAGGATTTATCACTGTAGTTATTAGCATTTCCCTGAATCGTCTTGTGTCAGGGCATGGAGATTTGGAGGTGTTGCTGTGGCATTGTGCTAGACCCCAATATGAACAGTCATGCCACCAAGATACTAAATGACCCTGAAGTAGGCACCTGTTTTGTAGCTGAGGCTGAGCTGTCAATACTTTAAGCACTTTGCAAAAGACCTTGCTAGGCCGAGAGCCTGGTGTAATGATCTAGCCATATATCTGGCTGTCATCACGTGCCCACTAACTAATCTGAGTTTTGTTGCTCTCGCCTCTGTGATCTTGGGTATGTGGCTTCTCTGCTCTATGCCTGCAGAAGGGGAACAATGATGGTCTTCCTCCTCCTCCTCCTCCTCACAGAGAGGTTATGCAAATTTATTAGTGACTGTTTGTCACTAACCCTTTGGCTTTGAAGTAGAAAATCATTCCATAATTGCTAAGTATTATTTAATAGTTCTTTTATAGCAGGCATTTCCTTTGAATTTCTCTGCATGAAGTTTCATTAAAATGACATCATGCTTGCTTGCAAATTATAGTGGCAGGTCATGTGCCTGACAGTGTAATGAGGTATGAAGAATTATAGACATCCTCCCTAAATAAATTAATTTGCAAGAGGTTATCGCTACTTGAGTCAAATGGCAGGTCTCCAGTTTCTCACATCCATGGCACTTACCATATACAGATTCTCATTTATTTTTATTGATTTTCACAACACTAATTTGAAACTGCTGTATTCATCAATAACATTCAGGACTTTTTCCTCAGATTAAATGATGTTATTAGATTGACCTGTAAATTAAATACCAAAGGTTGAAACAAAACTATCCTTAAAATAGTTGTACTAGATGCCAGACAAGCGTAGGAAAGAAACAATGAAGTGACACTGCATTGACAGGGAACAAGTGCAGCCTTACTGGTCTCATACTGTAGTTTTTTGAAGGTGAGTTCAGTACAGTAACTGTGCTTTCAGTACATCTCAGACTTAAGCTCCTTCATATTTATTAATTTGAGATCTAGGACTGTGTCTGAATGGCTAGACAAGGCTACTTTGTGCCCTTAGACTTCAAATGTACTGTATTTATCGAGCTGGGAGTCCCTCTAGTTGCATTCAATTCTTTGCTCAAAAGAGCACCTTCATCGAGAGCAAGACTCTGGTCTTGGCTTGACATGCAGCTGGGCTAGGGCCAGGGCGAGCCTCTGGGATTTTGGAAAGACCTAAGGAAATCATTTGTCCCGGTAGGAGTCTGGCATAGATTTTGGAGGCAATGGGAAATAGGCAGTGCTTTCTGTAATTAATAGAGAAATTAATAAAATCAGCAGAAAAGCCTTTTTTTACAGTTTTAGTACAACTGAGGCTATATCACTTTGATTCAGTTATTTATTTCAAGAAATCTAATCTCATTGAGAGCTTAATAAAAACCTGAGTATTATTTTAAGTCCATATCTCTCTGATACTTACACAACATCTTCAAACAATAACTCAATAGAATTGACTGTTAGGAAGCAAAAACCATTTACTAAACTCATAAAATTTTGGTTTTTGGCATGGGAATTTATTATTCCTTGGGATCATTTTTTGGCTCATATATGGCTCATCTTCAAGTTATCACTTGAGGAATATGGCTTCTTAAAAAAGACTTCTACATTCTTTTCTAAGATTTTTAGCAATTACCTTTTAATGATTATGCATAGCAGGACAGAAAAATTAATGACAATGTCTGTGTTCTCAACAAAACAGAACAGGAAAATAATTTTATTTTGATTGAAAAAGACATACTTGGGACCAGCATTTCTCAAATGAAAACTGATATTCATGAGAGGCTTCTAGATAGCAAAACGTAATGTTCTGGAGAGCAGAGCATGTTACTAAGTGTGTATGGCTCCAGTGAAGTGGGAAAATGTCTGGACATGCTATTTGCCAAATAACTGTTATTTGTAAAGGAATAATTCCAAACTCATATCCTACTGCTTTGGCGCCCTGGTTAATCTAGTAAACGAAAACAGACTCTGACCCTCAGCTTGATCTATTGTATGCAATTTAAAAAAAAAGTCTTTAAGAATCTTTTCCCTAGTAAATTAAAACAGATTTATTGTAGCTTTTATTATTACAGTGTATTCTTCTTATTCCCAGCTTTCCAAGCCTTTTTTTTTTTTCCTTTTAGTGGAAATCCATTAAAACACAGAACAAAAGGGAAGAAAAATTGAAATGATGGAAAATAATAACTTTTTTCTTTTGATTTTAAAAGGAATTGAGATAGGAACTAATGTAAATAATTAGCCAGATTTTTTTAAGCAGTTGTCAACAGATTCAGATAAGATTTAAAATTCAGTTGTATCAATTGAATTTCTGCTCTCTCAAATCATAATGGTGAGTTGAACATTCCTTTTTTATTGGAGGAGAAAAAAAAAATAAGAACAACACAATCAACTCTGAATATCAATGTTCAAATGAAGATCTTATATACTTAGATAGTCCAACACAGCTGGCCCCATTTTTTTCATCTATCATTATATACCCTTAGGATCTAAGCTGTTCCATTAAGACATTTCAAGTCATTATGTCAAATGCATTGAATCAGCTACTATAATATCAGTGACACTCATATCCACGGTGGATATATCACAACTCCCATTTAGTATTCAGGTTAGCAAACTGGACACTTGGCTCCTTTTTATGTCACTCAGGTTTGCTCTTTGACATCAATGACAAAACCAGCAAGGCTGAAGTGCAGAGCCAGGAACTTATTAAATATGCAGCTTTCCTTCATACTATTATGGTTGGTTAAATATTTTAACCAGTGATGTCATAAAGCTCCATAGTAAAAAGCAAAATGTATGAGACCATGACTACACAAGGATCTCTGCAAAAAATTCAGCATAGGAAACAGAAGCTATTGAACTAATGACTTTAGGGAGACAGAACAGTGTCTAAATTCACTAATTTAGAACTGATAATGGTACTTAGTCTTTCAAAACAAAAAGTATATGTGTTCCCTGTTTAACATGGACATTTCTCTGTTTGGCATGAGACTATCTAAGATAAAAGGGAAAAGCTCTATTTGTCCTTAATGTGCTCCATTCAGTCTCCTAATTGATTCTGCTAGAGGAAAAGAGGGATTTTGATTCTTTCTTACTATGTTGGCTTATCATATATCTTTCTTCCGAATGAAAGCTTCACCCGTTATGAGGGACACACATATTAATTTTAGAGAGTATAATTATTTTAATAATGTTTTTATGTATATTAGAATATAAGGTATATATATTAGAATATAAATTAAACTCTGTTTCCTTAATGAAATGTCTATGTTTCACCCCCCATCCCATTAATAATTCAAAATGATTCCAGGTCATGCTCAGTTAAAAAATAATTTAAAAGAAATCAGTCCCACAAGGGTAGTTGTAAGCTGTAATTGTGACTAACAATGGGATGAAAAACCGGGGATTTAATTATGCCACTTATAAAAGCATTTTATCTTTGTAAAATTTTTCAATTTGCCACAAGCATATATGATTTTAAAATGATATTGGTATATATCTATTCAAGTAAGTATATGCTAAATCACTATACCAAAAAAAGAAAAAATTAGAAATTACTTTGAGATACTTGTCACTAACTATTAAAACATCAAAAATGCAACAGTTCTTTTGAAATAAAAACCTCTTTTTTTAGAATTGAATTGATTTAATAGACTTACTGCTGTGATGGTCTTTGAAGGACCTCTGATACATAGTATTGTCACATCATTCCTAATAGTATAGGAAAAAAAATCACAAAAACACAAAGAGTCATCTACATATATATATAAGAATATTACATGAAGAAAAAAACTATTTCTAGTGTGCATTCCTTGGAATTTGTGAGATCATTTGAATACTGATCTTGACAAATATACAGACTTAGCAGTATCAGGACATTGACTGTGGTCTTTCCTGAAGTGCCAGACTCCCCATTATGCCCTAGATTCTGATTTTGACAATGTGAGGAAATGGACAAGGATGTAGTCTTAGGTGGGGGTTAATACTTTCAAGTGAATAAGTACATTTTTCCAAAGAAACTTGAAAGGTTTGAATCCATTCCAAACAAATTAGGAACAGCATACCCAAAGTGTTTCTGTCATGTATAACTGTTCTAAAACATTAGCAAACTGAAAGAATAATACTCAGATAACCACATCATAATATTTTTAGGGTGGGGTCACTTTGGATTGAAAAATCAGTAACTTCTCTGAAGAATTTCAATTAGATTCTCATGTAAGATTTTGTGCTTTTGCTTTCCCTTCTCATCATCCTCATTCCTTATCATACTCTACACTGAGATATTTTCAAGCTAGCCTTGGAGTTGTTTTAAAGATCCTCCACATATTAAGTGATGGACCACATACAGACTTTATTCTAATTCTAGAGTTTATCACAGATTATCTAGCAATGTCCCTGACTCTTGACAAGGCAAGTACTATCTTTCAAACTGGTAAATCCAATAGTGACTAAATTTTCTTAAAATTCCTTGAATAATAATAAAAAAAAATCACTTTAGCCTGAATGCTAGTAATCTAGCCAGAATGCCCAGAGCGTGGTGGTAAATGGAGTTAAATCCACCTGGTGAATTTTATGAGCATTGTTCGCCACGGGTCAGTGTGGAGGATGGTCATCTGTAATATCTTTATTGATGATCTGGATGAGGTGATTAAGTGCATCCTCAGCAAATTTGCAGACAACACCAAGATGGGAGGAAATATAGATCTGTTTGAGAGTAGGAAAACTCTACAGAGGTTAGATTAGGCTAGATTGACAAGCTGAAATCAACTGCATGAGGTTGAAGTGCCAGGTCCTGTACTTCAGTCACAACAACCCCATGCAGTGCTACAAGTTTGGAGCAGAGTGGCTAGAGAGCTGTGTGACAGAAAAGGATCTGGGACTGTTGGTGAACAGATTACTAAATATGAGTTAGCAGTGTGCCCAGGTGGCCAAGAGGGCCAAAGGCCTCCTGGCTTGTGTCAGGAACATTGTAGACAGCAAGACCACAGAAGCAATCGTCCCCCTGTACTTGGTGCTGGTGAGGCCTCACCTCAAATACTGTGTTCACTTTTAGGCCTGTCACTGCAAGAAAGACATGGAAATGCTGGAGCACATCCAAAGAAAGGCACTGAAACTGGTGAAGGGGCTGGAGCACAGACTTTATGTGGAGTGGCCGAGGGAGGTGAGGTTATTTAGTCTGGAGGAGACTCAGGGGAGAGCTTATTGCTCTCTACGACTACCTGAAAGGAGGCTGTAGTGAGGCAGGGATTGATCTCTTCTCCAGAATAACTACTGATAGGACAAGAGAAAATAGTCTTAAGTTGCTCCAGGGGAGGTTCAGGTTAGACATTAGGAAGAACTGCTAAACGGAAAGAGTGGTGAAGCACTGGAATGGTCTGCCCAGGGAAGTGGAGTCACTGTCTCTGGCAGTGTCAAGAAACATAAGGCACTTCGGTACAAGGTTTAGCAAGTACATTGTTGAAGAGTTTACGATTGGACTTGATGATCTTAAAGTTTTTCCATCCATAACAATTCTATAGTTCTAATTCTTACATTATGATTTTTTGTTGTTGTTGTTTGTTTGTTTGTTTTTTAGCCATTTCTGTTACTCCAGTGGTTAGTCAACAATGTGAAGTAGGGGAAGTCTCCAAGGCAATGATTCAAGCATCACAGGAAAATTCTTAGATCTCTTACTGCATATATCCATCAAAATCAGGAGAGATTAAGATTCTCATTCTTGATAATAATATCAAAAGGTTATAATATCAATAAAGTTAAAGAGCAGAATGATAAACCACATCTTTTTAGATCAAAGAAAAAAAGAAACAAGCAAACAAAGCAGGAAAAGAAAGAAAATGAAGGGCACAGTTGAATTTTGATTTAAAGAACCTACAAAATACCTACAAGTCACTTTTCATGAACATTATTAGAAAAACAGCATTGAAAGTATGAGAGGAAAGAGTGATGCCTTCATAAAATTTCACCAATGTTAAGGAAGGAATTTGCTCAGACTGGCTGAATCAAACTCCTGTCACTACCTCCAAGGCTTTCTGATTAAATTTTGGTGTTTCTTTTTAAACATGAGGAAAAATAAAATCTCTGTAAGCTTTCAGTTTACTCTTTGAGTTAGAACACCACAGGAAGATAAATGTTAAACTGTTACTATTGTGCTCTCTGTTACTGTAGGATAAACATCCTACATTTTTGTATGCTGACTGGATATATTGAGGTTTTAGTGCACAGATTTGGCACAGATATACATTAGGCTGAAAACTGAGGGACAAAATGCCATAGAAATCAACTCAAAATCTTAAACTTTTTGACCAAAATGGAAAATGTGTGCAGCATGGAGTTATTTATGACAGGAGCCTAATGCAGGAGAAATACTAGATTTCAAATGAAACCAAGGCCTCTCTGGATTTAGATAATTCTTTCATTTTACTTGGTATGAAAGCATGTCATCAGCACACTTGTTTGCCACACTGCTACTGTTTGCATTTTGACTGATGATAGCCTATGCAAAGTTATAGGTCTTGAGGCCAGACGCTTCCAGCTATTGAGCAAATGCCACATGGGAATGTGTAAATAATGGGAGAATGGCTCAAACACCTCAAGACATTCACCTCAGGTATGGAGGTTCACAGATTGGAGAAAGCAATAAAACAGGTTTTCAGAAGCAGAAAAGCTATTATTGATTTGATGATAATAGACCATGTAAAATGAGGAAATGATATTTTTAATGAATAGGATTTTCTTCAGTATGCTAGTTTGATTATAGTGTTACATTATCAGCCAGAAGTAATGAAAAAGTCTCCCATCCCTAAAAATATAATGATTGATATTCTGTAAGCAGGGCATAAGTACAGTTAGTGAATGCTATATTATAGAGTTTGGTTTTTACACTGACTGTGTAATGTTGTAGCAGCAAGGTTTTAAAGAGTCCAAATGAAAGCCTACAGTCACATATAACTGTTTTGGTTTCTTTCCTCCACCTTTCTGTGTTTTCTGCCTACTCAACTCTCATTCAGACATCTTACTTCCACGCTGTAAGGCAACTTCGATAAAAAGTCACTGATGTGCATCTCAGTCTCCTTTTTCTGGTGTATATCTAATTGCTAGCAGTGGAGCATTGAAGCATATGCTGAAGTCATTTGGGGGCAGCTAATAGCAGCTTTTAAAACTCTCTCTTGTGGCCTATGGTCACGTTCTGATTGAATGATTTCTTTCTCAAATGCACCAGATAGACTTTTTACATATAAGTTCTCAAGCTCAGTTGTAAAAAGGTCTTATTAAAAAGTTTGAAAATGTTATTTCATGGGAAATAGTGAGCTGGACATTACAGCTTTTGGTATTACCTTTGTCAGGAATTAGGTCCAAGCACTCTCCTGTCCTATGCATGTCGCTAGTATCTCAGAATTGGGGCAGCTTGGCAGGCTGTTTCCTTGAAATGGATAATAACTACGTCACAAAGGAAGATGTCACAGATGTATTTTCCCTCTCCCTGTTGCAGGATTTTTCACATATTGGGAAAAACAGAAGATCATTTTTCAGCAATTTGCAGTCAACCATTGGTTGCTGAACTTATCTAATATAAGTGATATAGAAATCACGTGGCTTTTTTCTTGATAGCAGGGGCAAGGCAGGGGTGAGGGCTAGTCATATTTTTCTGGAGATTGGCAAGTGTCCTGTATATAGTTTGAATAGCATAATTCCATTCTCCATGTATTCTCCTTCCTCCACTTTATACTAGGTCTCTGAATTTAAGGAGATATGAGTATTTTTGTTCATTTGTTCTTGCTTTCCTTGCACGTTCAATGAGTTCCTACCTATCTCATTCTCAGCATTTTGGGTTTTCTCACCAGTTTTATGAGCATCTTTACTGTTTGGTAGTGTTTTTTTAGTCTTTCTGAAAATTTGTATCTCTCTTTCATCAAAACATATCCTGAAGATAGAATTTTAAGAAAGAAGAAATTTAAAACTTGGTACTACTGAAAATCAGTATGTGAAATCTTCTACTAGAAATGCATTTATCATTCCCAGAGAGAAGGACAAGCTGCTCCAAAGATCACAGACATCAAAGCTAACCACTTTCCCCAGCTGGCACTAACTACTTCAAGGTATTGTTTTGCACAGTTCAGAGTGAGTTGATTTATAACTGAAATTACAAGGAACTCTTGATTGACCTGGCTCTCTACAACCTTTCTCCATAATCTCCATAATTTTTCCCTAGAGTTTCTTTCCCCAGAGCTGAGGGAAGTATCAAATCCAGAAGTTTCTGATAAACCATATTAGTATATGTTTGCTACACATTCAAGTATTAACTTGGACAGTAGATTGTATGCAATTCCCAAGTCTATATTGCAATCAGGAGGCAATGTTAGTTTCTTTCAGCTGAAGGAAGAGTCAGACTTCAGGCTGGGAATGGTTATGATTAATTGCAGTGTCAATATTGCATCAGTTTTTTGGTAGTGCAGCAAAACTGATATTCACTAGTACTGGGGGAAAAGAGTATCAGAGCTCGCGTATTTTTATAAATATACGTTTCTTGTCCCAGCAGTATGGATGGATTGTGAATATGGTAAAAGATGGATTACAAAATAACATGACTTTGTTAAAAAAAATGCACAAAATATGCAGCATTGCTTTCACCCAGTTGCCTCTGCAGTGAATGCTAATACTCACTTCAGCAGGACTACATATAGGTCTACGTAAGTATGGAGTGAGAAAAATTCCATCTCCAGTTTATGCACTCCAATTTATATTTGACAGCAAATATAAGAATCCTATTTGAATGGTTTGGAGTTGTAAATGACTAAACACAAGAAGCTGTCCAAACATGAAGTGAATTTGATACACTGAGAAATGCAGCTTCATTTCCATGGCTATCCTGCTGTCCTGTGCTGTGCCTCATAACATGATCATCATTGCTGACACCTCCTTGGGTTGCTGTTTTGCCTCTCATTAGTAGTATCTGATTGCAGATGTACCGTAAATGTAGCTCTTTCTTTCACACCTGTGTACCCCAAGGTCCAAGATTCATATTTGACTTAAAATGTTAAATACTATGTTGTAAAATGTCATGTACAGTAATTGGCACTTGGGCCTGCAGATCATATTTAAAGAGATGTGCCAAACTTGTTAATTTGGGAAATATTTGCAGAAATTTGATGCAGTCCAACTGTAATTGCAGCAAAATGAAATGAAACTCCTATCATGTGTCAGTGTTCTGTGTCATGTGTCAGTGTGCAAATTCCAGTTCTGTTTATTTTGCAAATTCCAGTTCTGTTTATATTATCTATCCATATAAAACAGGGCGCGGTGCTTTAAAAACTCATGGGCATTAGCTACACTCTCTTCCTGCTGAGATCATCCGTAGAATTCTCTCTGTCTCCTGCTGAAACAGTTAGGTAGAGGCTGAGTATTTCTGACAGTTCTTTTTGTAGTTTCATGTGCTGGAGAAAATAGATGAATTTATCTCCAAGTCTAAAAGCAGAAGATGTTTCTTCTGAACAGTCCTCAGAGATATTATAGCTACATATTTCTTCTACATCTAGAAGCTAAATCTAGAAGCTAAAAGCCAATTCCAAAAGCTAGCATGAACATTCCTCATATTGAGCTGAGAATTAGTGTGCTCCTGCAAATGCCTGGCTTCCCACTACCTCACCCACACTGCACATACAGGCAGGGCTCCACATAGCATTCAGGTGATTGGACTGGCATTACACCAGTTCTTCTTTAAAAGTGCTGAGCTCTGCCAGAGAGGATTTGGTTTTAGAGAAGCTGTAATGTGTAAGAATTCTAGTAGCAACACAAGTGGGACAATGTAAAACATATATTTCACTACCCTTTAGATTATTTTTCTCCAAAGAAAAATCAGTCGTCCAGGGAAAAATTCAGTACCAACAGAAAAAAAAAAAATACACTTTACCCTTCTATTACAGATGGATGTTGGCTGCAGTGAAAACTGAAACCAGTAGGATGCATATTCCTTTAATCATAAAAAGAAATAGTGAAAGTTGTAAAGAGGTAAAAGGTAAGAGAGGTGTCTATAAGGAAATAAGTTCAATGGGATATTCCTAAAAGCTTTTCAAAATGGTAGGATCAAAAAGGGTTAGTTAAGCTATTAATCTCAGTTCAAAGAACTTGTTCCCAGCGTACAGAGAACTAGATTGAATCCTTATGAACATGCTGACCTGCTGGCTCTGAACATTGTAGAGCAAGCAAAAACTATAAATAGAAGTAAAAGGAGCAGAATAAGCATATTATTGTGTTATATACTAGTAATTTCTTGACAGATAGCCAAATTGGTATCTTTTTTTTTTTATAAAATAAATAGAATACGAAAGGTTTCCTTTTCCCTTTCTAGTTTTTTTCTTGGTAGTAATCTTTAGCCATTTTCCTGAAATAGTTTCCTCTCTGTCTGCAAGACCAAGAATAAAATGTCTCAGAAAATTTCTCTGTCTGGTTTCTAGACACTCTTCTTATACAGACGATGTCTGCATCTGGGTGGTCAGATTATTGTCTCACAATAAATTAAAGTAGATTGGAAACAAAAGAGCAGAAGAAATGGCAAACAATGAACCTTAGAAATTCTTAAAGCATAATACTTTTTGCATTAAGCATACTTGACATTTATTAACCCTATTTTCGCCCCAAATTTATCTGCAAATATCTTTCCTGCCAGTTAATCAGGACAAGTGAACTTTCCTCTCTAGTTAGCACTTGTGAGACTGCATGTGGAGTAATGTGTCCAGTTCTGGACTCCCTAATACAAGAAAATCATCATTTTATGGTAATAAGTACATCTCAGAGTCACCATGTTTGTCATGGCTGATGCACATGCCATTATGAGGAGAGGCGGAGAGACCTGGGGTTGTTTAGCCAGGGGAACGAAAGGTTCCAGGGCTGGACCTTGCTGCTTCCTACAACTGCCTAATGAATGCTTACACAAAAGACAGAGAGGTTTTTCACAGAGGTGCACAGTAAAAGACAACACACATATGTTTCAATCAAAAAAAAAAAAAATCCAATAAACCATTAGGAAACAAATGACCTTATTGGAATGGTTTGCTCAGAGAGGCTGTGGAGTCTCCGTCCTTTGGGCTATGCAAAACATAGCTGGACAAGGTCATGAGAAATCTAATAGAATTTTAAAGCTGATCATGCTTTAAGCAGGGAGTTAGACTGGGTAACCTCCAGAGGACAACTAAATTACCTCTAAATAAAGAGACCTTAAAGTCTAAGGTGTAAATTATTCTCTGATGATTTGTGAGTGTCCTGAAGGGCTTATGGGTACAATTATATGTTTAAAATTCAGGTCATCTCTTGATCACTGTTAGCCCCAGAATCTTTTATTATTTTCTATATATAGAGGGATGGAAGATAATCCATTTCAGACTCTGTAACAGATCACTTTTCCAGGTTGAACATCAAAGAAAACTAATTTCCAGCACTGGCAGTTCCATCAACGTACAGAGATGCTGGGAATTATTTTTTTCTCACCATATTTTATAGTGCAAAAATTCACTACAGATATCCATAACTGAGCTACTTACCAATACTTTCTGCAGTAAATGGAAAGAAATATCCAGAAATGGGCCTTGTAGTGAGCAGTTCGTCTTGTCCATTTTGGATATCTGTCAGGAGAAATGAATAGTGCTTTTAAACAGCCTAATTTTCTGCCTTTGAGTAAAAGGATAGTATAGTTATCTCACTCAGTGGTAGAAGTGCACTATATGAAGACTGAAATGACATTTAAGTTCTTTAATCTCAGCTGTTAAATTTCTTCTGTCCTTTGCTGCTTATTACCTCAGGTAGATTTAGCACTAGGTTACTATACTCAGCTGGCTCAGAGAAGAGACCAGTAATGGTCACAGCATGGAGGGAGTTTGTTACAAACAACATGACCAGGGTGAAGAAATGTATGAACCTCCTTTTAAACTACTTGCAGAAGTCTCTGATTCACAGACACTGGTTCTTATGATGGACGCTTACATCTCAGTCATCTTTTGGAAGGGCAAGATAGCAGGAAACAAACGATCCAGGAGGTTTCTAGAGTGTCTTGGGAATAACATTTTTATACACGTAGTGGATGGAGCCACAGTTGGAACTGTTTGCTGACTAGAAAGAACTGTTTGGGCATGTAGTAATCACTGGGCGTGATTACTGGAGTAGCTCTGAAATACAGAGGCTGAAGAACCTGAGTAGAATGATGGTGGAGAGCAGCCGAGTTCAGCACACTTTAGAAGAGCAAACTCTGAATTATTCAGGAAACCGGTAAGTGAGATCACATGGATGCAGCTCTGAAAGGCAAAGAAGTGCAAAGAAGATGAGAGGCCTTTAAGGACAGAATTATATAGTTGCAGGAATGCCATCTTGGCATCCAGGAAGATAAATGCATATATTAATGTACAGGTAGGGCTAAGCTGGGAAATCACAGCAGTGCTCTGATGGAAGGGATTATCCTAATGTCTAATCTAATGTGTAGTTATGCAAATACCTTCCACCAATGAATGTACTGGTGCTTCAAAAGAAATGGAAGAAAATGTTTTAGAGAGATGTGAAATACTTTTACATAGGCAAGGAAATTTAAAATTTCATAGGGACATTGAGAACTTTGCATTGTTGAGTAAATGATAAAATAGACCTGTGCTGGATACTGAAGCAGATATTGAAAATTCCAAGTACCTCATTTTGCTTTCTCTTGGACTCTTAGTAGTGCATATTGTATTCAGCATTCTATTGGGATATCTTGGTCATTGAATCCTTTGAAACCTCAAAGAATTTTCAGCCAAGTCTCAGTTATTTATTTTACTTTCTTCAGTTGCGTTCTTCCCAACCTGGCTAGATATGTAATTTTTGCTGTACGTGTAATAGCTCTGCAGCTTTCAATTTTATCTCTTCTTTATCCAGTAAATGGATCTGCCAGCAACAGACTCAATATGCAACAAGATTTCTCTACCAGCTCAAGAAGAGCCTTTTGCAATTCTAATAAATGTGTTACATTTTCTATTTCAAAAGGATGAATAAATATTATACAGTTGCTTTGAGGAGAATGCCATTCCCTTTCTTTCATTCCATGTATTAATGTGTCTGCTTACTTTTGTCAAAAAATACATTCCTCCTGTGCGAAGATGTAAAACATGTTTTGTTTTTGTAAAATCTGAGAACATCACAATCCAAAAATAGCCTGCATGCAAATCCACTGTTTTATCTACCACTGCAAAAAAAATGACTATCTAACTAGTAAATTCTAAAAACTAGATTACATTAAATAAAGCTGTAGTCTGAATTTGAATTTGGATTAAGAACAATGACTTATGAAGTTTAAAGCTATTAAGGTTATTACATGAACTCATCAAACATTCAGAGTCCACTGTAACCTGAGATTCTAGATATGAAAAGAAAAAGTCGTCAAGCTATATTTTAATGAATATTTCTAAGAAAATGCTACCCAAGTTTATAAACCAAATACAGAAATAGATGACTGTAGTTTAGACATGCCTGTATGTTTTTCTAGGATCTCATTATTATTAAAATATGCACAACACTTTTCAGGAGGTAAAAGTATATTACTCCATCAAAACTACAATGATACAAAGACACACACTAGTATGTGTTAGAAGGTCATTCAGACTCTTATACAAATGGTGTCTGTTATGACTTTTTTAACCTGATGCTTTGCTAAATGACCGTGGTCCATTAAACATTGAATTATACTGCTACAGGAGCAAAAATTTTGAAATGAACATGCAACATTTCTCTGTATCAAAATTGGAGGTAGATAATATAAGAATATTATTAGAACTAGTAAGAATGTTTATTGAGTTCCTATTGATCTAATAATTGTGTATGATAGACCCGTATTTAAATGTTACAACTGAACTGCAATTGTTTAAACCATAAAGTCATCTGTGGACTAGATTACACTCAGAATTATCATTATCCGATGGCTGCTTGGAGGCTTATATCAACTTAAATATTCTGTTTTCTATCTGACACTAAACCATTGCTAAATATAGCAGGAGTTTCTGAGATTATCTAAAGTTTCTCTAAAATCAGTTATTTGAATAGTCCACGTATTATTATGCCTGAACTGGGTTTAGACCAGATAGTGTCCAGAAGTTCCTTCCAACCCCAACTATTCTCTGATTCTGTGAGAACAGTCAATTCCATCTTTTGGGTAAAGGATGTTTCACCAAAACCCCTCTATCCCACATGGCAAGCAGTAACATTCTGAAGTGTTTTATGAACCTGATATGTCCATGCATCAATGTGAAATATAGAAAGAAATACTAACAGTAATAATGATTTACCTGACTGCTCTGTAATTTTATCTTTTCATTGGGAAAATCAAACCACTCTGGAAAATAAACTCATGTGATAATAGTGTAATACTGACATTCTGGCATCAATTATCTCTTTTGCTAACCACACGGATATTTATCTTTTGTGTTTATATCAGAAAAGTCTTCAACAGAGCAGCATATTGGACCTGGTGCCTAATCTCCCTTCCCAGCTAAGTTATTCTCCAGTTCTATAAAGAGTCTTCCTTTTCCTAGAGTCATAGAATCCACTCTGACTTGATTTGACTAACTTTAATATAATTCTTTAAGACCAGAGATCCCAGATATGAATAATAAATTATTTTAATCATATTAAATGATGTTTAGTTCCCAGTGGGTTTCTCTTGCTAGGTAATGTCTACCTAGGTCCATAAAATACAGTGRTTGCTTAGATGAGAAGTCTTGATGCACTATTAAGGTGTTTCAAAAAACTCTAGTGACTATATCGTAGGCTTCACTATTCCTCAAAATTATGAGAGAATCAGCATCCTCTTGTGTGGTTTTCAGATGTCCTGCAAAAAACAAAGTTGATTGGAAAATAAAAATTACATCTCAAACAGAGATAAAACACCACAGTAGTACTTATATATTCAGTAATAAGATTATCAAAAGTTTTATTATAAGAAAGAAAACACATCAAATAACAATCAAGATTTTAAAAAGTGTTTCAACATCTTATATTTCAAGATAAAGATAAAATCTCTTCATTATGAATGAAAACAGTCCCTGCTCTGGTCTTCCCCAGCTCATTATTTTTTCTCTCTTCTGTCTCATTTGTTCTCTGTATTTTAATTTCCATCTGCAGTATTAGCTGTGGGTCTAAACAATGAAACATACATGCTAATATACAAATGGAACACCTTAAGCTATTGTTTCCAGTTTTTGTTAATGTTTTCCAGATGAATTTCTACTTTTCTATGTAACTTCCCGTTTCTCATGTGTTTCCATCCCAATCCCGAAATCAGTCTTTGCTGACTAAGAATATATCAAACCAACTGTTAAGGAGATATTTAGTTATATTTTTTCTTCAGATTTCTGCAATTTGATACCCTCCTAAGGCATTGACTCCAACTGCCTGCAAACAAATGGTAAAATAAATGTGCATTCTTCTTCAGAATAGATCTGCTATTCCAAACAATGGATAATTTTTTTACACTCTCTGCCACACTTGTCATCCTATGGATACAGAAGCTTAATTCTTTTTCATCCTCCATGCTCTCAAGAGTGAAATCATGATGGACATGTTTATGACTAAGGCCACAAAATAATACATTTGCGGGCAGTGCAAATCTCTGTATTCCTTGTTTTTGGAGAGCTTTGAGGTGACTCCTATACCTGTTTATCCTACATAAAAGAAACTGAAATATTTCCCTGGTTTTGAATGCTAAAGAAATCTGCATGTTCTATACCTCAGCTTGTATTTCCCCTGAGGGTTTGCATATGGCTAGTTATTGTATTATTCTTTTCCCTCTGGCAGATGATGAAGGTTTGTTATGATAAAGTCATTATTTAGAAAATGAGATCATTTTTATAGGAAAATTTGCTTCAATACAAATATCCTGAGCTTGTGATAATATCATAGTAGTTCTGAAAGCAACTAATGAAAAAGGAGGAAAAACATGATTTATTAAAATATAGAGAAAAACTGAAAGGTAAGACTGCCTCACAACAGGCACCCAAAATGGGCCCCAGAACTGCTACAGTGTTGTTGGAGAAGACATCTGTGTCAGACAACAGCAGTAATACTGAATAGCAGTGTATTTTGAAGTATTCTCTCTCCTGCTATGATTTCCCACTAAATGTGTCTCAGGTAGCATTCATCTTCCTCACAGAGTCCTTCAGTCTTCTTCCCATCAGTTCCATTAGGAAAGTCTGTGTTTCTAGTCATATACTACAAAGGTGCCTAGAAGCTCACCTAGTCATCTGAAATCTGCAGAGAATTAGGTGAAATCTGATGAAATCACCAAGTCAGCTTCCCTGTTACTTATTCTTTTCTTGATCATCTCTGTCCTTGTCTCAAATCTGATATATATGCTTTCAGTGAACTTTTAGCTGAGCATTGCCCTGCTTTGCACTTTCAGTATACTGTGACTTGTATGTGCTGCAACAAATGAAAGCTCCCCTTTCCACTTTTATAGTCTTACTACACTTCAGTGTACTGTGGTGGTGATTTGCTCAGCACTATTTTGCCATGAGGAGCTGTACCTAAGACAATATCCTATTGACAAAGCACTATCAAGGGCTGAATCCCCCTGAACTCATCAAGGCAGAATTCACCCCACTTCCTACTCTGTTCAGCAAAATAAGCCAGATCTATCCTGTGCAATAGCAAGACTGCAACCGTTAACTGTGTCTGGGGACAATTTCTACGATCTCATGCTATCAGTCCCTCTGCAGGGAGGTGATGCTGCTCTGTACAGTCCCCCGTTGAATATATTGAAAAGACAATTTAGTCCATTACATATTTATTTAGCATTCACCAAAGTCTTCTGCTGAATATCTCTCCAGGCTACTCTCTCACCTCCCCCATCCCAAAAATTGCAGGAAATAAAAGAATGTAACAAAAATGAGAGCAACTTGTGTATTGATTTTAGTAGTGATGAAGCAGGTACTTCATTACTATCCACTCTAACATAAGTCAACTTCAACTGCAAACATTTAGTGATTCAAGCAAAAATAGTTGGAGGAAACTTAAGGAGGAAATTTAATATAAGAATGATTTTCTCTGTGTTTGTATTTCATTGCTGATATTTTTTGTTTTGGCAAATTGAGAACTATTGTTACTTTAGTTAGCTATTATTGAGCATTGACTTTATTGTGAGCATCACTTCGTTACAGGACTTTTAATCTTAAGGTTTATGTTTTTCTTTTTTTTTTGTTTGTTTTTGCAGTGAATGGCACTTCCTATCATAAAAAAAGATCTTCAGAGAAAAGAACTATTAGAACAATCCTGGAAGTTAACATTAAAAATAAGGGTTTTTTTCCTCAAACCACAAACTTGTTCCTGCCTCTCCCGATGACAGTTTGTTAAAACTGTTATAACAGAATTAATTATATTCTCTAAAAATCTGCTTCACTCTGTCTGCCCCTGAAAGTGTCTGGGTAGTATGTCTTCAAGAAGGATATAATGAAAATTGAAGGATTCTTTAGGGTTTGTAGGAGCTCCAGGCAAGGAGCAGCTAAGGTGGCTGACTTGCTTGATCAGCAGTGGTTAAAAGTTCTCAGGATTGTGGTTCAGGCTGGTGGAAAGTTTAGCAATCTAGAGCTGTTTACTGGTGGAGAAAGCTGTGACTGGGAGATATAGTCTACCTGCTTGCCTATTATAGGTGGTTTTGGCCTTGTCCAGTTGTGTTATGGTGAGGGTTTGAACCTGTAGAGAGTAGGTCTCCAGCTGCCAGTATGCATAAGACAAATGAATGATTCAGGCTTGGAAAATGAGGTGAGTAAATAGTGGTACCCGCTCTGTAGATGCATAGATGTAATTATTATAAGCCAGCTCTGTTGGTATGAAGATAATAACTTTCTACACACTTTTCTCCAGGCATGCTGGAGAAAGTTACTGTATCTTCAGAGGCTTGGATTCAGAATCAGATTTACTCTGTCTGTCTTCATTTTGATCTGAGGTTATGAGCTGAGGAGGTTTTGTACATGGGAAAGGCTTGTACAATCCTCTCAAAATCTGTGATTAGATGATGCTGCCTAGGAGGCTATGGCATCTTGTTTTCTGTTGCAAACACACATGATGTAGGCCCAAATTGGCAGCCACACTTGCTTAGCCTGTAGGCCTCAAATATGTCTCGTCAATAAGGTGCTGTATCTTCCAGCTGTTTCCATGCCTGCAGGTGCCTTGCGGCATCAGTGAAAGATCTGTACTTTCAGTGGTTCCTGAGAAATGGGAAAGGCTGTGCCAGAATGATGCTGTGCCAGAAGGTCTTTTGCAGTGGTCTAGCAAGCATATTCAGTGAATCCTCTATTGTGGCTACAGTGACATATTTTGTGGAAAGAGCACAAGCAGAGCACTTGCGAGACGCATATATCTGGGTCCATTTGTTTTGCCATTCTGCTGCCTTGGATGGCATGTGAAAGTGAAGGGAAGGCAATGTAAGAGAAATGCCCAGAAGGCAAGGTGGGCAAAAGGAAACTTCTCCACTCGGTTATTTTCCAGATTGCAGAGGTAGGTGAGTGCCACTGGTGGTTTTTCAACCCCTTTGACGAGATGCCACAGCTCCTCAAAGGAAGCTTTGCAGATATTGTAATTCCTCACAACCACTGAGTAGTCAAGAGAAAAAGGCTGGGGTGGACCCCCTTCATAAAGATGACTTTCTAGGAGAGAGATACCATATAGCTGTGAGACCTCCACTTCCACAAGGAATGGCTAGACAGAGTCCAGGTGCACTGAATAGGACTGGTGCTCCTGGCTGATTTCAATGTCTCAAAAGCTGCTGGTGCTTTGGGTACACCAAAAGTGGAACCCTTTGTGGTGAGATGCAAAATATGGGAGCCCCAAGAGGAGAGGTGAAGAGGTAACTTGTGTGCTAGACTGTGTCTTGAGGGCTGCTACTTTGGTATGTAACAGGGCATTGATGTGCCTGGGGGGAGCCATCTTTCCCCATCTCAAAGACATCACAGAAATCTCTGTACTCATCTAACAAGGCTGTTGATGGGGTCCAGTGCCTGGGACAGGTGTACAGTCCTAAGGCCTGAATGAATCAGAGCTGCAGCCTGTGAGGCTTGGCAAAGCTTTAGGATTGCAATGTATGTTGCAGTCTGGGGATGTGCTGGAATGATATTGTGATCCAGGAATTTCACATTTGGTGTGGTTGTGACATAATTATCACAATTTGTTGTGACAATTATCATCAACTGTAATCTTTAGATAGAGGGGTTTCCTGTAGGGCCCTAGGCAGCCCGCATGGTCAGGGTGGCTGCAAGGGTAGATGGAGGGTCGGTGTTGCTAGTGAGGCTGGACAGAGCAATTAATGTCCACAGGTACCTTTAGGGCCCTGGCCAAAGTGTAATAACTAATGTCATGATGAGGACTGGACTAGAGACCTACTTCTCAGGAAAAGAACCCAGAGAAATAAAAATTATTCACTTTATGAAAGTAGTTAAAAGTTTTTTTTAAATGTCATTCAGCACAGAAACAGAAATCTGTCCAAATTAGGTCAAAGGCTTTTGACATTCTCCACTATGAATATTTCACATTCATTAGTTCTGGGAAAATTTCCTCACATATTTCTAGCTGCAAACTAACTGAGAATTCAGGGGAACTACTTAAATTGGAACCATTCTTCAGTTCATAAAGTAACCACATGATATATCAAACTCTTGCATACTAATGCAGGCTTTTCAACATGAAAGCTCCCTCTATCTTTACCATGTATCAGCCTGTCCCTTCACTCTGCATATCCAAACAGGATAACATTATACTCTGCCTTACATTTCCATGTCACTGTAGCACAGGAAGGAGCTGCAAAGACATTTTTATAATTCTCATTCTGAAATGCTTTGATATGTTTCAAAGATCAGAGGACTTTATTATGTTTATGAAGAGTAAAAGAATTCTAGACTGACAAGAACTCTTTTAATATGATGGTTAAGTGAAATTATAGATTAGTTTCAAATGAATAAAAATACTTACTGATGTCAAATCATGATTCATATTTACTTTCTTCAAGTCCCAATTGCTTATGCAAAAATGCTTATGTCTTAGTAAAAAAGAAAAGAGATTAGATTTTGTTTCATACATTGCACACTTTTTTTTAAATATTGTTAGCCTTTTTTGCAGTGATTCATTACATTTGTCTTGAGCTCTTATTCTCGAAATAAACCCAGATATCTTACATTAAAAATAGGTGTTTCAAAATTCTTTTAAAATTTGTTTAGAATATTTTTAATCTATTTCAAAATTAAGTTACATTTTTTTTGACTTTTTTTCTTCCATTCTCCCCCCAATTCTTAACATTATACCAAGTATCCTGAAATTATGTGGAAAAGAACTTCTCATAGTATCCTTTATCCTAGGATATATTATCTCATAATTTTACTGAATGTCAAATGAGACACAGAAGTCCTGATAAACTTTCCCTAATATTCACCATTTCATGCATTTCTTTTATATCTCTGGAAGAGCATCTGCTTTTTAGGCCAAAATTAAAAATATAAATCTTTCAATCTTTTCGGTCTCTATTCAGATAACATTTTTATTCATTGAACTGTACAAGTTATTTATGAGGTAGAATGACCAGTAAATAGGACATAGAGTCCCTTAGGTTCCTAAAGTGCATAATTTACAATTTTATAAAGGTTCTCTGTGCTATTCTCCACCCTATCTCTTATACAGCTCGACATGTTGCCTACTTTCCAGGTCACAGACATACGCCAAACAGAATGGATGACCTTTACTGTCCACAAAAAACAGCAGTTCCCAGTGGCAATTGGCACAGAGTGCCTGTATGTGTTCAGCAAACATCATCTGTACTCCCACCGACATTTCCTTGAGACATCATCCCTCTTTGGAGTTCAATAATAAAAGCATGACATGTCCCCAACATCCCACTCTTCTTTCTATCATTTCTTCATGCATATGTATATTATGTTTAGAAATATATATAGCATAGTTTTAGGGTGACCACAGACTGTAAAAGACAATTTCTGAAGGAATTGTCTGCCTTTTAGTTACTTTGTATATATTTTGATTCTATGGAGAAATGAGAAAAGAAGGAACTTGATCACTGAGTATAATTAGGGGGACTTGTCTATATCGAAGTGTATTAGCTAATACTTTAATGGCACTGGCTGTTAAAGACATATTCATCTCATTTAATTTAAACACTTATCTCTGGCATCTGCCTGAGGTAAACCTTAGTCTTAATGTGGACTAGACAGATTTCATTTTCTAAATTTGACAGTGTATGCCGAAAAAGACAAAAAAAAAAAAAAACATGAATAGTATATGTTTTTTTCCTATATAACAAAATAAGTTACTCAGGTAAGAATTGTTTTCCAAATGTACGTTTAATCTAGTCTATTTTTTTTCTTTAAATTAACAAAGAAGAAATTAATCTGTATTAATCTGAAGGATTCTATTTCCTACATATTAAATAGATATATAATTATGGGAACGTAAATATACAAAGCCCTCAGATGGGATTTACTTGAGTAAATGGGGATATCTGAAGGTTAAATGAATATCAGTCCTAGTTGTCTAGACTCCCTTTATGTACCATGAAACTTCCCTTATGTACCATGAAAGCAATTAAGGATTTCATCTCATTGTGGAAGCAGACTTCCACAACAG
The DNA here is from genome assembly GCF_003342845.1 of Nothoprocta perdicaria. Lineage (NCBI taxonomy): Eukaryota > Metazoa > Chordata > Aves > Tinamiformes > Tinamidae > Nothoprocta > Nothoprocta perdicaria. Next base: position 2,520,314 of record NW_020454194.1, read on the forward strand.
GCAAATCAAAGGCTACTGAATAAAATGGGAGCCTAAGGAAACTAGCTCAGTTAGGTGCGTGCATTTAAGATGCCCTTGCTTAGATGAGATTAATTTCTCCCGTACTGACTTGGATCTGGTCCATATGAGCAATAAAACCAAAACTTCTTATGAGGCCATCTCATGAAATTTCATGCTGTACTATCATCTGGCAATAATAATTTCAACAAATTGTGTCAAATTTATTTAGCTTTGACCTTGTCACTGCAATTGAGCACTTAGGAAGCAGAGACATAAAGTGTTTGGTGTTTAAATCAAATATTTGGATTACACTATTGCTCATGAGACTTACTTGGAGTCAGAAAATTCATTACATTTCTCTCGAAGTGAAAAGAAATAATGTTGGCTGTGTTGTATACCTTTGTACTGGAGCTCTAAGAAATGAGTGCTCAAATGCCTGTGTGCATATATTTATATGTGCATAATATAAGTGAAGACAGTTATAAAACTACCTGAATACATAGGTTTTCTGAAAATTGAATAAAAATCTTGGTTCTAATGCTGTGTTATATATTTTTTATTTAATACAAACAATCTCCATGGAGGTCAAGGTATAAAAGCATGAAAAATGGCTAATCCTGTGAAGACTTTTTGGATTTAGAAGCAATCACAGATTAACTATTTAGTTTCTCTCAGCTTTTTAGTTTCTCTCAGATTAGAATCTATTTACTTTGGATTTCTACTGAAGTCAAGACACACCCTGTATCATGTTTAAGTTGTGCTTCACATAAAATTGCAAAATCTTGTTATGCTCTTGCATGTTCAAAGCCAACAAGAGGTGTTAAACAATACAATCTTATATTTCAAATATGCGGTTATTGTCTTTGTCAGGTCAACATGGACCAAAATCTTGCTGCAGAAGGTGGGACTGACTTTGAAATAGGCAATAAGGGAAATATCTGGGTTCTGACCACCTTTTTTATTTACAGTCACATATGAAGTAGGCATTCAGAGAATTAGGCCTATTGTTTCAGTATAGAGGATGTATGCATCATAAGAAATCATATGTAAACTAAGCTACATGCACCATATTGTCATCCCAGACTTTGCCAGATATTGGAACTCTAAATCCTAGCCTTTGAGTATTTTGAAAACAAGACTGTGCTGTCAAGAGTTCAAGGTATGAAAAGAGAATGACAATAATAATAAGGTAATTGGAAAAGTTGGGAATTACCACATGTCTGTTTCTTCTAGGACACCAGACCATAAAACCTACAAATCTACAGATTTTTTTTCTGTATACATATATGCCAGAGAAATTTGAGGTTAAATTTTTATTAATAGAAAAAAAAAATTCAAGTGAGATTTTGTACACAAAGACAATCTTCTCAGTTTATACCACTTCCTAAATATTTTGTTTTATCTAACATATTCAAATTTTTCTGTCTTATTATGGAAGAAATTCAGTAATGTGTTAGAAATTTTCCTTTGTTAGAACTTGATAGGCAGGTTAGAGAAAGTAAAGCCAGGATAAGAGGGAAAGTTTTTCAAACTTCTGTTTGTATGAGATCATTACATGACATGACTTTTCTCAAGTGTTTTTTTAAAACAATTTATTTTTAATAAAATAAGAATAATTAATCAAAGTGACAACATCTTTCCCAGAAGACTCATTTCTCCCATTCTTGCATTTAATTGCAAAGTTTATGATATTATTTTACAGCTTTAAAGAAGAGTAATAGCCACATTGCAAATACATGCCAGCTACAGAATACAAACCAATAGTATATTAATCCTGACCTTTACACTGAGAAAATATCTAGTCCTCTTTATTTATAAACGCCTATCAGCAGTACCCTATTACTCTAGAGCCTGTGTTGCATATCTGTGTACAGTTTATTGTATCCAAGGTGCAGCAAAAGGACACATTAGGATATATCATCTGCACCCTGCTAGTTATTTGACAGGTATTTCTGTTTAAGATATATATCAAAGAGTAAAAAGTATGAAAGATATGCATTAAAAAAGTACAACTGTCAACATCTGGTAAGCCCATCAATAGTATCTTATAGCTTGCATTTGCTTGAATTTAAGGTTTATTACATGAAATGCATGGTAAAATAATTACAAAATTTCTCACCCAATTTCTCTAACGGAATATAAAATTGCATTTAACACTACAATGAAAGCCACTTCTTAAAATAGGTATACATATACCTGGTGATTCATGTGGTTTGTGTGTGCTAAGTGATGAATAAAAACAGATATGAATTAAAGTTTAGTTTTTTTTTTTTTTTTTTAAAAGCATGAGAGAAAAAAAGTTTAGAAACATAATCCTAGAGAAAAATACAGGAAAAAATGTACTTTATAAAAGTGTTTTTTTGTAAGGGCTCCCTCAAAAGTAGAGTTCCTTATCATTGGTTCATAAAATACTTATAATCCAGTTTAACATGTTAGTAAGTTCTCTGCAGAAGTGGCATTCACCCTACATATTAAAGGTACACTTAAACTCCTGTGAAGAGGTACCCACATTTCCTCCAATTTCATAAGTCACCACCAAGATATAGCTTAATTTCTACCTTGAATGATCATTGATGTAGACAGATCTTCTCCTTCTGTACCTGAACACTAGAAGTTCCATCTGCATGTGAGGAAGAACTTCTTTACTGTGAGGGTGACAGAGCACTGGAACAGACTGCACAGAGAAGTTGTGGAGTCTCCTTCTCTGGAAATCTTCAAAACCTGCCTGGATGCCACCCTGTGCCACATGCTTTAGGTGTTCCATCTAGAGTAGGGCAACTGGACTAGATGATCTCTAGGGTCCCTTCCAACCTGAACCATTCTATGATTCTGTTGATTCTGTGTAAAGTGGTTGGGCTTTCCAAGGGATGAAGAAACCTTTACCAGTTCCATGATCATTACGTCCTTGTACCTTGTAATGAACCATGTTTTAAAACATAAACATATACATAAATGAATAAAACATTACATCTTGAAAATTCAGGAAGAACTGTAAAAAAATAAGACAAAATCCTGAGAAAAGTTTCCAAAAACTCCCTTCTCTTTCAGATTTGAACATTTAGATCTATTTCATATTCTTCAGCAGAGTTGTTATATGAATTGATTTTCATTCTTATCACTAAGTAATCTGTCAGGGAGAGCTCTCTTATAAAGAACTCATATTTTGTGCATCACTTAATCACAGCAGTAAATATGATTAATAACTTATTAAAATTAGTCATGTATGGGCAAAAATGTCACAATTTTCTGTCATGAAGCTGCAGAAGGTTTTATTTGCTCACTCATAAGACCCAATCAGCCTCATTTTATTTCAGTGGAAGCTGTTGTAAACTTAGCATTTCTGGATGGAAAGTCTGGAAATTAGTATATTTGTTTAGATGTCTAAATAGGCTATACAGACTTTACTTTTTGATCTGTTTTAGACAATTTTGGCCTGAAGCCCTTAGGAGCTCCTGTAAAAGCAGCATAGTTGGTTATGTAGAAAGCAATAATAATATTAATATAAATATATTATTATTATTATCATTATCGTTATCATTATTATCATTATCATTATTATTAATAGTAGTAGTAGTAATCACAGAATCACAGAATATTTAAGGTTGGAAGGGACCTCTACAGATCATCTAGTCCAACCTTCCTGCTCAAGCAGGCACACCTACAGCATGTGGCACAGGGTGGCATCCAGGYGGGTTTTGAAGACCTCCAGAGTAGGAGACTCCACAACCTCCCTGGGCAGCCTGTTCCACTGCTCTGTCACCCTAACAGAAAGAAGTTGCTCCTCACCTGGAGACGGAACTTCTTATGCTTCAGCTTGTGGCCATTACCCCTCGTCCTATCGCTGGCCACCAGTGAGAACAGCTTGTCCCCTTCCTCCCTGCATTCTCCCTTCCTGAACTTATACATATTAATCATATCCCCTCTGAGCCGTCTCTTCTCCAGAGAAAACAGGCCCAGCTCACTCAGTCTCTCTTCATACGAGAGATGTTCTATTCCCTTAATCATCCCGGTAATAATAATAATATATTTATTATGGAAAAATAGTAATAGTAATAAGTAGAACAATATCTAAAATATTCTGGTACATGTAAGAAGAGAATATTATTCAACCTCTAGATAAAGCTATTATATTCCTGGTAAGTACTTTTTACACATATATATTTATAAGAATGAAGCTTAGCCAAGCTATCCAGCTCAGGATTGTAATATTCTGAATAAAAGGGCCAACTATAGAAGCAAAGTTCAAGGTCATGCATCCAAAAGGCAAATTAGAAACCCAGATAATGTTTTTTTTTCTTTCTAGAAAGATTGCCAAAGTCTTTCAGTTAAATTGAGTTCTTTTAGAATAACAAATTTCTCTAAATAGCTATGTAATGTATAGAAGTCATTGATTTAGGGTAGCAGTAACTCTAAGACGATAATTAAAGTATGAGGCACTTAAATGATTAATAGCATATTTGTGCTGCCCAGTTCTCAGAAAGACATTTCCCTTGTTGCTTAACATTTTCTATCATCGTTTACTCAAAGTTATTCTGTTTTTCCTGTTTGGTATGAAATGTCTGTGACCAGTAATAAGAATAGGATAAGGATATTAAGCTCTAAATTTTACAAGTCTTATTCTATGTAGAAAATGTCTATAGCAAAAATTGAAAACAAAACAAATAGATAATCTGATTTTGGTAGGCATCTTCATTTATAATATTAACATGATGTTCTTAATATTTCCACATAAAAGTGGAGCTAGACACTTTCTCTTGGATTCAGCTTCTTCATTATTTTCATCTTTAAAGAACTCCTTCATTACCAGGTTATCTATAGATTTTGTTAGCTAGTTGCCATGATAATATAACTTAATGATAACTTAAAAATACAAAATAAAAAATAATGCTCTGTCTCATATTAGTTAGATATATTTCCTTTTATAAGTACACAAGAAAGAAAGGAAAGGCAGTATATCATTTTCTGATTAAGCTTGTTTTAACAGAAAATAGTATAGATTGTAATCAAGCATTCTCTCTCCATCTTTGCATGTGGTTTATTTGTGGTTTTAGAAGTAAAGACACTCATGGTCCCCTACTTGCTGGTAATTATCTGACATGATATTAGTCTTGTTTTGATTAATTGACAGTACTTTTCACAGGATAAAGCTATTCTGAATTATGTTGGTAATGGCACAATGATACAACATTTCAAATAGCAGCATTCATATARAAAAGTAGTGTCTGAAAATTTTGTTGAAATGACTTTTAATACCTTTCACATTAAAACATTTCTCCTGTCATATCTTCATCACCTACGGTTTTATCTTTGGATTAATAGAAGATCTAGTTTGATTCATTTTAAATGATGGGGAAAATTTCATTATACTCTGAGAAGATGACTATTGCTGAAATCAAAGATAATAAGCCAAAGACATTAAGCTATCTGCTATGTGAACAGCTAGGATACTGACACATATGAACGTCAAAGATGAGGCTAAATGTCTAAACTGACCCTATTATTTGTAGGCTAAAAAGGGAGAGGGGAGAATAGCTTTGAAAATCATCTTTGTTTGCAATTTATCATATTATGTCACTTTTTTTTTTCTTCACACTATGACTGTGGAGAGAGCTGAAATTCTGGTAGTTTTTAATAGGAGCTACAAGCGCTAATTGTATCTTTAAGCAAGTATAAGCTTTATTTCCATAAAAGTTTCTCATTTTCATTGGCATACAGCTAACAATTGGCCAGAAATAGTAAAAATATTTTCCTTAACTATTCAGTTTAACTTGAAAGTACATTGCAATTTGCACTGCTCTTTGATTTCTAAATTAAATAGAATATAATTGTGTTATTTGAATCACGTAATTTTTATAAGAATTCACTGACTATAGGTATTGTATTGTAGATATCACTTATTTAGGCATCCTTACTGATGAATTAATATTCCTTGACCTAAATAAGCATATGGAGGTAATTACTTAGAGTTAAGTTTATAGAGGGGCTGCTGTTTTCCGTCTTTAGCTCTTGTAAAGTGAGATAGGCTGTAGAGGAGCCTCTGAAGTGTCTGCCTTCACATGTACCAACTAGATTTTTTTACCCGTTTTCCATGTTTGCTTAATAGTCCCAAAGGGCAATAATATAAAACAGGTTATAAAATACAGCATATGGACAAATTCAGTGTTGTAGCAAGTGTAGATCATATAATGAGAGATGCCAAGCATCTGATGTGGAAGGAGCATCAATTAGGTGAACATCTATCCACAGACACGAAATGTATATTTGGCCTTGTATTTGCAGTTGTCCTCATGGTCTAATTTTATTAATTCTGTTCTATTAATCAAGTCTTCAAACATGATTTTGCAAAGGCAGCCATATCTACTGCCTATATTTTTCTGTGATATTTCAGAACATTTATACAATTGAAAGTAGTATCTTTAAAACAAGTGATATTAAATTGTTTTTCCCTCAGAATAAATTATGTCACATTCTAACTATGCTTTGTCTCTCCATAAAATACTTTTTCATCAGAAGACCTAGTTGAAATTTAGTTCTTGTATGCCTAATGTTAAAAAAAAAAATCCAAAACCAAAAGCAATAACAAGTATACAAAAAAAGGGGGTCAAAATTAGTGCATTTTTCGGGATAGTGAAAATTTTTAAATAAAAACATTGCTAATAAAACCTTTTCTTTCAAATTGCCACTTAAGGAACAAATCAACTTGCTCCTTGATCAAGGAGAAATCTGTCTGTCTTGACAAGGAGAAATCTTGATCTGTCTTGATCAAGGCAGAAAAATATAGGAACTTTGTTTTTGTTTTGTATTCTTTGATTTCTTTTTTAGCTTCCTTGAAAGTACATTATTATTTTATCATTTTGAAGCAATTATAACTTTATTTTTTCAGGCTTATATTTGTTTAACTTCTAAACCTATGTTTATATCCCTTTGGAATCTAGGGATTAAATACTTGCTTAAACTGAGTACTTAATTAGATGTCTTGCTGAATTGGGTTTTTAATTGTTAATCTTTCTTCAGTAAAGTTTTGTTGACATCTCTATTTATTTAAATGAGCTACTTAAGATTTCAAGAATTCAGTTGCAGGGTAATTTCTGAAGAATTATTTACTTGAAGGCATTGACATAAGATTAATTATTAAGAAGTTAGAGACAAAAACACAGGAAGGAATAAAACAGAAAAGTGTCTATATTTATTTTGTTGTTACTCCTGTTCTAAGAAAGATGGAGTGCACGAAAAGCACATTATTTTCATCTATGGAGCCTTTCCATGTCTGGTTTCCCTTATGCATTGTGATGGCTGGTAAAAGCAAGAAGGATTTTTTTTTTTTTTTTGCAATCAAAGTCTGCTTAATCACAATAAAAATGGCATTGTAAAAATAAAACAGAGCTAATGAAAATTACCCTTGTGGAAAGCAACTAAACAGAAGTCTCCTTTCCAATAGGAAGGAAATGACTTACACAGGTTGCAATTCCCAGCAGGAAGTTCTGCCATCAAGCAAAAGAAAGACCACAGAGCAAAGCAGCTCATGCTGAGGGTCCACTGTTCCTCAGGAGGGGGTTTCAGCCTACCTCTAGTCTGAAGAGGTAGGAGGTACTTCTTGTCCCAAGAAGTAAAATTCCATGATAGGAGCATAGTAGAGTCACACTTGGAGCACATATTCCAGGCGCACTTTCATCCAAAACAAATACCATTTTGGGGGCCACATAATATGAACCACAGCACAGCAAATAGGAAAAATATGATCATGAAGGCAACAGGGAAAAAAGGCACACTCCATATTCAAAATGAAATGTTACTGCAAGTGAGAATTATATAAGAATAAGAAGAATTTCCTAGATAATATACAGGATAATTCCTAGATATATATTCCTAGATAAGCTTGTGTCAGGAATAGTGTAGTCAGCAGGACCTRAGAAGTGATTGTCATCCTGTACTTGGCACTGATGAGGCTTCACCTTGAATACTGTGTTCAGTTTCGAGCCTTTTGCTACAAGAAAGACATGGTGGTGCTGGAGTGTGTCCAAAGAAGGGCAACAAAACTGGTGAATGGTCTGGAGCAAAGACCTTATGTGGAATGGCTGAGGGAGGTAAGGTTACTCAGTCTGGAGAAGAAGAGGCTCAGATGAGATGTTATCTTTTTCTACAACTATCTGAAAGGAGGCTGTAGTGAGGAGGGGATCAGTAAAAACAACAAAAAGCACAAACCAAGCCACATCTATGATCACTATAAGTATGGAAGAAGATAAAAAAATTGGTTTATTTATACCTTTTTTTAGTAAATTTCAAAAAAACCCCCCACTTTTAATGTATATGCATATCTTCAAATAGGAACATCTCAGAAGTTAGGAATTAAAGAGGTAATAGATAACTGTGCTGGTTTTGTATAAGCTGACAGTAGTTTTGATGTATTTGCATAACTTATAGGGCTTATAGATTTTTATTTTATACTTTAGCTTTTACACCTGCAATAGTATTTTAATTATTCAAAAGTCTGGGGTTATTCTTTTTAGTGAAAATACAGAAATTTTAACTGATGACTGCCTCTCTTCTCAAGTTGTGTGGTATGAAAAAGTCCAACGGAATGAACACCTGAGACATCCTGTGCCTGTAGGAAGCCTGGTATCACAGAATCGCAGAAGGGTTGAGGTTGGAAGGGACCTCTAGAGATCATCTAGCCCAACTCTCCTGCTCCAGCAGGGATACCTACAGCATGTGGCACAGAATTGCACCCAGGTGATTTTGGAAGACCTCCAGAGAAGGAGATTCCACAACCTCCCTGGACATCCTGTTCCAGGATTCTGTCGCTCTCACAGGAAAGAAATTCTTTCTCACATACAGATGGACCTTCGTGTTTCAACTTATATCCATTGAAATCCACTGGCCACCACTGAGAAGAGTTTGGCCCCATCTTCTTTACATTCTCCCCTCAGATATTTGTACATGTTGTTCAGATCCCCTCTCAGCCTTCTCTTCTCTAGGCTAAACAGGCCCAGCTCACTTTTAGTCTTTGCTCACATGAGAGATGCTGTAGTCCCTTAATCATCTGTGTCACTCTACACCAGATCATATGCTATATTTGGCTGTGTTTTTCCTTTGGTAAACCTTGTCATTCCTTTCTTCATAAGTATGTTATTTTCTTTATTAATAAACTGACAATCTTTCCTGAGTGAATAAAAATGTTATGAATAAGAGACTCTATTACTTGCCTTGTTCATAAATAACCTGCTAAATATGAAAGTAGGCTTCCACAGAAAGTACAGCAGTCAAATGTAATACCTCTTTTAAAAAGCTCTTGGTGAGAGAATCTTTATTTCTCTTCTATACACAGCAAAAAATTGGGTCCAGACTAATCATGGTTTCTAAAAATACTGTGGAGAATTCCTCTTTTATTCAATATACAAAGTAATATAACGGAACTAATCACTTGCAAATGAGCTGTGAGACAAATTTTCAAAGGTGTATTGGTTCACGTGTACCCAAATTCCAATTATTCTAAGAAGAATTAGACATCTGATCTACTTAGTTTGACAGCTTTTGAAAATCTCAGCCTTAAGTTACAGTGTTCACTCACCATCTCTCTTGCCCTAAGTAGCATGTTTCACAGAAGATGCATATCAGCCCAGGCTGGTTAACACCTGGATATTGAATAACTGAGGGATCTGAATCTGTAAGTGCATTTGGAACAGTAGCTGTACTTAAAGATTGTCTTAATCATTCCATATAAACCTCTTTAGAGGTTTATATCAGTGCTTTGTTTATTGTTTCAAACTGATCTCTAGTCTGCAATTTATTGAGTATAATTAAAATAAAATAAATAACCAAAAGGCCTATATTTAGAGATTTGCAGATTTAGTTTTTCAAAAAAGTTTTCTAAATTTACACTTGGCTATTACATTGCATCTATCTGGTAGCGGTTTACTAAGTTTTGCACGTGAATGTGCTCATATGTCTGTTCACGAATGTTCAAGTGTGTTCACATAGTTGTGTGTTACATATATAAAAATTCCTAAATATCATACTACTGCCTAAGGTGTAAGCTCATTTCAGTTTCAAATTTGCCAGGACTTATCCCACAATATTGATGATTTTGCCAGCATTTGCCAGCCACAACAAAATTCTCTTACCTCGTAAAGAAGAAAATTCTCTTACCTTGTAGAGAAGAAATTAGAGAACAAAAGGAAAAATGGACACTTGGTACATTTTAAAATAAATAAATTAACCAACTGTGGTGGATATGCTCCTTTCCCAGCTCAATCTCACCTTTCACATGTAGTCCTATTCTGTTGCTAACCACCAGCCATTTATCTAATCCTGGTAGGTGCCTTCCTGATTTCTTCTCCCACTCAGACGTCAACATAACAGTCCTGAAGGCTGCATCTGGACGGGGAGAAAAGGCTAGTACACTAGCAAAGGTCATTTGACGTGAAAGAATGACTATAAGTCAATCATCTTATTCTATAAATATGCAGACAGCCCTAGAGCCCCTCGAGCTCTCCTGACATGGCAGTGGACTGCACTGAGCAGGGATGCCTCTCAAGTATACTCCTCTAGACTGAGATATCCCTTTGCACAACAGATTTGTGGTAAGTGAATATAGCGCACTCTCTTTAATTTGTAACTGTGCACAAAATCCCTTAGTCATAAACTGTTGACCAGGTCTGGGACTAGGATTGAATCCAGCCGCACCCAGAGTCCTCTCAGAAGGAGCTTGGAAAGCAAGGGGGTCCAATCTGAACCTCATGACTCAACGGGAGGGTATCTAAGATAATTGTGTATTATCTTGAACCTCTTGAACTTGCTGAATGATGCTTTTACACTATCTTCCAGAATATGAACAATAGACAAAATAAATGCCTATAAAATAAATGGATAGTGTGGTGGATTGGAAGTTCAGCTAAACTGAACTTCTGATTTCAAAGGAGTATGACAATTAGTGGCACAATATTCAACTAGAGAGCAGTCACTAATAGTGTACTGTAGTAATCAATGCTGCAGTTTAACATCTTCATTAATGACCTGGATAAAGGGACAGAAGTCCCCCTCAAGAAGTGTATAGATAATACAGTGGGGAGGGGGGATTGATATCCTAGACAGCTGTGCTGTAATTCAGAGGAACATAAGCAAACTGGTGAAATGGGCAGAGAGGAAGCTCATGAAATTCAATAAAGAGAACAATCAATTCCTCAACCTGGAGAAGACTAACACCATACACCAGTAAATGCTGGAGGCTGTCATGCTGGAAAGTAGCTATTCAGAGAAAGACCTGAGTGTCTGGAAGACACCAAATTGAAGATGAGACAGCAAAGCATCCTCTTAGCAAAAAGACCAATGGCATCCTGGGGTTGTAACAATAGGTCATTTGCAACTAGTTCTGGTAAGGAATATGAAAAAAATCTGGAGACATATAGTACCATGTATAGCCATGAAAAAGCATTTATGTACTTCAAAAGAATTACATCAATGGCACCAGAGAGACAACTGGTTCCAGAATGAAGATGATATCTGGAAAACTGTTGCCTCTGTGAATCTCTCTCCCTGAAGCTTGGCAAAGGGATCTATGGAATTATAGCTGAGATAAATGAGGCAGCTAGAGGGCCCTTGTCACGTTCTAGCTGAAAAATTGCATCAAATATTTGTTTTATTTATAACTTTATAGTCCTAGCCTTCTATCTAAAATCCATAAAATTATGAATAATGAAAGAATACTATTCTATATGATATGAAATTCCAGAAGTTTGGCTGTAAATATTATTTTAATTCTTCTGCATTATATCATTAAGCTTGTAGATCAGAAGACAGTGTGAATTTGGTAAAAATTAAAAATAAAAGGTGATCACCCCTCCAAATTACAAAATCTGCTGTGTGTAGTCAGCTCTCATGAACTTTAACCTCAATATAAGGAACCTTAGGTGAGGTAATTATTCCCACTGAGCTCTGAAATAGTAATATGGGTGTTACATTGCCAAAAGCTGTTTTGTTTTTGTTTTAAATCAGGTGGTTACATAGACTTTATATGGGTCTATTCGGTTTATGAAAAAGTCTACTTCAGGCACTACATGATATTGCTATGTTTATAACCAAAGGTAGTTGAAATTAAGCTACTCTTAAAAGGTCTCTTTTAGAAGTAGCTTAAGGAAAATGGATACATCTTTAAGCTATGAATGGCAACTTCAACCTAAGGATTCCCTTTTGACAATAACTGTACAAATTTAATTATGATTTATCCTTCAGTTAACACGGATTTAAGCCAGTGCATGTTCTTTATTATGTCATTAAAAACTCATTAAAATATGTAATTATTTGTTTAAAAGCATAAAAGTTGATGTGACACAGAAATTTTTTATGAGATTGTCATGGTTATCTTCTAAATATGGATAGTTCTCCAGACTATAGAGTGCAGGAGCTTGTATTTTCTTCTCCAATTCAACATTTTACTTAGCAGGCTTATTCTATCTTTATTTTACTATAAGCTTCCATAGATTTAAGGGTTTTTTTCTAAAACAGAGGAATTCCTGAAACAGACATAGGTGTCCTTTCAGCTTCCTATCTGAGGTAATCTAAGAAAAATATTTACTTAATAGGTTAGTAGAAGTGGTCTGATAAGTGGTTCCCCGTATCACTTAAATTGAGCTTATATGGATGCACTATATAAGGACTGCACTATAGCTAAGCAGAGTTAATACCTAGATCTGCATTTTAGAATCTCTTAAGCTCTTTGCTCTGGGTAATGTGTTCTACCGTGAGGGACAGGAATCTGGAAAAGCATACAAGGTCCCATCCTTCAGAGCCAGTCAGTACTGTGATCTGTTTTTAAGTAGTTAGCCCCTCATTAGTGACCTGGTCTCATTAGTGATCCTGTAATGAGATCTGCAAATGGTTTGGATAGCTCCGCAACGTGCATATGATCAATATGATGCTAACAATCCAAACCTCAGCAGGCCTCACCTTTGAATTTGCTCCTGATGCTTAGTCTTAGCATCAGGATGCTTAGCTTAGTCTTTCCTGTGACCTTTAAATATACTATCTTGAAAAAGCTATTAAGCTACAGCACCTCTGGCATAGATTCTCAGACTATCAGCATATTTTAGTGMCTCTTTCACAGAAGTTACAAGCTGAAGCGGGACCTGATGAATAACTCAAAGCAGCTTGAAAATCTATAGTAGTCCCACTGCGAACATTAATCAACTCTAATTTCTGTGGCAGTCTGGCACACAACTAAGTGAATGTTCATATATATTTTTATAACACCACATGCTACTGGCAAATCTAAGTTATTAATAGCACTCATTGTGAGGGAGACAGTCTGCAGCAGATGCTTCCTTAGCACAACAGATTTAAATCTTATCAAATGCCACTTTGCCAACTATGCTCACCTAAATTGTCTATTTATCAAATTTTGTCATAAACACCATAATACTTTTTTCCAGCACAGTCTTATGCACAGAATGTACTCACTATAAGAAAATTACAAGGACACTCTATTAATCTTCATGTAATCTCTTCTCAAAATTCAACTATTCAGTGAGAGATGCAAAGCACTCAGTGATGAGTCCACAGGCAGTATACAGATCGCTGGTACCATTGATTGCTCAAGTTGATTTTATTTCTTATTTTCTATAACATTTCTCAAGTTGTTTGTTCTACAACAGAAGTTCTTTTGCATGAGGACCATCTTTTTTAACTTGTTCCAACACAAGGTCATGGTGCTACTTCAAAAACTAGTGGCTTGGTGTAACTGTACAAGTGACCTATTGTTTGCCACTAAATGAATGAATTATTTAGTCATTTTCTCATGTAGGTTATCTGAGTCTTTTTTGTCTTTACTGTTCTTTAAAAAATGTAAATAATTGTGCGATGTAATGTAAGCAATTGAATATGAATATTACCAGTTCTGTAGAATATGAATATATATTCACTGAATATGAAAATTCTTAGTTCCCAGAACTGTAGTGCACAGCACTGTTAGGTCAATACAGTCTTCTATACTGGTCTTTCCTGTCTTGTTCCATTTCCTCTTCTATTCCGAAGGGGATGGTTATTGTAATTCTTAATAAAATATATTCATGATACATCTGTATATGATTATATCTTGAATGCACTAATGCGACACTTTAATTAAGAATAACACATTATATTTTATATAGCTATTTTATGATCAGATAAGCTCAGACGTGAAGAAAATAATAGATATAAGCATACCAAGCAAACTGGGCAAAAACACTGGAGTAAAACTTATTTTAAACCTGCAATAGAAAAAACAGATTATGTAAAATGTCAGGAAAAAGTTTTGATGTGTAACATTTTCTACACCTTCGACATCTATTTAGGATTTCATAACACAAAAGGATTTAGTCACAGAATCTAGTATTCATACAGACAATACATTCTGCAGCAGGACCAATCACTTTCTGTAGCAAATTTGGGACAGTGATAACAAGGCTTCATAAAAGTCACCATTTTCTGTGAAAAATCAAAGACCCAGGAGAAATATATATAAATACAGTGAGAAATGTATCGGTGTTATTAAAAGTAGAGCCATGGGAGCTTGAGAGAAATTGCCTGGCAGGAGAGAACATAAAATTTTGGAGAACTTAATAGAAGCCAAAAGAAATGTTAAATAAATTAGGACAGTAAACTGACCTTAAAAGAGAGAGAGAGAGAGAGAGAGAGAGAGAGAGAGAGAGAGGAGAAAAAAAAAAAAAAAAAGAGAAGAATGTAAGAACAATAAAATGGAAAACTATTTTCTCAAGTTTCTTCAAGATTTGATGCATAGCTAACCTGTGAGTATAACTGCAATATTTTGAGAGAACAAGCTTTAGGCCTTTTATGTTTCAGTTTAGACCACCTTTTCTCACTGAGGCAGTGGGAGAAGTTGAAAATATCGTGAAAATATCACGACTTATAGACTGGACATCACTTTTTGTTAGTTAGTAAAGGCTTATAGGGAGAGTTGACTTCAAGGATGATGAAAGTCATCAGTAACCACTTTAGGATCAGAAACTTTCAGTTTATGGGAGCATATACAGTCCAAAATGAAGGAAATTAACAAATGGCTGATCCTATACTTCAATAGCTAGTGTCCTATACTTGTTTAAAATACTCCTATTTTATCTATAAACACTGCTATTTATGTATAAAATACTGCTATAGTAACTTGCTATTTCAGACTTCTTTGTTTCTTTGCTGCCAGACTAAGGTCTGATGCCTGTAAAAAAAAAAAAAAAAACTTTTCTTGGGGGAAAAAAAAACATCCATGCTGTTCAATGCTGCCTTCAGTGTAATCAATGCAGTTAGTTCCTGTCTTGAAGACATTAATGAGAATTTGTTGGTTTATTCTTCACTGGTTTCATTATGAACTCTTTAAGAGAGTGTAAAGGACGGGGAATACTTCTGACCTTGGTGGTAGTGACAAAAAATTGAAATGGCCTGAACCTATGGTAAACACCATACTTAGTCTTTTAACTACAGACAGTTGCTTGTAAGCTACTGTCAGAGTTCACAATTGTAGTATCTTGCTCCGATTACTTAAAATTCTGCATATAGCAGTACTGTTGTGACAGGATCATTCCACTTCTGTTATGTCTATTGATTGCAACATTACAGTCTAGCCTTCCTCCCATGACTTCTATTACCTCTACAACATCTAAGTTCCATTTATCAGTTATGCAAAATATATTGCTTTGGCTTGTGTACTGTATATGCTATGCTGAGATCAGCAGAAGAAAAGGAAAGCTGGACAGCTGAAATTTGATGAAGGGAATATCTACATTTTGATCAATTGTATCATCAATGACTTGGAGCACAAGACATTTTGCATTGAAAATTTGAAGCTGTTATATCAATAGTAGATCAAAATTGGCAGTCACAAGATTTCTTTCCTCCTTTTCCTTTTCCTTTGCCTCTGCCTCTGCCTTTGCCTTTGCCTGTTATTTGTTTATATGTGTTGGGGCAGTTTTTTTCTTTTCTGTTCAGCAAGTACCTTAGATTAGTGCAATTAGAGTTAGAATTATTAGAATAAGTGCAATTGTTATGCAATTAGAAGTACAAGAATTGAAAATTTTTCATATACGTTTCAAAATTTTTTATATAGTCCAACTGCCTGAAGGTAGCTTCAGAAAAGCTAAGCTCTCTTACTACTTCCCTCTTGTTTCAATTCCAAAATCCTAAAGGAGATTCTCCAGATAAACACGTAATCTTATATGTTCACAGAAGTTTAGTGAAAGAAAAAAACCTTTAGAGAACTTAGTACCATTTATACTTCCCTATAAATAAGTTACAGTGCAGACAAGTAGCTTTTGATACTGTATCACACAAAGCAATAAACCACAAATTCTCAGGAAAAAAATGACACATTTTCACCTTTTTTATTTTTATAAAAACACTCTTAGCATTTCTTAATATTGTTTCTTTATAATGTCCTGCTTGTTCTCTGTCCAAATTCTGTTAAAGACCTTGTAAAAATAGGTCAAATAAAGAACAATCACTGGTTTTATAGTCGCCTTTAAAATTAAAAGCACATTCATTCCCTAATGAGAAGAAATCCTTATGAAGTTACTTTACAATTAAATGAGAGATAAAAATAAGAAATATATCTCATAAAATGGGTACTGAATGTTTCAACAGATTCAGAGTGCTGAATTTGAAGTGCATTCCTTCCCTCCTTTTCACCTCCTCACAAGGTATGGTGAGGTAAGAAGTAGAAAAGTAGGGAAGGTAGTTTGTATCTGGATACATTGAAACATAAGGAAAATCTCAGGATTATTTTCAGTTTATAATGAACTAATTATAACACTGTGGTCATTAGTTTCTTTAAGTCAGAGATAAATAGCAATATTTAGCTTCTGATGGTTAATTCATATAATTGTTCAGAGTTTAGTCTTACCTGCAGCCTATTGCAATGATGGTAGTGCAAAAAAGATCAAAATTTGCCCAAAATTAAACAGGTAGTGACAGTGGTCTGGAGGTAGCGAAAGGCGATAGGTCTGCAACAACAAAAGCACTAGTCATCAGTGGTCTGTAATTAATCACCTCTTCCTTCTCCCTAGAAAATATTATAGGTACTTTTTGGTAACCTATTGGGAATGATTTGTCTTTGTTGACAGGTGTGTTGGCATAGACACTTCAGAAAATGTTAGGGATCTTTCCACAGAAAGAAAGGAAAAAAGCCAGCCTCTCACTCCTCTTAGATGAGCTTGGTTTCCCCAAAGCTTGGGTATTCTTCACAGTTTAGTCCATTCCATTTTCATGTTAGGGCAATTCATCAGATTAAACTCAAAGTCTCTTTTAATTGAATCAGATTAAATGCAAAGTCAAGCATGCTCCACAGTAGTATGCCTTGAAATAGACAAGTTCATAGCCACAAGGTACCAGATTTGTAATAGCATCACTTGAAAGATAATAGGAACTAACTTCCAAAATAGCCCCTTAGACTTAAACCATTGCAAGCTATATTTAGAAGAAAATTACGAAGATATATGTATCACCGTTGTGGAGAAGAATGATTTGATGTATCTTTCCTGATGGTTATTTCATTCTTCTGCCATTGCCACAAAATACCACTATGTTTACATACTGTTCCACGCAATTGATACTTACCGCACTCAGACAGCTTTTCTCATCATCATGAGTACCGATCAGATGTTACTCAGATGCTTTCCATTTATACAAGCATATGCAGGTGATGACCACAGTATTAAAATCCTATTGTGAATTCTGAAGTTGTGATTATATTAATCCTTTGTCTTGGAAAGACAAACCTGATTTTCTATCTAGTCCTTATTTATATTGGTCTACATTGCTCTTTGTTATTCTATTTACCCATGTGTAGAGAGAGGCCACAAGAATGGCAAAATTTAAGTATGCCTTTAAGGCCCTAGAATTTCAAACATTATGGCAGAGACTCTAAAATTTAATGATTACTGACTTAATGGTTATTGACTTAAAAAAAAAACTGTTTAAAGGTCGTCAGTTGTAGTGTATGTTTTATAAACTTTAAGAACTGAATTGTTTCTAAGGTATAGATTTTTAGCTATGCTTTTACAGTGTGTGGTGTCATGTGAAATTGACTTGTACTTGAAAAGGGAGCCAGCTGCCTGTTGAACTAGAAAACAAAAAGTAGAAGAAAATCTGAATTTAAAAGCAGACAGGTTGTTGGTGTTCTTCATCACACAGAGTAGGCAACCTAGTATGAAGTAGTAGCTTCTTTAGGAGCATGTAATAAAATCTGAAGAGAAAAAAAAAATTTCCTGTATTTGTTTCCAGATTATACTTTTGAAGCTAGTTCACTCTTTTTCTTTTCTCTTTCCCCCTTAAAAACTATGAAAGACAAAATAATGTTTTCTTCTGTTTCTTTGTGTATTGTGTTATCTCTCCTTCTGATTTCAGCAAAGAACCTGAAATCCTTATTATTTATTTAAAACAAATAGCTGTTATGAAGAGCATTTTTCTTTCTCATGTTATAGGTAAGAAAGTACAAAAACCTTTCAGAAGAATGTCAGTTATATTTCCTCTATCCTGTCTTCTCTCTGCCATAAGACAGGGAACAGCTAACTTAAATTTTGTTCATAGATTAGAAACTAAGTTCTGAAAAGGTTATGAAACTTGCCCAAGTATCAGATAATTGAAATAATTGACTGACTCTGGAAGTAAGACTTCCAGATCTGAGAGAGACTGGCAATCCTTCTTTTAATAGTGAACAATGAACACAGATCAATCATGGCACCACTGTTTCTATTACTGTTTCTATTAAAATTTGACAAAAATTTTGCAGGGTAATATTATCATATTGCAAGAGAGAAAAGATGGCATGTAGCAGTTCAGTCTTCAGATCTAATCAACCACATGCACTATCACAGACTTACAACAAACTATGAATATAAGGACTATCATCCAACATGAGGAACATATAAAGTAAGTATTAAGCAGGAAAAAAAGATGCACTAAAATTCTGTTTCCAAGAAAAACTAGATTCTAATTATTTATTTACCTTTGACATCTTTCTTTCCAAAGTGAGCCATGTTTGCCAAACCAGGACCGACAATTTTATTCTGATAGAATCAACACTGTTTCATTAGAGATGCCAACATTTCTCACTTCCATACCACCATAAAATTCGGTTCAGCTGTAACTCATGTAAGAGGCTTTATCTTAGAGGGAAGAAAGTGGAAGAACCTCATGGAATTCAAACAAAGACATTTCTTGCCCTGTTGAAATGACCATTCTAAAAAGCCATTGGCAAATATTCACTTGTGGCTTTCTAAAAGTGAATCTTCTGCCTTTACTTATTTTAAATGTTTTCTCCAGAAGATGTCTGGAAATAGCACTTATATTAGAGACAGATGTCAGGGTGCCCATGCAAGCCAATCTGTCTGCAAGCAAATAAAGAAAAAAAAAACATAAGGTTTGCAACAGAACTGAGCATAGTGTTGCAGTAATAAATCTTTATTTTCAAAGAGTATGCCTTTTGACTTATTTTCTACTTTCCATTCTGCTCTTTAAAAAAAAAAAAAAGGAAAGAAATGACAATACTGTGCATCCACCCAGAAAATAGAACCAACCCCAGAAGGCTCCTTTACTTTATGGTGTGGATAAATAGGATAATCTGGGACAATATAATATACTGATGGCAATGAAAGTTCACATTTTTCTGGTAAGTTTCAACAGTTAATGAGAAAACAAGTATAAAAAAAATCTTGCAGTAGCTTAATTTCACAGATAAAATCTTTTGAGTTGTAAATCTTTGGTGTATAAGGTTTTATAAAGTATATGTTTTTATATACTATTTTACAGTGATTAACAATCCCAGTCAGGATCAAAACACTGAGTGTCTGATTTTACATAAATAGCTGTACAAAATGTCTGAACCTTATCCTGAAAGACAACAACCTGCTTCTGTGTGCCAATAATTTAAGGAAAAAAATAAATATATATTTTCAAACTTGTAGTGCATAATTCTCTGTGGTCTAGGAGTGGTCTAGGAACTATTCTAGCAGCCTCTTACCAGCTTAGCAAATTGAGAAAAATCCCTGATTTGTGAGGAATCAAAGGCAGGGGTCTACCTGTTTGTTCAGAGAACAGTCTTCATCTTCCTGTACTATTCTGATGTTGCAATGTAATTACACTCCTAACTACCAAGAGTTAAAAGGCAGAAGGGGATATAAATACTTTTTAATGTTTAGTGTTAAGTCAAGAGTTGATGTTCTTTTGAAGATTAAGATACTTTTTGTTTAATTTCTTTTATGATAGAGGCATTGTTTTTGAAGAGTACATGTCCTGAAATGCACATAAATAGAATATTTTATGGGAGAATACTGCTTATTTAAAATAATCTCTTCTTTGGGATCTTGTCTACAATGCACTATTTTAACGCA
Organism: Nothoprocta perdicaria; assembly: GCF_003342845.1. Taxonomy (NCBI): domain Eukaryota; kingdom Metazoa; phylum Chordata; class Aves; order Tinamiformes; family Tinamidae; genus Nothoprocta; species Nothoprocta perdicaria. Next base: position 2,540,680 of record NW_020454194.1, read on the forward strand.
AGCTAATTTGAGTTCTGTGGCAATTCATCATAGTACTCCTCATTGCAGTTAATGATTAAAGTTTAGTAAGGTCAGACCTTACATGGGTTACATATCATCATTTCAAGCAGATCACTGAGCCACAGCAGATTTTGAACAGCTTGGTGTTACAGGGTTGGGAAGCATTTCTCTAAATGCACTGTCACCTGCCCTATCCATGAGAAAGGTAAAATATGGCTAGCAATCCAGTCAAATTTGGACTTTCCCTAGCTTGCCGCTTCATTTAACTTTTACTGTTTTATAATTAACATGATTTATTCAGATAGAGATAGTCAGGTATAGCCAGGTTCAGCTATCACCTACCTTCCTATCAGACATACATATCACACTTGAATCCCTTCTAGACATCATCTGACTGCTCTGAGTAGAGGTTCTATACAGATGACTAATGACAGGCCTCTATTACCATTTAAGATCCCAGACCGCCCTAACATGTAGATCTTATATCAGAACTGTGGCCAAAGCATAGTCCTCCAATGCCTGCAAATTGTAAGTACACTAATCAGGAATGAGTAATATTAGTTTGCCTTGAACCCAAATATATGTTTTATACTAGAACCATGTAAAAAAAATGGTAAGTACTCTGTAACACTGTGATTCATAACCAGACACAATATAATTAATATAATATATATAGGCACATGGATATATAGATATAAACACACATGTATTCCATTGCCAAATGTTGGTTAGTGCCATTAAGCTGTCCATATATGAAAGCAACCAAAATGTCTCTCGTATGAAGAGAGGCTGAGTGAGCTGGGCCTGTTTTCTCTGGAGAAGAGACGGCTCAGAGGGGATATGATTAATATCTATAAGTTCAGGAAGGGAGAATGCAGGGAGGAAGGGGACAGGCTGTTCTCACTGGTGGTCAGCGATAGGACAAGGGGTAATGGCCACAAGCTGAAACACAAGAAGTTCTGTCTCCAGGTGAGGAGCAACTTCTTTCTGTTAGGGTGACAGAGCAGTGGAACAGGCTGCCCAGGGAGGTTGTGGAGTCTCCTACTCTGGAGGTCTTCAAAACCCGCCTGGATGCCACCCTGTGCCACATGCTCTAGGTGTGCCTGCTTGAGCAGGAAGGTTGGACTAGATGATCTGTAGAGGTCCCTTCCAACCTTAAATATTCTGTGAATCTGTGAATCTGTCACCCAACTTGTACATGAAAGCCACGGATCAAAGCCTAGCTCACCTCTCTCTAGAATGGAAACTTAAATACTTACTTGGCATGTAGTAGACATCTATGGATTACTACAAATTTATTTATCTAAACTGGGATCTCAATCCTACCATGTTTATATAACTAAACTAGATTAGATTTCAGCAGTTTTTAAAATAGATGAGTCTGTCAGCAATTTGGTGGCAGATAGGGGTGAGCAGGGATATAGATCTAAGTAGGTTATGTCCAACGTTAACACCAGAAGCATTCTCTACCCATATCTTATACTCTAAAGCAGAGAAATATGAGTCTTAATTTTTATAAGCCTGGTTGCAGTCCTTGGGGACATATTTGCTCAGTTTGACATTGTTTCCAGTTTCATTGCTGTTTAGCCAGCTAATGAGTCTGTTACATACACTGCAATCTAAGTCCTAAACAGATCAGGATGGGGAACAGGCTTGTACCTTGAATGATAAAATGCATCTTGGGAGATGTTAAAAGACAGTGCTAACAGGATTAGAACTATTTCCATGAAATTATTTCAGCCAGCTACTTAAAAACAAATTATCTAGAATAACTTTTTGTGTCACTGAAATGTATATTTAAGAGAGTCAGAAAATATTTAGACATTCACAAGTCATCCACACAAATCTGAAAACAGTTAGCTTAAAACATATGAAGAGAAAAATGTCATAAATGAAAGTTAACGATTTTGAGAGTAAAGACTGCATCTCAGAAAGCTGAGAAACAAAAACGTGTTCACTTGCAAATTCCAAGAGCTTTATGTGAAAGACCTTGACCTTGCTTTTCTGCAGGAGTAAAGAAGAGATGCAGACATTTATGAGGTCCAGATTCTATTCTGCACTTGGCTGCTGCACTACTGGGTGATGATTACACTGTTGAATGTCTGAGTGTCATTGCATGTCTTTGCGTGATTCTTTTTCTCCAGTCCTTGTAACCAGCCTAGGAGACCACTGAGGCCAGGAGGTGCAGTGCTCATCACTAAAGCACCTGTCAGGAGGCTCCATGGGTTAAGTACCTTCCTAACCTTTATAGGCCACAGGCTGTTGAAAAGTTATTGATCTAATTTTTTTGGTAATATATTCTTTGCTGTCTTCTCTTTTCCACATTTTTATATTCCATATATTCCATATTTTTATTATCATTAACGTTATCATTATTGTTATATGGTCAAAAGAAGAAAGCAATACACAAAGATTGTGCTAGTGCTAGAAACCATTTCTCAGTTCATGATATTGACAACTTAATATTCTCTTAGAAGAGAAGATTAGAAGGAGTGTCTGAGACACTGAGTTTGTCTTCAGTTTAGGTCATCACAGGGATCATGTACTTACTTAACCTATAGAGGTTCTATATGAAGAATAGAAGAAGAAAAATGTCCAGGCTCCAAAAATATGAGCTAAGAAGAACAAGACATATCAGATTTTTAACTGTAAATATTCTGTGGTGTTTCAAAGCAAAAACAAAATATTTATTTTCTACAGTCATAGAATCATAGAATCATAGAATGCCGAAGGTTGGAAGGGACCTCAGAGGTCATCGAGTCCAACCCCCCTGCTCACGCAGGGTCACCTAGAGCACATGGCACAGGGCTGCATCCAAGCGGGTTTTAAAGATCTCCAAAGAAGGAGACTCCACAACCTCTCTGGGCAGCCTGTTCCAGTGCTTTTTCACCCTCACAGTGAAGAAATGCTTCCTTAAGTTCCTGTGGAACTTCCGATGCTTCAGTTTGAAGCCATTTCCTCTAGTCCTATCCCTGCCCACCACTGAAAAGAGGCCGCCCCCCTCCTCCTCACTGCCTCCCTTTAGGTATTTACAGACACTGATCAGGTCCCCCCTCAGCCTCCTCTTCTCCAGGCTGAACAGACCCAGCTCTATGAAGCTTCATATTTCATGTGAAATATAGTTAAAATATACAATAAAATTAAGAAAAAAAAAAAGCTCCTGGGCACAACAGATTATTGGTGAAAGCCATGAGGCATGTGATTAATGTACTAAAGACATGGTAAAAACATATACAACCAATAAAAATAATTCTTCTTTTAATTCTTCAGAGGATATTAATAACAGAGATTCTAACTCCAGACCACCATTATATATACATTTAAACTCTTTCATCTGTGTCTGTAATAACTATCACCTTAAAAGGATGAGAAGGCACTAAATAAGATATCTAGGCACTGACAGAATACATAGTAAGTGAGCTTTCGTGCAAAATTTTGGAGATATAAACTCTACAGCAGTTCAAATCACATATAAAATCTTTGAAGAACATAAGGTTTTCTCATAAAACAGAAAGATAAGTTACAGTATATTTAATATCTAGTGGTAATTTTTTACTTTCAGAAATGTTATTTTGATATCTACAGTGCAACAAAATGCAAGAAAGAAAAGCCCTTATCTTCACTTTCCAGAAAGGAAAATGATGCAGAGAAAGGCTATTTGACTTTGCCAAGCCATGTAAAGAATGAAAAGAGAGTATTGTAAGATATTAAAACATAAGACATTCTTCTTTGTTTTTAAGCAGTACTCCAAAATATATTGAAAGGAGTGAACATTGAAGTAAAGAATTTTAGTAGTCAAAATCTGTTCTTCTAGGTTCTAATTCCAGACCTTCCGCGGGTTGAGAAGGATTGGGTTAGGATCACTTAGGCAAACTGGCCACTCAAAAATCTATGGGCCCAGATGGGATGCACCCAAGAGTGTTGAGGGAATTGGCCGAGGTTATTGCTCAGCCTCTCTCCATCATCTTTGAGAGGTCCTGGAGAGCAGGGGAGGTGCCCGAGGACTGGAAGAGAGTCAACGTCACTCCAGTCTTCAAAAAGGGCAAGAGGGAGGAGCCGGGCAATTACAGGCCGGTCAGCCTCACCTCCATCCCTGGAAAGGTGATGGAGCAGTTCATCCTAGAGAGAATCTCCAGGCATATGGAGGAGAAGAAGCTGCTGAGGAGCAGTCAGCATGGATTCACCAAGGGGAAGTCATGTCTGACAAACCTCATAGCCTTCTATGATGGGATGACAGGCTGGCTGGACGAGGGGAGAGCCGTGGATGTTATCTACCTTGACTTCAGCAAGGCTTTTGACACCGTCTCCCATAATATCCTCATATGGAAGCTCCGGGAGAGTGGACTAGACGAGTGCGCGGTGCTGTGGATTGAGGGCTGGCTGGATGGCAGAGCTCAGAGGGTGGTGATAAATGGGGCCAAGTCCAGTTGGAGGCCTGTGGCCAGTGGTGTCCCCCAGGGGTCAGTGCTGGGCCCAGTGCTGTTCAATTTCTTCATCAACGACCTGGACGAGGGCACGGAGTGCACCCTGAGCAAGTTTGCAGATGACACCAAGTTGGGTGGAGTGGCCGACACTCCGGAGGGCTGTGCTGCCATCCAGAGGGACCTGGACAGGCTGGAGAGTTGGGCAGAGAGGAACCTCATGAGGTTCAATAAGGACAAGTGCAGGGTCCTGCACCTGGGGAGGAATAAGCCCAGACACCAGGACAGATTAGGGGTTGACCTGCTGGAAAGCAGCTCCACGGAGAGGGACCTAGGAGTCCTGGTTGACACCAAGTTAACCATGAGTGAGCAGTGTGCCCTCGTGGCCAAGAAGGCCAATGGGATCCTGGCCTGCATCAGGAGGAGTGTTGCCAGCAGGTCAAGGGAGGGGATCCTGCCCCTCTCCTCAGCTCTGATGAGGCCGCACCTGGAGTATTGGGTCCAGTTCTGGGCTCCCCAGTATAAGAGGGATGTGGGGCTTCTGGAGAGGGTCCAGAGAAGAGCAACTAAGATGATTAAGGGAATGGAACATCTCTCGTATGAGGAGAGACTGAGTGAGCTGGGCCTGTTTAGCCTGGGGAAGAGAGGGCTGAGAGAGGATATGATTAACATGTATAAGTTCAGGAAGGGAGAATGCAGGGAGGAAGGGGACAGGCTGTTTTCATTGGTGGCCAGCGATAGGACGAGGGGTAATGGCCATAAGCTAAAACACAGGAAGTTCCGTCTCCAGGTGAGGAGSAACTTCTTTACTGTTAGGGTGACAGAGCAGTGGAACAGGCTGCCCAGGGAGGTTGTGGAGTCTCCTTCTCTGGAGGTCTTCAAAACCCGCCTGGATGCCACCCTGTGCCACATGCTGTAGGTGTGCCTGCTTGAGCAGGAAGGTTGGACTAGATGATCTCTAGAGGTCCCTTCCAACCTTGAAAATTCTGTGATTCTGTGATTTGATGAGTCAAGAACAAACTGAAATAAGGAAATATTCAGCTCACTAAATATCAACAGAATAGAATAAAATAATGTAAAAAGAAGTCAATAACCAGTCACATCCTGAATAATTCATATTCTGAATTCTGTTTATTTTAATATAGTCATATTTACCTCACAGATGATCTACAATATGACCTACATGGTGTTTCAGGTCACAACAGTTAAYAATAAGGACTTCCAAATCACAGAAAAATTATTTGTTATATCCATACCAGCAAATCAACTTACTTCTCACTTGTTCCTATCCCTGTTTTCCAGTAAAAATATGTTGGCTTCTTTCTCAGGCCTGATTTGGGATGAATCAGCTTTTCACAGTGAAACCCAAGACTAGAAGAGTTAGCCCCAAGCAACAGCAACTACATTCTGCAAATGCTATGTTCACAAGTGAGAGCTCACCGTTTACCAGGAGATATGCCTTGTTTTAAGAGGCAACAGTGCATTTCTGTGCATTTCTGTGCATTTCAAAGTGTGTCTAACAGATGTCTTGTATGTATCAACTCTTTATGGATCCTGCTCTTATATGTCTGGAATACCAGTGCTTCCTCCATTATGGCTGTTATCAGGAATCTGAATTCTGAGCTGAAAAGCAAATGGCACTAGGCTTCCACTAATACACCTGAATTCTAGTAGAACTCATGAGTTCATTTTCACTACTGTGTTACAACATTCAGGTTTTTTTTTTTTTCATCTTACGATCTTATGGGCAAAAAGAATGCAACTGCACAAGATGCGTGTGAACTAGTATCTGCCTGCAATATACAATGATCATGAATCCCTATGTTCACATTCCACTTCAATTAAACCTATAATCTATAAAGGAATTTAATTTTGTGTATTAAAAATGGAAAGTAATTGGCAAAGTCATAGAACATAATTTTTATTTTTAAACCATTTTCAAGCCTCATCTTGCCCAAATGTTCCTAATTAATAAAAGAATGGATATTCCAAGATGACATAGAAAATTCATCTAACACAAATTGCCATTTAATTAAAACAGATTGACAACACAATGTATAGTTTAAAGTGAGGAACCGTTTCATTTAATAAGACTGGAAAAGTATACACAATGTAGTATTTTCTCTAGGCTCTCTAGAAGGGAATTAACCTCCCAGCAGTGCATTCCTGATCCAATTCGTCAGGTTTGCTTTTCACTTTCCATTTTCATAATTTGATCTGAATAACTTGACAACTTCAAGCCTTGTCCAGCACAGTAGCAGGGTTGGTTGAAAGCAAATTTCTTTATGTTGGCAAGGCTGGACATGATTTTCTGCTGGAATAGAAGAGAAAATCAAAGATTTCTCCTTGAAGAGTTAGTTTATCAAAGAAATAAATTCAAAACAGTTAGAACTTTATCATATTAGTGGTTTCTTCCACTAACAAGGCTAATTGTAGTTATCTTTTGACGTGGTGACATGATTGGTAGCTATGCTTTGCATTATTATTAACCAAAACAAATAGTATGGGCCTTTGCTGTTGCACATAAAAGAGAATGGGTAAAAAAAAAGTCAAAGAATGACCTTTTTTTTTTTTTTTGGTAATCAAGTTTTAAGTGTTTCTTTTTGGAGGTCAACGTTTCACTATCTTTATCAGAATTATGTGCCCTACTTCTAAATGAGGTCACACATGTTAATGCAACAGATACGTTTTAGCAGTTGCCAAAAGAAATGCCATTCTGAATTTAAAAAAAAAAATACACTGAAGGCCTCATTTGCTAACTCCTTAATATCATTATAAGCAAGGAAATAAAAACACAAGAAAACTACTAAGAGACAGTAATTAGATAATAGTCTTGAGCAAATCAGTAATAGAAACCTGTGTTAGATTTCATAGAGAGAAAAGAAGCAAACAAATAAACTTCTGTCTTTTCTTATTTGTTTAAGTCAAGGGTGGGTTTCCTTCTCCATTTTTTTTTAAACTTCTGTTTCTTTCAAATAAGTTGTTTTTATGATTTTTCCTGACATGCCAAGGAAATCAGTAAGTCTGTAACATATAAGATAGCAATAACTTTAAATACTATATTGTGGTCACTCTTGTCTGTAAACTATATATTTGTAAGGCTAGGGCGATGGCGTTTTCTGCTTTTATAGATCAACTTTGAAAAAATCTGGCTAACATTCATGATAGGGCTCTTTCTTTTCTATTGTGCTATAATGCTTAAAATAGAATATACATATATTCTCATAGTACATTGTATAATAATGTGTTTCCTTGGCTCCCCGTATGAAAAGTCAGAGAAACACAGGAAGTGTCTGATCTATCACAATAAGTTAGCTCAACTACAGAGTCATTGTCTAGTTTAAGGTAAGCAGAAATGTGCAAGCTTTTGTTTTAAAGATAACTTTCTACACCAGGGAGCATCTACACCAGAGAGAATTTAGTCCATCAGAGCTGGGTTTTGGCTAGACTTCTCACATGGAGATTCTTTTTGGAATGACAGTGGGGAAGCAGTCCCATATTAGTACAGAGCTGACTTCACAGTTGAAGATCTAACCCGAAACTTGACTATATTTTTATACAGTAGCAGAGAGGCAAAGAAAAGTTAATTCCTTCTTTCTGATAGTCATCAAATCTATCTAACTTCCAGATTTAGATTTACAAGGAAGGATTATTTTATGACTAGACTTCTGAATTTCAGCAAATTATGGAAATAATATACCGTCATCTATGTTTATTATCATTAGAAATTTATCATTCGGTTGTTTGCATGTGGAATGTTTCATTTGTGTTTTTGTCCTTCCCTCACCCCGCAAAATACCCTTAAAAAGTATTGCATATTCCATAAAAGGCTGTTGGAGAAGAACAATCTTAGAGGATGTCTAAGAATATTCTGTTCCCATTATTTGTCTAGCATATTTGTATAGATTTTAAAGATTTGAAGTGTAGGTAGTTATACTACAGTATATTTTCAAGACAAGTAAAAGTTATGAGACTCTGTTAACAGGGTAATCAACAAAATGGTCCACTAATCCATCCCTTGTCTGTCTCCATGTTATCATGGATGTCTCTAAGTTTAAATCCTAACTTCAACTGAAATACATAGTTGTTTGACAAAAAATAAGTATAAAATATTCCTCAAATGCACAACTCAAATGAAGAAGGTTCCTAATATATGTAATGAGTCCAAAACTCACTCCAAAATTTTCATGTCACTTCCATCATAAAGACTAATACTTATTGTCCTGAGCTCTTACAAGCTAAGATAGTGAGAGTGAGTGGGAGTTAAGCTTACTGAGCACAGTTGACAGTGTTCCTTAGTATTGCTCAGTGTATGAACTTATGTAGTGTTGCTTCTGCATCCTTTGCTTTAGAAAAATTTCCTGAAGAGAACATATAGATTTACTTCAAGAAAAGTAAATGTAAAATATGTAAATATTGTAAATATGTAAATAAATATGTAAATATTTATGTAAATATGTAAATGTAAAATAATCTCTTTATGTTAAATTGGCAAAGAAACTGAATTCTATCACTTCTGAAGTATTTCTTAAAGCATCCATCCCTTTTTCTTCCACTGTCTGGCAGGCAATAGAAAACACACTTGGCATTCGTGTGCTGTCCATGATGTGCATTTTTATAGCATTTTGAATGGACACTCATTGATTGCAGCATCAGGAACAAACACTTAGGGTACCACAAAAGACCTTCATTTTTCAGTTCATTGTGCTCCTTCACTCAAACAAGAACATAGTGGTTCCTCAGACTGGACTACAAAATTTATGCTTAAGCAGTAAGCACAAGAAATGTATATATATCTTAATCGAAGAAGAAACTGGGCCCACTCAGCTACAAGTTTCACTGTATAATCCTGGTAAGATTACTCGAAAAATCAGGAATAACTTTTATATCACTATTGACACAATCATTCAAAATGTGTCCATGGTAAATGAACCCTTAAATTGTCATAAATTCAATCTGCCCTCTTGCAATGCTTAGTTGACATTTTTTTTAAAGATGGTATTATTCCAAAGATAGTTGTAGAAGCAGAAAATCAATCTGCTCATATGAAAGTCGTCCTGAGAAATTGATATTAGTGCCCAGTCACTGACATAAAAGTGTTTCTTTGTAACCCATTTGTCAATGTTGTGCAATACGGAAAGAAAATCCCAGAGGTTAACCTTGTGGATTTTGTTGTCGGAATGGGATAAATAAAATATTACTGCCAGAATAATACCATCTATGGAGTTTCTGTGTTTGACGCTAACTCAAACTGGGAATGATAGAGATGAAAGTCTTGTGAGTCAATCATGAACTCTCATCTGCCAAAAGCATACTGTAGAGTTCTTCCTGTGAGACTTTCAAATACCAATAAACTTATAATTTTGGAAATTTTAACCACATCACTAAGTTTAGGTACTTTTCTCAATACTTTTCTTTGACTGTCTAAATTTCTTGTTATATGACTCTAGAAACTTACTTTTACAGCATATAGCACCAAATGATGAGAAATTTCAAAGATTTTAATCTCTACAGGAACCCACTTGCCATTCAACAATTTGCTACTGTGGATTATTATTAAGGCAACTGATTTTTAAAAATTATTTAGATTTATGAAATAATCTTTTTGTCTAAAATCTGAAAATAAATATGGAATAGAATAGGTGGTATAGTCACATCATTTTGTGATGTTTAGGAAAAAAGATTTAGTGGGCAAAGTGCCTTACCATCTTCTTTGTTCAGGACCATTTATCAATCTTGCATATGGTTGACTTCTTATTCAAAATGTGACCATGGAACAATATTATATGCTGCTGTCAACAATGGTTGTGCTATTCATTAGATTTTGAAAAAGATTGGCCCAATTCTTCCTTATGCCGTATAAAAAAAAATACAATTCCAATGTAAACAACACATCAGCTAAGTATGAATCTAATACTACTTAAATAAACAGTACTATCAAAAAATCCTCAAAATGCTTCCTTTCTGGCAACAGTGATCAGAATTATTTATTACAAGTTTGAGTATGAGCCACTAAAACATTTAATCACAATATTTTTGGCACCCATGACAGAAGTAGTCAAGCATTAAATGTGAAGCGCTCTCACTCCCATGCCTGGTGGTAACTAATCAATGTGGCAAAGATCTTCTGGGGACAAAAGATGTATATCTCACCTTCCAGTGATTAGTTTGTCAAAGCCACAAAATCTATGAATATACTTATTTAATCTGTCAAAAGGATATAATACAGCCTGAAAAGTCGTCATGAAACCTAATGTTGCAGAAAATTTCTAACTATTGATTAGATACACACATTCATTTAATCTGAACATGTACTTTGGTGCATCTATAGGTCAAGTAGCCTATGAACACCCAGTAACATTGGAATCTTGAGTCAGCAAATTAAGATGCCATTGTGTGCCTTTTTTTTTTTTTTTTTTTCTGGGATGACTTTTAAAGAGAAAAGAAGATTAGCTTAAGTATAGAGTAATAGACTGAGACTGTGTTCAACTACATCATCTCTTGTCTCTTTTTCAGACCAAATCTTATGTGATGAACCAGGTGCAGGCAGGTATGTCAAGTCTGGTATTCATTATTTCTTAAACAAAATTAAAGCTCAAAATGCAATCATGTRTTAAAAAAGTTACAGATTTCTATTATAGGGATGATAGAGTAGGAGGGATTAAGAAAATTGGAGAAAGCAATTAAAATGGGATTTAACTAAATCTGCTGTCAGTTCTACCAAGAAAAATGAAACACACACACACACAAAAACAGACTTTGAATTCCCTAAAATAGCAATATATAAGACATTTGTGGCATTCTGTTCCAAAGAAGGAAAATTATTCTATGGTAATATTTTTCCTAGGTACTGTAATGACGTACCTTCTGAGTTCACTTTGGAGACTGTCTTGTGTTTCACTATGCGTAYCATAATCATAAAGTCATCTTCATTGCAGTATGTTTCTTGTTTCTGACATTGTTAATTGTATTTTCATCCATTTCCTTAGGGAAAAAGTTATTTAGGTTGTGATGTTTTTTTTACTTTACTGTTGCATTACATATTATTCAGAAGAGCTTCTTGCTTTCACTCCATACGATTCCTTATAAGCAAACTGAGCCTTCCCCCAAAAAAGCCTTTATTTCCCCAGAAGTAATAAATTCCTTTGTTTAGTCATATGTATGTATTTCTTTATATACCTGTGTGTGTATGTGTATATATATAATTCTAAATTTCAAATTTCTAGAAGCAATTAGAATGGAGTTATTAAAAAACTTAAAGAAAAACTGTATTTCCWATTCTTTACATTCTTAATGGAGCCACTCAGCAGTAGTCAGCAAAAACATGAAAAATACAACTTTTACTTGTGATTTTATTAAACAAAATGACAGAACATGTTGAATTATTTTGCTTAAAGTGTGTTTAAATCTGTTTTAAATACAACAAATAAGAACAATTATCTTAAAGACAGAGTAATCTGAAAATGCGATTATTAAATTAAAATAGACCATATGCTCTAGAGGACAAAAAATTGTATATCTTTCTCGATAGTAATATAAAGTATTATGACACTATCTTCACATGAAATATTTTTTGTTAGCACAGCTTATCCTTTGTTTTTATTATGGACATAAAAGAAAAATCACAAAACAAAGAATGGGATAAAGCACATCATAGAATCATAGAATCATTATAGTTGGAAAAGACCTTCAAGACAATTGAGTCCAAAATTATGTAAATATAGATAGTAATTAACTTCTATCACACATTCACAATCTTGAAATGACTTATAAACTGTAGGCTATATTTATTTTCTATAGAAGGAGTACAAACAAGCACACTAGTTTATAGTGGTTCGTGTTCATACAATAATAAAGACATCTCTTTTCCCTTAATGTGAAAATTTCAGAGTCTGGTACACAGGACAGTATATAGAAAACTAGAAGTAGAATTCATCACATACAGTTTTCAACACCTAAAACTCTTAGCTCCCTGCCTATTTATGCTTTTTTACTTTGTCCTGGTATACTATACAGAAAGAAAGCAATACCTTCTGAGGATGATACGCCTCACATTTTAAATTGGATGGACTCTACTCTGTCTCTCCATTAAGAGGCCTTAGATTTAACATTACAAATATCACGAATAAATTACCCCTATGGTAGCTGAACTTTGCTAAAGGAAGCTCAACCTTGTTTAAGGCATTCCTTTTAATTCAATCCCAATCCAATTTATCAGAAACCTAGACTCTCTATGAGCAGCTGTCAGACTATGAAGGTCTAATTTTTCCCTCTTCTGACAGAGAAAGATCAATAAACCCATTCAACATGTCTGATCTTCTAGTAAGCAAAAAATTCCTCTGCCCCATCCCACCCCCTCAAAAAAAAACTTTCCTGAAGGAATAGCAGAAGATATTCAGCAAGGTCCAACTCAGTATAAAAGATGTATCTGACATACAAGATTCTTATACAAGATTCTTTATGATTTAATTTGCAAGTTATATAATTCATTATTCCAGAAAAAGTCATTATATTTCCAAGATTCAAAATACAACAGTGTATATAAGCATAATATTTTAAGAACTAAATACAAAGCATAGTGCATTTATAGATTAATATTGTATCCTAATTGTTGTTATATACCTACTTTCTTATGTAGAAACTCTAATATAGAGTACTCTGAATTGGACATATACGTGTGTATGAATGCTGTGTGCAGAGCTGTCATGTTCACAGTAAATGCATAACACAGACCTAAAGATGCTATTGTCTTATTCTTAGTAAATATGGGGTAAGAAATATCTTCTTTTTCCTTGTAGTTACCCCTACCGATCTTCTGCCCAGAATATCTTGTCTTCAAAGCAAATAAAAATGCTAAGATAGTTGTTGAAAAAGAATGAAAAGAATGTGATTTATATTTTTTATTCAGATTATTCTTAATAATCACAGCATCACAGAGTGGTTAAGGTTGGAAGGGACCTCTAGAGATCCCTCCCTCTAGAGAGTCCAACATGCTTGCTGAAGCAGGGACACCTAGAGCATGTGGCACAGGGTGGTATCCAGGTGGGTTTGGAAGACCTCCAGAGAAGGAGACTCCACAACTTCTCTGGGCAGCCTGTTACAGGGCTCTTCTTCCTCGCATGCAGATGGAACTTCCTGTGTTTCAACTTATACCTATTATCCCTTGTCCTATCACTGGCCACCATTGAGAAGAGCTTGGTCCCTTCCTCCCTACATTCTCCCCCCAGGTACTTATACATATTGATCTGATTTCCTATCAGTCTTCTCTTCTCTAAGCTAAACAGTCCCAGCTTGCTTAGTCTTTCCTTATATGAGAGATGTTCTAGTCCTTTCATCATCTTGCTTGTTCTATGCTGGACCCTCTGTAGACGTTACACATCCTTCTTATACTGTGGAGCCTGGAACTGCACACCAACTACACCAGCAACTGCACACTGCACAGCTCCAGGTGCAGCCTCATCAGAGCTGAGGAGAGGCACAGGATCCCCTTCCTGCACCTGCTGGCAATGTTCCATGTTAACTGGAAATTTAGTGATTACTTTCTAGACAAAAGTTCTAAAGCTCTTTTTAAATGTAGGTTTTTTTCAACTGAAAAAAATTCTTTTTACTTTCATATTTCTGATGTTATTTAAATAAATAAATCACTGAAAATATATTTTGCTAATTCCAAGGTGACGATTTTTTTGCAGTCATTTTACTGAGTGGGAGAAACTGTCCTGTAACTATCATTCTTTCAGACAGCCCAAAACTTTAATTTATAATTTCTAAACAAGAATAAGCAGCCAATGTAAAAGTGGCTAATTTTATGGCTTTAGTTGTAGGGACAGGAAAGGAAGGATATGAGGATGTAGCCTGTATGCCCTGGTACAAAGAGAAGGAGCCTTTCACTGTTCTAAGTATCACTGATGCAGCTTTGAGGAAAAGAGATGGTAGAAAAAGGCTGCAGAGAAACATTAGGAAAAATTTCTACATGGAAAGAGTGGTCAAGTATTGGAACAGGCTGACCAGGATAGTGGTAGAGTCACCATCCCTGGCAGTGTTCAAAAATGTGTAGATGAGGCACTTACTGACGTGGTTTAGTAAGCATGGGGTGATGGGTTTATGGTTTGACTTCATAGTTTTAAAGGTCTTTTCGAAACCATAATGATTCTATGATTGCCAGAGACATTTTACAATCTATTTTTGAATCAGATGTGATTTGTATAGCTGCTTCTATGAAAGTGGACTGAACCTTCTCTGGCACAACTCTATCCTTATACAAGGACAACAAAATAAAGGATAATGTTGGTTCCTTACACATAGGGCACAGAGACAATTCTGTGTCCTAGGCAAACTGGCATTGAGCTCTTTTTTTTTTAAGTAGAAATCCTATAAAGCAGCTGTAGACTTCTTAGTGTTTACACCAAGATATACTGCAGAGATTGTTGTTTAGAGTAACATCTGCACTAACATATGTCAAAAGGTCTGAAAAGAAGGATTTATTTCAGCATTTCATTTAGACTAATACTGCCAGCAAAGAGACATTATTAAATGGAGAAAGAGAATATGGATTATAGAGTCTATCAGTTCAAGGGAACTATCTGGCTGAGAATCTATGCATATTTAGGTCAAGGTTGGATTATAAATTCAAAAACTTCTTCTTAATAGAGCATTTCCCAATTGATTCCCTTCCTTCTGACTCCCACTGAGTTTACATCTGTTCCTTCTCTAAGTAGACAGAACATGGAATAGATGCAAATTTGATGCAGTTTGTTGATTAAATTCTTGGCTGTGTTCATCTGTTGGAAGCCTCACCATCAGGCAGTCAATTTAATCAAACAATAATCTTCAGTCAATGGTGATCGTTTACAAAAAAAAAAAAAAAGTATCTGTGGAGCCTGCTGTGTCCTGTATTTATTGAAGATGTATCCCTTCATGGAGCTTAGCACAATTCTCTAAAAATGATAATCTAGATGATTACTTATAATAACAGGCAGGATGACTTTTACCTTTTTTGTCCTGTCCCATGACTATACAGCTTTGCTTTGGAAGCAAGTTGATATCCCTCTGATCTAGTCCAGAATATTATTCATTACATTTCTGACATTCCCTATGGCTATGCAAAAACATGAACAAATCAACCTTTCTGCCAGTTCAGTGTTTTATACTGAGAGTTGGCATTTATTGGTTGAGCTAAACTAAATCTCTCAGTTTAGAGTCTCTGCTTCACCCCTGATTAAACTGGGGAAAAGAAACAAAGTTTTCTGCCTTCTCCCTGGTAACTTCTCTAATCTTAAATAACATGGTACTTAGGCCTTCATAAGAAATGTAGGCAAGCTGATAATAAAAAAGAATGAATAATTAGAGCTGTTGTTATATTCACAGTTGTCCACAGCAGTAATAAGAGCCTATGGTGACAAGAGTGTGAATTGGCAAGCGAACAGCAGTGGTCATCTCTGTTTTTATTGTTATTTTTAGGTGTCCCATCATCTGAAGTGTTCTACAGCTTCTCCCCAGAAGCCACTGCCTGTAGTGGCCGATTTTCACTTTCCTGATACTGAGCAGAGCAAGCACAGATCACACACGGTCTTTTCGACTTTCTTCTAAATAGCTCCCTTTCATTCAATCTGTCCTGAAGATCAGGTTTTCTAGATCTCTCTGGAGTCAGTCCAGTTGTTTCAGACTGTTCCTGAAGGGCTGCCAAAAAACAGAGATATACTTGGCAGAGGGCTTGTCAGTGCAAATTGGAGCAGAGGGATCATTTGTCTGTGTAATATCTACATTTCTCATAACATAGCCCTGGTGACTCATGCCGTGCTTGAGCTCCACTGTAACCTATAGGTCTTTTGTCAAAGTACCGGTGCTAGTATAGTTGAATTTTCCAAGGTGATTTCCTGTGTATAGCTACTTATAGCTTATAGCTCAGTGTGGTGTCTTGTATTCTCTGCACTACATTGTATATTTTTTCACATCAATTTGCCAAGATCATATTAAATTCTTTGTGTATTCTTTGTATATATTCTTTTGTACTCTTGAAAGTCCTTCCAACTTTCACCTTATCTACAGATTTAATAACCCCATTCTCTCAATTATGGAACAGAACTCTATTCAGGACAAGTGCTACAGTATTGCTATATCCGTCTACTTTGACATTGAAAATATGTTTGCTGCATATACTTTCCTTTCATCCAGAAGACTCCTTGTACTGTGATGGTACAGACATGTTCAGGCTTTATTTCCTTCCAGTCATTTGCAACACAGAAACCGTTACTAGGCATCCAGTTTAATTTTAGTAACTATTAAGCTACATCAGATAACTGATATTTTGAACAGCAATCACATTAGAATACTAATTTTCAAGCATTTAAAGTGACTTTTTGATTCTACTACAATCCCAACATACAAAAGTATTATCCATTATAAAATTGTTTCACACAAGAGGAAAGATTAATTTCCTTTTTTTTTTTTTCCTCGAGAACAGTAAAAAGAGAACTATCCATCTATTTTCTTTTGTGTCTATGAAGATGATACTTTTCAGCAGTATTATGGTTCGTCTAATACGTTCAGAAGGTAAATCTACAAAGATTGTGGGCCCTAAATAAGCCTGAGACTACATTGCAAGTAGTGTAAAAATACGCAATAGTAAAGTTATTCTTGATGAAATTTTACTGGGAAAAATTGTTGCAAAATTTCCTTAAGTTTCAAATGATGTTTGCAACATTTTATCAAATGGGGAGGAAGTTTTAATCCATGTGATTTTATGTATCTAATTCTGTGTTCAATACTTTTATGCATGTGTTCAATTGAAATTATTAGTGTCCTCATTAAATGTCATTAACACAGACATTACTGTCTCATTTCCTCTAACTGTGGAAATGTGTTACTGCAAAAGTAAAGGAAAAATTGAAATAAAGCAGCAGAATGAATACTTAATCAAGATAAGGGAACTGTATATATCTGAAGTAGAAGCTTCATATCTCCAGTCTCTAATTTCAAACTATTTGTACAAAATCTTTGACAGTAGAAAGATGCATGCTTAAAATAGGTAACCTGGAAAACCATTATTTAGTTTATATTTTTCTCCATTTACCATACCTGTTGTAGTGTCATGAAAATGTGTGTCAAACAAGAATCACTTAGAGCAATCTAACAATTGAAATTCTATTTTTATAATCAGAAATTCAATATGGTATTTCAGCTAATAATACATTCAAAAAATAATTTTGGTTCCTTCAAAGGTCATCTGCTCATCCTTCCTGCTGCTGTTCAAACCGGAGGTAATAGGCAGATCAAATTGCTCAGGCTTTCTCCAGCCAAGATTTGAAAATTTTCGAGGATGAAAATCCCACAGCCTTTCTAATAAACCATTTCAAGGCTTGGTCACCTTCACTATGAAGTATTTTTCCTTTTATCTCATTGTAATTCTCTTTATTGCAGCTCATGTCCACTCTGTCTTGTGTGTTTGCTGGGCACCTTCAGAAGTATCTGAAGAAGGGTTTTCTSCATATCCATTTATAAGGTGTCTGAGAGGAAGTAAATTGACCCACTGTCTGACCTAGAGTCTTCTCTCCTCCAGACCAGAGAGGATCCTTCTCCCAGACTTGCCTTGTGCATTGTATAACTTCTTGCACATCATTTCAGCCTGTTGTTTCAGGGAACTGCTAGTTTCATTCTTGATTCCACTGAATGGAAAAGGAGTTAGAAAAAGTCTGCTTTTACAGAATTATGGCTACAAGCCAGAAAATCATTTCAGAACATACATTTAATGAGCAATTATTAAATATTCTGGCCTAGCTTTTCTTCATTTCTTGCATCCAGCAGCTCATACTGACAGCTGTGTGGAGTTTTGCAACCTGACAACAAGGGATCTAGTCTCTTGGAACCTACTTTGTTGTGCATATTTTTCAGACTTGGGAAACGCACACTGTGCAGTGTGCTGAGGGGTAAATCAATTAGTAGCTGATGTACAGAAGGAGTTGTTCACTTAAGAATTTCTTTGCTTTAAAACCAAAAAATATTTCATAAACATGACTGCAAACTATGGCTGCAAACTATACAGTCATTGATATATTCTAACAAAATCTCAAGACTACATGTAAAGCAGATTTCAAAGTCAGGATTTCAGGAATTTATAGTTGCCTGTTCCACTTGGATGCTTAGGCTTTACCAAGAGTAAGTTTTCAGCAAGATCATTTTTCAGTAATATAGAATATGACTGCTGAGGACTGAAACCAGAACTGTTATTCTAACACATACCATAGGTCCAAATTGCTAGTGTAAAAAGAATGAGCTTTATATGTGAGTAAATATGCATTCACAGAGAAAAATCAATGAATCACTTAAAAAGGATTTTCTTTTACTGCTGTTACAAGGTAGTGTTTCTGGATGTTAGTAATGTTTTGGTTTAAGCTTTGGATGAAGGTTTAAGGACAAATCTGTGTTTTTCATGCCAGTTCACCTGCCATCCCAAGGCATGATCTACAAGCATGAGACTGAAATGGTCTAATGAGTAATCTCCCTTGCTGTCGTGGCCTTATTTCAGCTCTTGTGCTCAATGGACTTCATTGGATTTTAGGGTTGACTGCCACTGCTCTATCATTTGAGCTCTTCAAGGGAATACTGAAAAAAAAAAATTGAAAAGGTCATTGACATATTTTCCCTGTAGTTATACTGCCTTGTGCAATAAAGTCTTAGATACTAAATTCAGGTTTGCTAGCAGCACCTAATGAGACAGGACTTATCCTAAGAAACAGATGATTTTTTTTTTTTTTTGAAATGTCTGGAAAGACATTCTTTGTCTATTATCTGATTTTGTTTCTCTTTTTTTTTTCCCCCCTAGAAAGACACTTCTACACCTCTGAAGTGGCTAGCAAGTCTTCAGGTTTTAGACTTTAGATTGCTAGAAGTAAGCGCTCCTGGAGGGCTTTCTGAAGGAGAAATTCTAGAGCCCAGCTTGCTCACAGATACTTGATTTTGTATTTAAACAAATGGCAAACAAAAGTTAATCTTATATCCTAAATAGAATAGTCTCAAGGATGTAACTGTGCACTTAAATGGGACTAGAACTAGGATTTGAACGGTGACAGAATCACAGAATTGTTGAGGTTGGAAAAGATGTCAGGAGGTTGTCTGGTCACACCTGCCTACTCAGGCAAGGTCAGCTCAATCTGGTTGCTCCAAATTGTGTCCAGCTGGTTTTGAATATCTTCAAGGAATCCCCACAACATGTCCAAGTTACCTGAGTTCAGTCACCCTCAAAGTAAGGAAGTGTTTTCTTTTGTTCAAGTGGAATTTCTTGTGCTTCAGTTTGTGCCTGTTGCTTCTTATTCTGCCACTGGGCATTGCTGAGGAAAGTCTGGTTCCATCCATCTTGTTACCCTTCCATTAGACATTTATACACATTAGTAAGATTCCTTACACTCACTCCAAGCCTTCTTTTCTCCAGATTGGAAAGTCTCAGCTCTCTCAGCCTTTTCTCATATGAGAAATGCTCCAGGCCCTTAATCACCTTTGTGTCATTTTGCTGGACTCCTTCCACTAGCTCCATGTCTCTCTCGGATGGAGGTTCCCAGGCCTGGATGTAGCACTCCAGGTGCTAAAGAAGTGCCTTTACCAGTGTTGAGTGGAAGTTAAGTACTCTCTCCATCACCCCACTCCTGCTAAAGTAACCCAAGATACAACTGCCCTTTGCAGCAAGGGCTCCTTACTGTCTTATGCTGAATTCATTGCCTGCCAGGACCATCTTTCTTTGAAAGTTAGCTTCTCCTAATGAGTCATAAATTAAAATGTAATGACATAAGTGTCCAGAAAGCCAGATACAATGACTTAATGGTTCCTTTTCCTTAAAGTCTATAAATCTGTGAATCCATCTATCCAAACTGGAAGCAAGACTGGAAGAAACTATATTTTGAAAGTTCAGATCACTGAAGGTGATCCCAAAGGAAGAAAGACATTTTATAGTGAAAGATAAATTGAACAGATATAATTCTCTCTCTCTGCTTTTTTCCCCCCTTAAATGCATATAACCATACTCAATTACCCATTATTAGATCTATTTAGTAAAATAAACAGGAGATGTGCGAAGTTCCTTACTGAATTTGAACCTAAGCTCTGTTGAATTTACTCACTATGAAAATATAGAAAACTAATATTAACTTGATATTATGGGCACTGAAAAGTAAATATCTACATACCTCTATCAAGTAATTTTACATAACTGTTTAAATATAATGTATCATCCTGAATATTGGAGTGAACCACTGATTATATTCATGCTCTGTCAGAAAAAAAATGCAGATACTTCAGTCCTTCAGATTTAAAAAGTTTTAAATGACTTTGAAGCTGATAAGACTGTGTCTAGAAACATCAAGAATATCTTTTTTTTTTTTTTTTTTGTCATAGAACTAATTAAAACAAAAAACTGGAGTGGCACAACCTATCTTCGTTCATGCATATTGAATGATTCGGAGGAAGGGAGTGAATACATGGGTGGGAAGAGTCCTGGGCAGGGAAAGGGAGGGCTAGGAGTGCTTTCAGGACATGGATGTACATTCTTAAATAGAAGAAACATAGATTTCTTCCTAGAGCATCAAGTAGATACATGCAGAATCACAGAATGGTTGAGTTTGGAAGGGACTTCTAGATATCATCTAGTCCAACTGCCCTGCTCCAGCAGGGACACCGAAAGTACATGGCACATGGTGGCATACACATCAGTAGAAGAGGAAATAGTTGCTGGGCTTTGTGTAAACTCAGAACTAGAGGAACAGTCTTTGAGATGAAAATAAAAAATAGAAAATTGGAACACTGGACTGGATGGAGGACTGAGTTGAATTTCTTAAAGAAAAATAAAGTTAAAGCAGTATGTCACAAAGAAAACCCTTGAAGAATCATATGTGTAGGTGGGAAATGAGCACATATACATTGTTGATAGACTTTGTATGTGTACAAATGTACACATACACAAAATGTGTACAAATAAGGAGTGTTGAGAAGCCAGTATGATGGAGGAAGCTCTCATACTTTTGCTGGGAAATCAGTAGAAATGGGTGCCTCTCTGAAGTGCGTATATACTAATAAATGCCGCATGGGATGAAAGCATGCAAGAGAAAGTAGATATCTGTGTGCTGTTGCAAGGCAATGAACAGGCTGGGATCACAGACATGTGGTGGTATAGGTCATCTAGCTGGAGTGCTGCCATGGAGAGTCTTGGGAAGGGCACTCCAGGACACCCTAGGAGGGAGAGTCACCATATACTTGAGAGAGCTGCAGGACTGCAAGGGGGTCTTTCTGGGAGTGGACAATGAACTAGTTAAGAGGTTATGGTTAGGATCAGCAGGAAAAGCTTTGTGGGCAGAGCTGTAGTTGGTGTCTACAGACAACCTGATCACAAAAAAGAGGTAGATGAGGCCTTGTCTTCAGACAAATGGAAGAAGCACTTGACGATTCTGAGAAAACCAGTTGATATCTTTAAAAGGCTACTCTCTGTTGTGTTTGAAAGATTCTAGGTAATTGAGAAAGTTCCTGACAATTGGAGAAAGTTGTTTACATGCATCTGCAAAAAATAGGTAAAAAGTTCAACCTATGACACTGAATATTGGTCAGCCTCACTTCAGTCACTCACTTACAGAATTTGTTCTCTTGGTGAAAATTTCTGGGCACTGGAAAGAGAATAAGGTATCTGGGAGAAGCCAGTATGGATTAAGCAATGTTAAACTCTTTCCTCAGACAGTGGAGCAGGTGCCCTGTGAGACTGTGCTGTGGAGGTTTTCAAGGTGCTACTGGATACAGCCCCAAGCAGCCTGGTCTTTTCTCAAAGCTGACCCTGCTTTGATCAGAGGTGGACTACTGACCTCCTGAGGTCCCCTTCAGACTGCATTATCTTGCAATCCAATGATTATAGGTGCAGCAATATGTACAAGAGAAGGCAATGTATTTTTCCTTCCTTTCCTTCCTTGAATCTGTAAACATTCAAGTACTTCCTGCAGGATATATATCTTTTTCATTAGAATATAGGATAAAATCATATTCATTCAATGCATGAGAAGATTACAAATCAGTATTTTGGCTACTATTAACATCATCTTTATACATTCTTTGTTTTCACTTGTTTAAACTTATGCTAAGAGAATTGCTTGTTGAAATTTTATCTGGCAACTTTTATCATTCAATTAGATTACAGAAAATAAAACTCCTCTGACAGCAACAGCAACAAAATTTGAAGCACAGTGACTTGGAGGTTGGTTTCTACATATTATCAATATTTTGAAGACAATAGATTTGCTTGCATTATGTCATTTCCCAACCAGCGCCTCATGTTCCTTCAATATAAAAATACTCATTGAGCTGTGCTGAAAATATTCCCTACCTAAATCAAATTAGATACAAATAAGGTCTCCTGAGTGTAGAAAGAACTTGAGTGAAAGCATTCAGCAATATAGAATACATATAACAATATATGGTAAATAATATTCATCCTAGAAAATGCTAGAAGAGTTATGGCACCTCAGTGGGCTATAGTGGATAACAGAAGACAATATATCAGAAATCAAAGCAAAGCTGTAATAGAAACTAAAAAGCTACTGAAGAGGGAAATCATATGTTCTAATAAACCATTCACCATGTTAAGTAAGATACTAAGGTGACAAAGTCCTCCAAGCATTTTTCCAAGAAATTCAAGAATCAATGGGTTCAACTAAAACAATATTCTGCCTAGATCAATGTTAATATCCTCTCGGACTCTGCCCTCATGATTTGTGGACTCTATGGACTATAAATTCTGTCTCTCCCTGCATAATCTCACTTAACAAAGTGCATGACTGAAATAAAATGCAAATTCTAAGCAAGTCCCAAGTCAAAGTAAATTATTATAAATATGTAAATTTCATTTACTAACTAAGGTTGGCACTGAATAAGATGCCTATATTCTGCCA
This sequence comes from Nothoprocta perdicaria, assembly GCF_003342845.1. Classification (NCBI taxonomy): domain Eukaryota; kingdom Metazoa; phylum Chordata; class Aves; order Tinamiformes; family Tinamidae; genus Nothoprocta; species Nothoprocta perdicaria. The sequence continues at coordinate 2,564,012 of NW_020454194.1, forward strand.
AACTTACCTCCTGATTCTGTAACTAATTTCTGTGAGTGACAATGTTAATTACATTTATTTCAAAATATAAATCAGTATAGGATCTTTGAACTGGTCGTAGCATTTCTCTGATACTATTAAAAATGCATTTTACTTAGCAGCATTTTATGTGGCATAATTTTTTTAAAAAGAAAGGAATAAAATTGACCTCCAAAAAGGGTATATGCTAATAATATTTTGATGGCAGAATCTGGAAAGCATCATCTCCGTAGAAAAAAATATAGTATAAAAGGGGCAAATTAAATTATTTTGAGGACCAGGACAAAATAAATAAGATGAAAACCAGGAAAGCGTAATGCAAAGTCACGCAGAACAGCAGATGATTGAAAAATAAAAGTTATGTTAGTATCACAAGGGCACTATGTATTCCCAGGACAATGCTGGTCTGGAAAAGGTAATTCTGAAGTAGAAATGGAACAGATACTTCCCTTAAAAAAAGAGAAACACACATGCTACTTATGTAACCTCAGAAATAGTCTGCATATAATTTCAATTTTATTTAAGAAAACTAATAGTTGGAATGTAAAAAGATAAAAGGAAGGATTACTTCCTTTAATAAGAGTGACAAAATTAAAAGCCCATAAGCCTGCAAAAACTGAGAGGGATACAATTAATATCTGCAAGGGATGTGAAGGTCTGCAAAAGCAAAGGGCATGAACTAGTAGCTTAAGAAGTTTGTTATAATTCAAGAACCTTTGACATCTTTTTATTGAGTGTCTTCATTCATAGTTTTCTTAAAAACCATAATAACACAACCCTGAACAAAATATAAATAAACGTGCCTTGTAAAAGATGGATAAGTGTATAAAAGAAAAGAAAAAAAAAAAAAGGAAAAAGGAAAAATATTTTAATTCATGGTTTCACTGTAAATAGTAATCTAGCGTACTGATAAGAATGTGAAAGGCATAATGTAAAGTAAAAGGTTAAATAAAACTTGGAAACCTCCTTTTCTCTGTATTTTTTCTTTGTGCCTTTTAATCTTCAGTCCAACATTGCTGCTTCTTCTGCTTTCAGTCCCACTCTCCCAGGATTTATTCAGTTGAATTCCATCAAAATTTCAGAGTGAGTGTTGACTGAACCCCCTTAATATACAACATTCTTTATCTTTTATATTTTATCTTGTTTTGCGTTTTTTGGTCTTCCCAGAAGTGATCAAATATAAATACAGTGTCTTGTTCTTATAGCAATTAAATCTGTTAATACTTAGAATCAATCAAATGAAATATTATTATCAAAAACTCATTAAGTGTTGTCTTTGTCTTTTTACATTAAAACATAGAAAATACTAGCTTCAATGATAAAGAAGTAAAACCAAGAAGGAGTGATTTTGACAATCATACTTTTGAATTTTTGCACAAAAGAAATTTATGGGATATTCATCTAAATTCAAAATTTCAAGTAAAATAATCAATGAGTCTTTGGTTTCTATAATTAGAGAGATTTCATGAGAATTTAACATTTCTGATTTGGAAGCTATTTTTCAACTATGTTACTCAGTCTCAGAATCAGAGCAGTRAATCCAGATCTTGGTCTGGTTTTGAAGTGTGAAGGGACAAATGTTAAAGTTTTGTTTGAACCATCATTAATCCCTAATTTTTGTATTTCCTAAATTCAAAGAATACAAATGAAAGAGGTAATTGCTTGATCAGTTTTGATATGAATTAGCACATCATCCTTGGTGAGACTAGAGGTTCAGCATGTCACAGTACTGTCCAAGGTGCTGTACTGTGAAGGAAATACTTCATTCTTGGATTGTGTTCTGTGGGTTTTGTTTTGGTTGTATCTCCCAAACAGCCTATGACAAACCTTTGCCCAGAAGAGATGATTGGTGTTTGAATCAAATTGCTCTTTTTTTTTTTTTTTTCTAACACTCTTTTCTTTCCTGCTTCAAAACCATATTCTCTGTTTTTATGTACAAATAATCCTGGATGTGTAAAATGCTGGTGTTCCTTGGATTATCAGGATTTTCCTTTTATTTTCCTTGTATTTTCCTTTTTTGATTATATTTAAAATACATTGTGATATTTAATATAGCTTTATTATAGAAGTAAATGTATTCATTTATATTTTAAATCACTTGACATATCTGTTTAGATAAACAGTGTAAACAGCTGATGCTAGCAATCTACCTCTCTTCCAAAAAAAGAAAAATCCAGAATAGAATTCTTAAATGCTATACTAATCACACGAAGTATGAGAAAACTTTACTTTGTTTTTATTGTCAATTCAATAGTGGTAAAAATGAGTGAATAGGCTTTGGGTGTAGCTTAATATCTTTTCAAAATAATTTTGAAGGTTGATTTTATGAGCCATGGTACTTAAGTTATACCACACATCAAAAGCTATAAATATAGGAAAAAATTTACACAGATGCTATGAAAAATGAACTATAATGTTAGGTGACCAAATGTAGGTCTGCTTTAGTCATTTGTTTTTATTTAATAACATTGGTAACTATAATGAATAGTTGATAAAAAACAATCCACAACTTTCCATAAACAGATTTCCCAGTGAAAATATCAAGATTAAATTCTCAGCTGAATTAAATTCCTGAAAGAATCAAATGTAAAAGTTAATTATGCAACAGATCACTTCAGCTTGAAGCTATACATAAATGTGGAAAACATTATTTCCTGTAGGCTTTTCTTTTGAATTCCGGAAAGCTTATGTAAAGAATGCAAACTGTGTTCATTTTTCTCAAAACAGACTACCTTCCTGCATGCAGGAACTACAGATATTGAACAACATCTTAATGCAGGTACTTCTATGGATCAGAAGATATGATGATTCTATGCTAATTTACATTAGTTTAGAATTTGAGGATTCCTGACAGCATTGAAGCTAATGGATTTTTGTTACTTATTAGATTAGAAAGTATTCTTACAACTTATCAATGTATCCAAGATTTTGTTTTCTTTTGTTTTCTCACCAGATCAACAGTGTGAAATGGTCTAGCCAATTAACTGCTGCCAGAGCATAACTCCAATTTTGAATTATTCTGATAGGTCCACAAAAATTGATTGATCTTGCTGTAACTATCAGAGATCTTATATTACACAAGTTGGGAAAGTGATCTTAATTTCTATGAAATAAAACATACAGGGATTAAGATATTGGAGATTCTACTGACTGACTAATTTGCTAAAATCCTTTTCAGTGGTCATGTATGAAAGATACCAAATACCTTCTTTTTTTGTTTGCTATACACATGGTAATTATAAAACATAAAAAGAAGCATCAGAAATGTATTATTACAACACATGCTTTCATTCAGAACAACTCAATAAGATTTTCATTATTTTGCATATAGTAATTTTGATGTGCTTCTGTAATTTTTTCAAAACACTGATAAGGTAAGACAAACTTCATACACCAAAAATACCTTTAAAATGTTCTACCAGATGTTCTGTGAAGTGACTTGATTGTTAACTCCTGTGGTTTATAGCTGTTAGTTATAAATTCTGTAAATGGAATCATTGGGCAGAAAATAGAAATCACAGAATCACAGAATGATTCTGTTTGGAAGGGACCTCTAGAGATCATCTAGTCCAATCCCCCTGCGCGAGCAGGGTCATTCAGATTATGTTGCACAGGATCGTATCCAGGCAAGTCTTAAATATCTCCAAAGAAGGTAGCTAGTAATATCGGGTTATAGATGTGGAGGTGGGTGATAGGCAATAGGAATGACATGGTGAGGTGGTTGCAATGAGTCTAGGGTGGTGGTCATAATGACTACGCTAGAGGATAGGCTGGGCTGGGGCTAGAGGAGCAGTGGAGAGAGGCCATGTTGGCTAATAGGCTAATATAGAAGTTAGAGCAGAGTAGAGGGTCAGATGGAGGAGAAGGTAGAGGGTTAGGTGGAGGGGAGAGTATAATATGGCAGGGCAGTGTAGGGTAGAGGGGACAGCGCTGGGTAGGGGTGGTAGAGTAAAGGATAGAAGGCAGGGGCTAGGCTATAAGGCAGGGGATGGGGAGAGGGGAATGTGCAGGTATGGGTTATTGTGAAGTAGAGTGGAGGGTGGAGGTAGGGGGTAGTGTAGAGGCTCCCCTCTCACCTTCCCTCAGTGTAGAGGGTGGAAGTAGGGGCTTGACTAGGTAGGCTTAGGGTAGTGTTGGGTTCGGGCAGGATTACAGTAGCGTTAGACTAGGGTTAGGTTAGGGCAAGTAGGATTCGGGTAGGTAGGCTTAGGATAGGCTTAGAATRGGTAGGGTTAGAGAAGGTAGGATTATGGGGATGGTGTCTAAACTGCCAAATGTCCTTGGGAAGAGTGCAAGGAACCATCTGGTGAGTGTTATGATCCTGTGACTTGAATTCATTCCTGTCCTGTTGCGCTATGCACAGTACAAATGGACTTGATTCTACAATAGGTTAACTATATATGTTGTCATGTTGATTTTCCTCCCTAGCTATAACTTCTCTTGCACAGTTTTCTCTCTCTTACTTGGTGTCATAGAGCTTTCCAAAACATGTTTCTCTATCACAAATCTACTTAGTTCTTTTGAAATAAATAGGGGTCTTATATACACATGCCTCAAAATGACCTCAAAAAGCCCCTCAACATTTAGTCTAATTTACCTTTTGTTACAACTGTCTAATGCTCCTGTGAAGAATTCCTATGAAGAATTGTCTTAAAAGTTGCCATTTTTTTGTCCATATTGCATACTTTTTGCCAAGCAGTTGTACCACTCTATACTGATAGTATACTTCCTCTTTATATCTTCTAATAAATTTTATTGCTATGCAAGTTATCTGCTGCAATGTTAGCTCTGTGTGCTGCATTTTGGTTTAATATTTTGCTTACTGCTTGATTAAACATCAGTCTCTTGCACTGGGTAGAGGAAAGAAAAATTCATCCTACCTACCTGCTAGAATGCACTGAATAATCAGTGTAGACACCTCCTTAGAAATTCCATTCCAGAAATGTCTATTTCCTTTTTTTTTTTTTCAAATATAAAAGGAGTCTACGAGATCTAGCTCAGACAGATATACCTAAAATACAGCTACTTAAATTTTGTTAAACCCTTCCTCTCTCTTGACATTGTAAAATGAAGATGTCTACCTGGAAGATGACTACTTTTAGAGTGAATAGTGGGAAACAGGCAATTCTAAGATACAGTCCATCTGGCTATTTTAGACTCACATTCTGTGATTTTATCCTAGAAGGACTTATATTCCCTTTGAATCTAAGGGACTAGATCAACTCAACTAAGAAGGAACCACCTACACTACGCAGATAAATCTATCCACAAGATAGTTTGAAAGAAGTTTTAAGGAGGTTTAGTGGAATACTTTATGACTATTATAGAAAAAGTATAGGCAAGATGTAATGGAAGAGGGGAGAGAGAGATAAAAAGAGGCATTCAAATTGTTTAGACTTATTCAGTATAAAACTATCAATACCTTACTGTCCAGCCAGGTGCAGAAACAATAACTTGGTGGTATAGCTTAATTTACCCAGTATCTCACTTACTACTATGAGCATAATCTGAAAAACTGTGTATGGTTATGCTACAATAATGAGGTTAAAATATTTTTTGGAAATTCATATTAAAAACACATAATCCCCAAAACTACTTAACAGCACTGCTTTAAACAATAATAATTCAGGAAATTAAAAATTTTCACTCTGGTTGGTTAGTAATGTCTTAGGTATTTCAAGGGCATATGAATCAATCTTGTTTCTTTTGTTGTACTTTTATGTTCTTACTTACGTAACTTATGTTCTTATTAGCTCGTACACTTCAAGGTCAAACTAAGTCCAAATTTTGTTACAGATTATACAATGAGCATATTGGACAACTAAGTAACATGATTTCTCAATGTGATGAATATGATGTTGGCTGGAACACGATGAGAAAGAAAAAGGAAAGTCAAGCGTAGGTCATAGCTGGGAAGGTTTTCCTTATTGGCTTCAGAAATGCCTCAAACTGTGCATGGAGAGTCTATTAAAGGATATGACCTACCAAATTTGCCAGTATGGATACTTTTAAATACATCACGCATTTTTATGAATTAGTTTACGTAACTAAGCTAATCTGACACACTTGTGAGATGTATCTGTGAACTCTTAGGGGCACAGAAAATTGTTGTTCAGATATAAATTAAGTATTTGAAAGTCAAATGCAAATTTAAGGTGAGCAAACATTAAATATGTGCTTTGTAGAGCACCTTAAATTGGGAAGCTACTTTCAGGCCATCTTCAATACAGAGAGGAAGATCTTTTTATTGAAGCAGTTCTGAATTGCCTTCATGAGAGACTTTTCTTTCTGTGTTGCAGTTAAGACAAGCTCTCAACTTATAAATGCAGATTAGATGCTTAAAATTAGACTTGGAATAACTTATTAATTGTGCATACCAGAAGTATTACTTTTTAGTCCCTTAGAAGGATATGAATAAAATAGTATTCAAATAACACTATCTGACTCAATAAATAAAATGATTTAAAAATCGTAATTTGAGAGAAGATGTATTTGGCTTTTATCCCAGCAATAACATTTTTTTTCTTCCTGACAATGTTAGAGCAGTTGGAATCCTCTAATCTTGTTTTTTCAGAACTCTCAAGAACTTCAGTTTTTCATTTTCAACACCTAAGAACATCTATTTCTTGCCATGTTGCTTCTTTGTACTGAGAAAGATTCTCTGATAGAAACAGCATCTAAAGAAAAGAAATATGTCTTTTAGATATGTCTATTTATTTCTACCAGTTGAAAATCAGACAAGGTTATCTTACATAACTCTTTCCTTTGGAGACTCTCATTGGTTACATATCCAATTGGCTACATTGGCGGTGTGAGGTGAAGAAGAGCTGGAAGGAAGGCAAGGCAAGGGAGAGTATTTCAAGGGTGTTCATAGTAGTTCATATGGACTTTGTGAGAAAGGAAGCAGGTTTTGAGCACTACCAGAGAGGTCTACGACAGGAACACAATATATCTGAGAACAAGGGGGGCAGACTGCAGCAAAGAAGCAAGAACGAGACAGATACCTGGGAGTAAGAAAGGCGATCTGGGGATCCCCCTCTTCTGGAAGAGAGTTGGGGCAATGGGAGCAAAAAGTGCCAATAGTGCCAATTCTTTTTATGTTTAAGATGTCCAACATCTGGAGTTTGGTGGGATCTGGCATCTGGGATGAGCAACCACAGGTAAAACTTAGGTAGCTATAACCTTTTACTTTTGTCAGATATTGCTGACCTTACAGAGATCTGCGTATATCTTTTTCTGAACCATCACAGATTTTTTAAGCTCATTATTGGTTTACCAATAACCAATAAATTGTTTTTTAAGCTCATTATTGGTTTCAGGGTTTAAAAACATGGCATCTTGTGATGCATGATCAACAGCCCTTGATGCAAACCTGTGGGGAAAGTGAATATAGGCTGTTTTTGCCATCCCAGGATAAGTCACTAAAGATCATCTAACACTGGAATTATGTCACACAATTATGGCTGCACCTGTTTTACGCTTTTCAAATGACCAAAAGAAGACAAAAACAGTTAAATTAATCAGATAGGGTTGTTACCAGATATGATCATCAACTTGACTTTTGGTACCATGGGTACTTAATTTCTAAGTTCTGTCTATCTGACCATGTAGATGTCTAAATTCTAAATTGCAAACTTGCATATGATATCAGACAAAACATGCAAGACAGTGGTTTTTAATAATCAAAATAACATAGTCCTAGAATATTTGGTATTGTTGAAAAATGTCCATTTGTGTTCATTAGCCTATCCAAACGCCAATCATTGCCTATCTTATGATACTTCTATATCACATAGTCACACAGTTGGTTCTTCATTTCCATTTCATAGATCCTAGTCTCCAAGGCTACTACTTATTTCAAAAATCAAATGTATAATAAATAATAAATTTTAGAAAAACAAATTAAATACAAATGAATTTATTAAATGTCCCAAATTCTGTGCTTTATTGGAAATTGTATATAGACTCATTAAAGAAATAAATCTTTATGCTATATTATCAGTTTTGGATAAACAGTATTCTTAGTGACATAAAATATCATTTAATGGAGGTTGTTTGGTTAAAATAATGAAAATAATTTGGAAATGATTTTAAATCATAAATGTTTTCAAGAATCCCAATTCATTTTCATGTTAATATAGTTTCTGTCAAAGGCAACTACTACATCCTTGTACAATGAAGCAGTCAATCTCTGAACATGGTTCAAAGTGATTTATTTTTCTAGGCTTGCAAAACATCTATCTTACATTTTAAAAAATGTCTTGCAAGATTTCATAAGAAATGTATACAGAAAAGAAACGAAGAGAAGCGAAAAGAAGCGAAAAGAGACGAAGCGGAGAGGAGAGGAAAGATGAGACAAGAAAACAATCCCCAGGGAACATATTAAGATTACAGGATCCATTCTCAGACCTTAAAAAAAAAAAAAAAAAAAAAAAAAANAAAAAAAAAAAAAAAAAAAAAAAAAAAAGTTCCATAAATAAAAATGTGCTGAGATGTAAAGAGAATGATTAAGATAACATATTTTGTTCACCTAGCTCTGAATGATTTGGCATCCTCCTTTTGAAGTTACATACTAGAATAAGTGGTCAAAAAGATCTTTTAATCCTCTTGTAACTAACTTCTCTCCACAAATTAGAGCATGCAGATCTGTATAGCAGTTTCATAGGAAAGAAGCAGAACAGAATGCACATCAAAACTTGATAACTCAAAAATGTCCTGAGGCAGTCAGTACAATAAGATAGAGGAACTATCAAATTTGTAAGTCTGCTTTGTTGCCGATATCATTCGGTAGACTCTGATATTCCCTCATTTTGCACTTCCCTGTGGAAGATGTGATCATGAAACTCCCCTTAGGTTTTAGTCCTTGGGAAAAAGCAACAACATGTTGGATCATACACCAGCCAAGATTTTAATCGCTTTCTACTAGGGAATGTCTAATTGATTGGAAAGAAGACCTTCTCCAGAGGAAGAATTTGCTAATTACAGAAGAGATTTAATCTCTGATAATGGCTCAAATATATAACACARTAACATAAGAAAAGAAAAAAATCAAAATGTGAAGATAAATACCACCTTAAAAAGTTACTCTCCAGACTCAGAACCTTGGAAGTGGGTGGATGAGTAAGAATACTGCCAGACTGCTAATTTCAGGGAAGTATAATTATGAAGTGATTTCCTCTGCTCTTAAGATACCATCTGGGCAAACTTTTCAATCTTTAAAAGTAGTTCAAAGGATCTTGCCAAAGTAGTGAAACACTGGGAAATTGAAGGAGAAGTGAAAACTAATCGAAATTCAAAACAGTAAAAAAGGTATTGCTCACAAGCTATCAGAAAGAGTTAAATACCCTTGAAAATATTTGAAACCCTGTTCCCCATTGAACTCAATGAGAGCTTTGCAATTGCTTAGCAATGGACTGAGGACTTCATTCATTGGTTCAATCCCCTGTTAACAGACTATAGGATATGATGAGAAGGAAATGCCATTAAATTGGCCAGTGCCTTCAGGGAAAACAGTTAAGGAGATAATGCTCCAGCCACTTAAAAGAGTGTCTCTTACTTTAGAAACTGGTGCAGGTTATTTTAGATTGGGGAGTGATACTTCCTTTGAGGATGATCACTGTAAAAGCATTTTCTAACTAAAAGACCACTATTTCAGTGAACTCATAACTGGAATGGAATCAGTATCACTGGTTACATGAGAAGGGTTGGAGTGCACAAGCACAGCTAGAAAATCACAGAACGACAGAGTCCTCAGGACTAGAAAGTATCTCCAAAAATGCTCTAATTGAACCTGCATTTTCAAAGCAAATTCAGCTAGAACAGGGTGCCAAGGGTCATATCCAGTCAGGTTTGAATATATTCAAGAATAGAACCTTTCTGAGAAACTTTCTTCTCTGTTCAATCATCCATACAGGAAAAAAAAATCTTATGTTTAAATGGCATTTCTTTTCATTTCAATTTGTGTCTTTAGCCTCTTTTTCTGTTTAGTGAGTACCACTGAGAAAAGTTTGGTTCCATCTTTTACCCTTTCCCTTCAGATGCTTAAACACATCAATAAGATCCCTCCTCAATCTTCTTTTCCTCAGGCTGAAGAGACCAAGCTTTGTCAGCCTTTCCTTAAAGGAGAGGTGTTTCCAATCAATTAATCATGTTAGCAGTTCTTTGCTAAACTCACTCCAGTAGCTCTATGTCTCTTTCATACATGTCTCTTCAGGATCAGACATAATGATCCAGATGTGGCTTTCCCAGGAGTGAGTAGAGCTGAAGGAACCTTCCACCCAACCTGCTGGCAGTCGTCTTCTTAATGCAGCCCGGGAAGCTGTTGACTTTCTTTCCTTTGAGGTCAAATTGCTGGTGGTCTGTGTTCAAACTGTTGTACACCAAGACCTCCAGGACCTTCTCTCCTGCCAAGTTACTTTCCGGTGTGATGGTCCCTAACCTATCCTGATGCATCTGCTTTTTCTTCCCTAAGTGAAGAATGACATAGTTCCCTTTTTTCAACTTCATGATGTTCCCCATTTCTCATTTMTCTAGTCTATCAAAGTGCCTCTGAATGGTAGGACAACCATCTGGTTTATCAGCCTCTCCTCCCAGTCTCATATCATCTGAAAGCTTTCTGGCTTTTTCCTTCTGTCTTATCTCCAGATCACTAATGATGATGTTAAACGGTATTAGAGCCAGTTTTGATCCCTGGGGTACAGCACTAGTGTTGAGCCGCCAGTTGGACTTTTTGCCCGTGAACATAACCCTTTGATCTCAGTAGTTAGCCAAGTTTCAATTTTATTCCAAGAGAGTTGTGGTGTATTCAACAATACAGATATTCTGAAAATCCTGCTAATCACTGGACAGAGCAGGAAGACTGCTAACTGTTGCCAGATAACTTTGGATGTGTTTCTAAACCATGTCAGGAAGTTCAAGAGCAGTTAAGGAGAACGTGTAAGGGGTTTTAAAATGCTAAAGTGTTTGGTAATACACTAAGAAAACAAGGTTTCTTCCTCTTGTTCCTAGATATCCTTCCCCTGGGGATCAGAATTATTCATTGCCTAGTGAATTATGCCATAAGGCTTGGATTACTTTATGTCTACCTGAATTTATGAGTTTATATCAAGCAGAGACCATGAGGATTTAAAGGGACTTGCAGATTTTTTTCTCTTCTTTCTTCTTTTTTTTTTCTTTTTAAGGGAATGTGATGCTTACTCAGTGCCATCAGAATATACTTTTTTGAGAATAGTAGCATCTAACAAAGGGTGGATGACATCGTTTTTCTTTTTTTTTTAACTTAATTTTAAAACTGACATTGATGTCGATTTAATAAATCAGGTTATAGTTATGCAAAAGTTGTTATTGACATTTTAGAATATAAATATATATTTAAAACATTGTTTGACTAGCGTAGCAGAACATATTAGTCCTGCCACGCTCTACTGATATCTAGACTTTGAGTTCTGTCTTGAAACACTTAGAAATGCTGTTTTTTAACCTTTTTATATTTTTAATAGATACATATTTATTCACAAAGGAGGCATATAGTCCAGATGACATTCCATTTCATACCTTACCAGTCATACTCTTTAATATAAAAACGCTCATTTCTTCAACTTGAAACTCTTGCTTTTTTTGATCAACTACATACTGAAAATGTCATGTCACCAATTAAAATATTTATAGATACATGCATATTTTATAAGAAATTGTTGAAACTACAAATCTTCTATATATTATCAGATAAGAGATCCTTTTTTTCTGATCTTGTTCTCCCTAATCTCTCCTATAGCATATTAGCTACTTTTCTTCAAGTCATTTCCACTTCTTTTAAACTAAGAAAGTCCTCTCTGCTACTCCAATAACACTTAAAAAGCATGAACACTGACAGTTCTGATAAAGTAAGAGCTTGGGATAAAAGAGTTTGAGGGTGACATGGTTTACAAGTAGTAGATATCCATCCTTTACTTTCTCTCTTGATGTAACAATTTCATAATCCTAAAACTGGTAGATCATTTTCAAACTAAGAACTTCTCGTCTCTCTAGATTATGTTGCTGTGAAACTAATGATAACATTCAAGTATCTTAAATCTTAGTGACCTTTATTTTATGGATATTTACATGCAAATTTGAATGGTTAGTGGTGGGGGCTAGACATGACTAGGAAATTATGATTACTACCTGCTAAAATTTAAAATGACTTTATCTAGATGTCTTCAGTTTAATATGACCTCTACAAGTGACATTTCTCAATTATTTGGAAACAATCTTGGAATACTTTCCACTTAAGCGTTCTTTACTCACATGAACAGTCTCATTTATATCACAGATTTTATCATATAGTCAAATATACAAAGACCAAAAGATGGTCTTAGAACCAATTCTGAACAAAGTATTTGTTATTTGGATTTTCTCATATAATAATTTGTCAAATTTTAGCTGTGCAAATGATGTAAATACAATTCTCTTCCACAAATTCCACAAAACGTCAGGAAGAAGACTGCATTCATTCTTGGCACTGGAGAAAACAAAGAGAAGAAAAGCAGGCAATTTTATGATTTTCTAAAATGTTTGTGCACTATATAAACTAAAGACAAGCAAGTAGGTCTTTTAAGCACAAGAGCAGGAAATTAGAGTGCTATAAGAATCATTAACATTAAAGAGCAGCACTGGAACAGATGTTTCCAGTCCAATTTTAGGTTTGTTTCTTCTTTTTCCCTCCGCTTTAGTGTGACATCTTTGAGAATTGTGTTTCCTGTCAGAACTAAATGTTACAGGCATATGTAGAGTCTTTTTGTAATGGTTAATTAAAGGCACTTTTTTTTTCTGGTGTTAACAGCAGTCAAGCAATCACACTACATTTGTTCGGTGTGAAAAGTATGTATATGTTGTGTTTCAATTCATATTTCATAAAATTGTTTAAAGATCTTATTTTACTCCCACTGATTCTGTTACTTGCTGCTGCTCAGTGTAGGGTGGTCTTGACACTGTTAGAACACAGTAGGAGTTGCTTTGGATTACACTCTCTCTATGAAAATATGAAGATCTTCTATCTATGAAAAGATGAAGGCACAGCTGATGATTATAGCTGATGGTTTATCCTTACTATCCTGGTAGTAAGGAAAATACAAGTAGTTCCTTGCTTTATAGTGATGGTTGCCTTTAATGTAAGGCAAACTGCTGCAGTCTTATAAAACTTAGATGCAATCTACAAAATGTCTGTATTATTGAGCTAAAACACTTGTATGTTTAATTATTGGTCTCAGGTAGCTTAGGTGCTATTTAGAATTGATGCAAGTGACAATAATACACTGCAAAAAAAAAGTACCTCACTTGTGATCAGGAGCCCATTGCTTAAACATTTCCTTTATCCGTGTAAATTTTTCCTTTAGTATACATACATGCAACATGCAAGTGGAACTAACTTATTAATTAGCTTATTGATAGTAACGTTTATAAAACTACCTTATTAGCGTCTGCAGCATTGAATATGGCTGTACTGAGGATGATGGACAAAGCTTCAGGCAATTCTTAGGAGTATATGGCTTGCATCCAAGTGAATGGAGGAGGTAGAAGTAGTGCTTCACAGGAGCAGTTGCTACCCACCCTGAATTTTCAGGATTGAGGCATAAACTAAAAGCAACTAAAGCTCATGCTCAATTTGCTATTCCTAGATACAATGTTGGGTAAGAAATTGTTTTTTTTTCTAAGTATAATTGATCCAGGATTAGAAAAACAAATGAGGTGTTGACATAGTAGCAGAATTCTGACAATTGCAATTCTGATCCTCTCTTTAATCTGAAAGAAATTAATGTATGCATTTTGTAATGAATGGTTTATTACAACCAGTGCATCTAGGCCAGAATATATATGACTTGCTAGTCTAGCTGAGAGCTTAATAAAAAAAGTAAAAAAAAAGTTCTCTTCATAGAATGGTTAAGAGATAGAGACCAACTAAAAAAAAATATCTCTAGGATACTGTTTTCTCTAGAACTGTTTTTAAACAAAGCATCTTGTTCTGATACAAGCAATCTCTGACACTGAAGAAATAAAGGATTTTGAGAGTCAAAGTTGAGCTGTACAATGGTATTTCAAATTTCCAATCCCATTCTCTCTCCAAGTTCTGCTCTGTGAAATGTTCAGTGCCAAAAGCATTCTTTTTTTTTTTTTTTTTTTGGCTCAAATCACTTGTCACTGAGTAGATCTCCATGAGGATATTAGTAATGTACCAAAGACAGTAGGTCTTGTGTCTTACCACCATCTACTAACTCCTCATCCTGCCACTGATATAGACTCCTTATGTTCCCATTCATCCAAAGATGCTGATGAAGTGGTCAGCATGGGAAACTTCAGTGAATTCAGTATAGCAATAACTCCATTGATTTACAGCCATTCCCTGCTGCTGTAGAGGGAAAAAATAATGCTCTCTAGTTAAGGAGAAAAATGAGCACATTTGACAAGCTACAAAATAATGTTAAATTCAAGCAGACAGACAGACAGAAAAAAAAATGTAATATGAAATTTGCTGGTCCATCTTGTCCAGTCTGTTTCATGATAGCATGTCTGAATCATGGTTCACATTTACTACTTCACAGAGATATAAAAATTGCCCGTGATATAAAAGACAGATATAAAAGATATTGCTTGTATTGCTATTGTCTGTAGACAAGCTACTACAAGTATATCTCTTTGTATAGGAAAAGATTATTTCCATGGCTTCTGGAAGTGAGCATTTTATGCATGAAAACATGATACTATATTCTCATAGCCTCTGTAACTGTAGATGTTATTCATACTCATATAGACTTTTTGAAAATTTAATTCTTCAGTGATTCAGGTGCTTTCTATCTGGTCCAGAAAAGTGATATTTTCCTTTGCCATATGAAACAGGAAGGCATATATTCTCTAGATAAATATTTTCTACTGCTCTAGGTTTTACATAAGTAAAAGCATAGATTAAATCCATGTGATTTAATGATATGAAAGCCTGATATGAAAGATCATCCTTTTATCCTTGATAATCTTCAGCTAGTACCTCATCAAATAAAGCTTTCATTTTAAAGTCTTTGGATGAAGCAGAATTACAATGTTGGTCTGTCACTACACAGACAAAGTCACAAAATATGCACTTAGGTAAAATAGAATGCCATTAAGGGCACAACTTACTGTTGCACTCATTTCTCTAGATGTGGATCAAGCAGCATGTTGCAATGTATCTACCCTTTAATGAATATTAAATGCCAGTACTGTTCTACATTTAAGCAATTTTATTGTTTAAAAAGCAGTTAAGGTGCTCTAATAGAATTTGTTTTTCATTTGCAATCTGTTTTGTCCAGATGACATAAAAGATAAATGCAGGATTTTACTGACTTACTTTATAAGAACATTATGGAACTTAGAAAGAAATCAATGTATAATCAGGAAATCCATGATGTACATATTTAATGGCTTCAGATAAATGCATATAACCCAAAGATGCGGGGTTTTTCAGAAGCTTACACAAGGATTTCAATAGCCATCAGTATGATTTTTCTTCAAATTAATAGCTACCACTTCCGTTATGCTTTATGCTTTACATCTGAGGTAGAACAACAGCCTATAACCTAGTGATAGGCTTCCTCTCCTTTTATAAGAGGAAATTAATTTCATAGCTCATTGAGTAATTCTTTGAAGGCCCTTAAGGTCTTATGTTTGCTCAGTGGCCAAGAGTGACTATTCAAAGCTTAAGAAGCCCTCAAAAACAACAACAAAAAAAGCCCACAGAACAAAGGTTTTCATAGTGGCTAAGGTCTCTGGAGCACTTTTATACAAGGAGACTGGCAACTTTCCTAACACTAGATAGATGATATCTATATCATTATGGGTTATTCTTACATGTCCAGTGAACTGATATTCACTGTATGTCTTTTGCCCTCTGCAAAGCAATCTGTAAGACAGTTATTGTAACCTCAATTTCTTGCAGGACAGAGAGATGCAGGTATAGACTAAGGATATGTTGACCAGAAAGTCTTATTGTTTGTTTTCAATGCTTTGTATATTTGGTTTGTGTTTGTTTGCTTTTTAAGTAAGACAGCATCTAATCAATTTTCTCAGTCACTTATTTACAGAGAAAGAAGGGATATGGTTACAACAGCTACATTAGCTTGTCAATCACAACTCCCCATGTTTTCTGCTAACTAACATATCATGCCTAATCTGGCTAATTGAGGCTAATGGAGTAGAGACATATAACAGAAAATATTTAACTGTAGCATGGACACTCAGGTAAAGTTTTTCCATATATATACTACACTGGGTATACTACACTTGAAGTATTCCCATTGCATTACTATTTATTCTTCCTTAGTGCCATGTTTTCTTGGCAGGAAAGGGAGAAAGGCACTGTTGCGAAAGGTAGTTCTTAAATTTGGATCAGTTCAGTCCAGGAGACAGAAATGAACGACAGGAAAAAAAAAAAAAAAAAAAAAAAAAAAGGCTAAGAAGATCTTGGGCTAGTAATCTCACTACAATTTTTATAGGATATGCTTTCAGATGAACTTCAGATGAATGGTCATAGCCACGAGGAGGTGTTTAGCCATAGAAATAGGGAGCTGAGCTGAGATCAGTCCTTCTACTTGAGCTGATTTTGCAGCCTCCAATGAACTGCCATAGAGTAGGTTGGATGCCTTGTCAGACTACTCTATTTGCCACTAAAACTTTTTGCTGATGCAGTGTAAACATATCCCTATCAAGGAAAAGGGTGGTGAAGAGGGAAGAATAGAAAGTGAGAATAAGGTGAGGAATGAAACAAGGAAGGAAGGCAGAAAGCAAGCAAGTAAGGAAGCAAGGAAGGAAAGAAGGAAGTAAATGAGAGAGGAGAAGACAGAGAAAATTACTCAGATTCTTCTAAGGGATGTAATTTTGTGTGTCAGGAAGGGAAACATGATCTAACATTTTGGAGGAATAAGAAAACTCATAGAGGACTACAATTGGAATCAGTATGTATATATGTACACACATACATTCATATATGACTTTAAACATATCAAAATATGTACCAAAATGAATAGTTGGATGGACTTTTGGCATTATCTTTTCATTCAAAAGTGTATAGATGCTCAGACACAAACACAAATACCTTCACCCATGCATGAACTGAAGCTCAGCTTTAAAAGACCTCATTTATAAAAAGTAGGTCTTTCGAAGGGCCTGATATTCAATCATTATCCATGACACACACTCTGAACTGGCATGGAAAAAAATATTTCTCACTTGCAAAGCTGCTAGACTAAAAGTCTCCTTTATACATTTAAATGAACTGATGAGTGAAAAAATTAAAGAAACTAAAATTTAACTGCTTGCATGTGCCATGCTGAGGTCAGTAAGAGACTATGCATATGAAATGTGCAACCATCTAAAAAAGGTTTTGCAAGTGTTCAAAGCATGCAAAGAACACGTTATGCTCTTACTGCTTAGGTAGTGCATATGTGATACAAAACACTAAACGAATCATAGAATCATAAAATGCTTAAGGTTGGAAGGGACCTCAAAGGTCACCTAGTCCAACCCCCCTGCACATGCAGGGTCACCTAGAGCACGTGGCACAGGGCTGCATCCAGGCAGATTTTAAAGATCTCCAAAGAAGGAGACTCCACAACCTCTCTAGGCAGCCTGTTCCAGTGCTCTGTCACCCTCACTGTTAAGAAATGTTTTCTTAAGTTCCTGCAGAACTTCTGATGCTTCACTTCGTAGCCATCTCCTCTCRTCCTATTGCTGTCCACCACTGAAAAGAGGCCGGCCCCCTCCTCCTCACTGCCTCCTTGAGGTATCTATCTGAGGTATGGATGTCTGCTATTGACTTCCTCAATGTCTTTTTTAAAAACACTGTTATTCAATTCACCTTTCAGACAAGATAGTTCATAGTACTGGCTTCTTTGTTACTGTATTTATGGCAGTTTTATTAAGAGTGATATCCTCTGCTAAAATTTAGATTGGCTAACCAAACACAGGCATAACATTTTTGGTTTATCATCTTAAACTGCAGTTTCACAGAATCACGGAATGGCTGAGGTTAGAAGTGACCTGTAGAGATCATCTAGTCCCTTAGTCATCTTTGTTGCTTTGCTGCTTTGTGAACTTGCTCTAGAAGTTCCATGTCCCTCTTGGGCTGAGGAGCCCAGAACTGCACACATTACTCCAGGTGACCTGACCAGACCTGGGTAGCAGGGAGCAGGATCACCTCCCTTGACCTTCTGGAAACACTTCTCCTGATGCAGGCCAGGATCCCATTGGCCTGCTTGGTCACAAGTGCACATTGCTGCCTCATGGTTAACTTCTTGTCAACCAGGACTCCCAAATACTTCTCCATGGAATTTGCTGTCTTTGACTTCCTTATTCTTTAAGAATAAATGAAGCAGTACTCATGCTTAGTCCAGGATTATAGAAGGTAGGGAGGACAGAGCCAGGAGTATCTCTGAAGTTTCTTCTGTGCAGCAGAAAGAAGATCGACATGGAGCTGAGTAGATGAGAGCCTCTTTTTTTCATTTTTTTTGAGAAATATCCAGAACTTTGTTCTAAAAATGACAGAAGTTTCATTATTTCACATTTTTCAGTCCTCCAAAATATAACATATCATATAGATATGCTGAAGGAGTTAAGGTACTTATTCTTTATTTCAGATCTAATCTTTTTGTACTTTATTCCTTATACCTAAGCATAGTAAAGTATAAAATATACTACTACTCATATGACATACATAGCCATGTGGCATGAATAAAAAAACATGAAAACCAGAAATGAAAACCAGATAATGAAGGAAAAAGACTCCAAATACTGAGTGATAATAAAATGATAACGCCACATGTTCCTAAGACTTTCAAAGGACAGACATGAGAAATATGATTAAAGATTCAAAAGACAGTATCAAAGACCAGATAAAATGAGGTAAATCATAAGTGTCTCTAGGTAGCATAACTTTAAAAAAGATTGAAATAATATGCGCCCAACTTTCTGCAAGCTGTGATTTAATTAGGCATGCAAATAAGTTTAATAATTAAAAAAGAAAGGAAAGATAAACTTGTAAAGGGCTCTCACTCAGATGAGAAAGGGAGAATAGAAGTGTTTTATAATGAGAGTATCTTCAAACTCAAGGGAAGCCTTTGTAAAGGGAAACATTTGAAATGGATTTTAAAAGTGTTTTTCTGAGTATACTATAGACTATACTATGACTATAGTGTAAGTCATTGGACTTATACTTTCATGGAAAAATGAGTAAACAAACATAATATCAAATAAATAGCTTGGGTTGGATTTCCTGACTCCTTGGCTTGCCCTTTCCCTTCATGTTCTCTGTTTCATTAATCTCTCTCACTAGCTAGAGAGGCTTTCACAGTGTTCGCTCCAGCCTGAGCCAGTTTGATTTTGGCCTTCAGAGGCAGTGTGATCTTGCAGATAGAGCATGAAAATGGTAGTTAGGTCAAGAGAGTTGTAAGAGAGTTTTAATATGTCCTTTATTTCTTAAGCCAGCTTAAGTATAGTAAAGTGATGATATTTATCTAATGAAATGCTTTTAGTTAAGGAAGTAGAGGTAGGAGTAATATTCTCATTATCCGTTCTACTTAATTTGTAATTTGCTTTCTAGTTTTATTTCTTCTTTTGCGCTCTTTAGTCATAACTTCTTTAGCCTTTGACTTTCCCTTTTTTGTGAGATTTTGTCAACTGATAAAAACATAAAACAACTATGAAATACTCTCACAGGCTTTAAAAAAATCAATGGTGGCCACTTAATGTGAGCAAATGACTTAAAGTTAAGTATTTACGTAAGCAATACACTTCATGTGCTGTAAAGTACTGAATGTTGGCAGCTATTGAAACTGCAGAGCAGTACTCACTTCATTACATAAATATATCATGCAGTAGGCAAAAGAATCTGGATACTGTGATCTCCTTCCACTTGATCTGCTAAACTATTGGCAGTCAAGCTGGTTATCTGAGCTCAGAAAACAAAGACTCCGTGACTCTGGAGACTGCATTATCTTTTCCATTTATGAGCTAGTCTACCTAACAATCTGGTATTGAAGTTGTTTAACACTGGGAAAAGAAGCTGATTTAATTGACTTGATGCTCACCAGGAATTTTAGCTTAGCAAGGACTTAGTAAAATCATGTTTGACACTGAATAAAGCAACTACTGGTTTAAAAGCTGACCATTTTTTTTTCATGATTATTTAATGAGAAAGAAAGCACAATTCACTTCATCATGCTGACCTCAAAACCTATCCAGAGTACTCAATACTAGCTCACTTTATTTCCAATTAATCTACAATAGTATATAGAAGGGACAAATCTTTCTTAGTCCGCTTCTCCAAGTAAAGGATAAATCCCATGAGGAGAGTAAGAGTTTCCATCAGCAGCAACTCAGTCTTTTATCTGTAAACTATAAATTGCAGTATAGTTGACTTAGTACATTCTTTACTGCAAAACTTTATAGAGTTGCAGTACCTTTTTAAAAGTAAATAGTGGACATCTATTTAAAACCAATGAACTTCCAAAGTCAAAAATTTATTGCACTAAATAACATGAGATAAAACCTTTTAACATCTCCATAATTATTTTTGCTAAAACAAACAAACAAAAAGTTAATTTTATCTAGTAAATGGATGCATAACAAATTTCAGACAATGATCAAAAACACACTCATAACTACATGTACAATAATTTGTGTTTACAGAGAGATAAATGTCGCATGGTGGAGTAAACAATGACACCCAGTGGCCACACGTATTCACTGTGTGTTTGCATCCTTTTGGATTTTCCCTGCACAACTGTTTCTATAGTTGAGGTGGGATAACATTGATACTTTTTTGTTTGTTTATTTTCTGTTGTTGCTGGCTGTTTTTATTTTTTATTTATTTATTTATTTTTCATAGTACTAACCACCCGCTAGCTGAGTTTTCTTTGCAGACAGATGATGTCACAGGTTTGGCATGAACAGCTCCATCTCCCTTAAAACAGAGAAATGTCATGTAGTTATTGAGTGCCAGCTTGTCCCAGGTCATCAACAAGAGTCACATGTACAAATCTATATAGATCATACTTTCTAATGAAAATTGGCACAGAAGAATTTTAAGAGCACAGAAAACACTAGATTGTTATGACAAGGACAGGCGGTGAGTATTTAGGCTGTTTTCCAGCGTGTCATGAATACTGTGGCTCTGTTGTTTGTCATTATGTTAATCTGACAAAAAAAAACAGAGACTGTATTAAGGATAAAAAGGATTAAAATCAAATGTCATTTATCAGAAGATCTAGGTTATCTGAATCTGACAGAGGCCAAGGCAAAAGCGAAGGAAAGCTGACTCTAATGAATTATCTAGAAGATGCAGATATGGGATGTGTTATCTGGTTCTAACTTGGGTGTTGTGAAAGTGTAAACGTGTTACTTATGGCTTCTGTGGTGCACCAGAATATCATGGGGGCTAAAGCTGGTATTCCGTTTCTGTCAAGAGCTGAACCCATGTCTGATTTTATTGAAGATCCTCTTTCTTATCTAGAAATAATGATTTTTTTTAAATAAAATATATCTCATAAAATACCAATTTCCTGTATGTTACAACTATAATTTGTGTTTTCCTCTGTTTCTGTCCTTATCTCCTTCTCAACCTGCAATCAGCATATAGACAACCCAGGACAACGAAGTGAGGGAGAAGCATGTGAAAAATATCTTAATTTCCTCCTCCATGCTTAGGAAAAGGTCTGGGAGTGCTGCTAATGACAAATTTAAGCCAATGTCATGGTACAAAAGCTGTGGCAACAAGTTTTCAGTAAAAATTTCTGACCACTGTTCTTGGGAACTGTGAAAGATTCAGCCAGGATGATAATGCCCTAAAGGCACTCTGCTAGTGTGAAAAACATTATTTGGTGTTGCTACAGATAGAAAGGCACACATCTAGATGGTAGAGAGGGAAGCTGCAATGACCTACTAATGCAGACCTGGTATTTTCTAAGAGAGAATGAAGAACTGCTCTGTGAGTCTGAGCCTATTATAGATCTTGCTATAGCTGTTACTATCAGTAAAAAAAAAAGTCTGTGGCTGGTCCGTGCAGCCAGTCAGCACCACGTTACATGTGTCAAGGCATGTTATGTCATTGTGTCACAATGTGTCATCCTAAACGCAATAAGAACAGATAAATATACATAAAAAAAATAGGTGAGTATGAACAGGTGACTGGATATGAAACGAACGATTATAGCTTGTGGGTGTTTCTGTAGTGAAAATAATTCATCTTGGTGATTTTTTTTTAATTGCTTTATTATGAATCTTTTGCTCTCAAGCAAACCACCACATCTGTATCTCAAAATATGTTTTCAGAGTGGAACTCTGAAACAACTGAATTGAACTATTGAAACAACTTCAATACTCTTCTCTATTCTGATAGCTTGTAATTGTTTCATGAAGTTTCACCCAACTGCCATTTGTTTTGAGTAGAGCATCTGGAATGTTCTATGCCATGTAAACCTTGCTTAGCCATCAATTAAAGACATGAACTAGTTTACTTTTGTTTTAAAACTCCATAAATTTTCAAAATAATCCATCCAAATGTTGTTTCTTGAAAATGGTGAAAGAGATGAGAGACTAACGTTACCACTTCATGCTGAGGAAACGTCCTAGTGAGACAATTTTACCCTAAATCCTGATGAATATCTATAGAGTCATTACTAATTTTTTTTTTTTTTTTTTTGAAAAAGCTCTGATGCTATTGCTATTTGGAAATATGGTCATTGGATATTTCAGCCAGGCAGGGAGCTCAGGAGATCCCTGGTCTTTCCCCTAGCCCAAAGTAGGACCAGCTCTGATGTCAGACCAGGCTGCTGAGGGTTGTGTCTAGTTGGGTATCGAAAACTTCCAAAGATAAAAAAAGGCACAACATTGTAGCTACCTGCTCCACTGACCTGCTGTCCTCATGGGGAAAAAAATTCTCCTGCTATCCAGTCTGAACCTCTCTTGTTTCATTTTATGTCTGTATACCAAATATCCTTGGCTAACACAGAAACAGACTATTTCCACTCAGAACAATGAAAAAATTGCCATTGATTCCCAAACATCTGAGGGGAGAATGCAAAGAAGATGAGGCTGAACTCTTCCCAGTGCTGGCTAGTGACAGGACAAGGGGTAATAGGTATAAATTAAAAGGCAGGAAGTTTCATCTCTGTATAAGGAAGAACTTCTTTACTGTGAGGGTGACAGATCTCCTCTGGAGATCTTCAAAACTTGCTTGGATACCTTGTGCCACATGCTCTAGGTGTCCCTGCTGGACCAGGGGTGTTGGACCAGATGATCTCTAGAGGTCCCTTCCAATCTTAATCATTCTGTGATTCTGTGATAAGAATGTGATATTTCCTTCTTGCTTTTTTTCATTAAAGGTGATTGCCCATCTTACAGAACAAGGCTCCCTGGACACACTTACGTTAAAATGAGGATGAGTCAAAAAGTCAAAAGGGTCTCTGAATTCATATATTTTTGTCATGTTTAGTCTGCTTTTTTTTACTGCCTCTTTCTAGAAATTAGGTATAAAATCCTTATGACAACAAATATTTTCAGATTCATTAAACTGTATCTGCTATGGTACTATATGGTGTCATACCACCTATGGTATATACAGAACATACTTTTCACTTAAAATGCAAGTGAAAACCAACTGCCAATTTTTGTTCATTAAGAAAAAAACAAGAACAGCAACAACTACAACAGTAAAAAGTAATTGAAATGGTGACAGTAACTCTCTCTCCACGGGGTGCTCATGAAACACTGTAAAGAGCATTTCTGTAAAAAAAGAGAGTACTGGAAACCAGTCATCTATAAAAGAGACCTTATTTGTGCAACTTAGTGTTCCTGCAGTTGTCATCCCAGCTTACCTCTTCCCAGATAGACTTCACTGTATATGGTTCTTACAGTCATCTCATGACATCACAGTGGTTTGTTCTGAGAAAATGCACTTCTCTGATTAGAGTGGCTTTCACTGTGGGAGTAGTGGAAAGCCTCATTTATCATATGGATAGCATTTTTAACACATTATTTATTTACCTTTTAAGAATAGCTAACCATTACAATAAGAATAACAACTTATTGATTTCACAGTAACCCAATACATAACATTGGAGTGCAAAGATAATACTCTTTTCAATGCATGTTTCCATGGTTTTATTTTATTCATTTTAAGGAATAGAAAGATGGGAACAGCATCATGAAGTCTTGCCTTTTTTTTTTTTTTCCTTATGATTACCTTTTCTCATTGTCCAGCCTCTCAACTCTCAGAAGGCGGACAGTTTTCTGCGCAAAGCCTAATGTACTGTACACAAGGAGTTTAATAAAAGGATTAAGAAGGCATGTTGTTCCATGACATGAGTTTATGTGGCTTTCTGATGCCTCACTGGTACTTCTCCTTTTATACCAGAAAATTCTAAGATTTTCTTCCCTCCGAGAACCATATCTGTTTCGTTCTGCTATGTGTTGCATTACAAAAGACATGAAAGATCAGTTAGAATCCTATAGCTTATATATGAGCTGATATTGAAATTTATACTAYATTGTTATTTTTTTAATTGCTATTTTTACTACTAATCCTCTAGCTTGGATCCTGGAGAAGCTCATATTCTCAAATATGTTTATTAATTTATCCAGATTTATCCAGGAAGAAAATCTGAAGTTTCTCTTTCTTGTAAAAAGTCAGGTCAAGTRAAAAAAGACCATAAACACATAGACTCTCAGATCTCAAACGGTGAAGCATGCAAATAAGGACACATTTTGGAAAACGTGGGCTATAACCATTCTCATCAGTRAAATGTAGATGATGATGTTTGTCATGATACGAAGATGATATAAAAGTCTACTAACACGGACTGGATTATGATTTTGTCAGTTAAGCATTTCGAAACATTGATAATATTTTGCCTGTAAGTTCTTTCAGTAAGATTTTAATTTATTATTCTGAGATGGAAAAMCAATGCTTTTGAGATAATAAATTCAGGACAGTACATTTCAGTACCTCACTTGACTTTCTCATCAGAGTTACTACCTTCCTGCCTAGGAAGAATTATATTGTCTCGCAGAATATCATATATTGTAGAATATGCATTCATCTTTGAAATGTTAGGGTGGAATTTTCCAAAAATCATTGTCAAGAAAACATTAGTCTCAGGGAGTTCAATAGGTATATTGGCCCCATCAGCCATAAATGCATAAATCTGACAAGACTGAGCACTTCTGGAAATTACTCTCTGATTAGTTTCCAGAATGATTTAAAAATAAACAACCAAAAACCTTAACTGCTCTTTGTTCCCCACAGAACTATGCAATTACATATAGTTTAGGATACATGTTTATAGGAATTCTATAGGCACAAATATCTGCATGTGCAGATATGTATATGAATTTTTATACCTATATGTGCACATTTGTTTCTGCTTGTACATAAACACATACACACAAATATATACAAGGTATTTTCTCAGTGCCTCCTCTTATTTTTGTTTAGTTTTAGGTATTCACTGTGGCAGCAGTAGAGTATAAATGATCCAGCAGTTTGAAATGACTACATTAGTTACATACACACTAATTAAAGGATTAATCTGAGAAGAATAACATCCAGTTTTCAGTCCTTGCTCTAACTGACAGGAAATTCTTAAATGTTAAGCAGGCACTAAAAGGGTTCTTTTAGACCAAGCATGTATCATAATATAATATAATATAATATCATCATATATCATATCATAATCACATATATCATATCATAATCACTGCACTATGCAGTCTCCTCAGATTAAAAAACACAAGACCAAGACCAAAGGAGATGGTCTTGGAGGGTGTGTCCCTGTATTGGAGACATTGACAAATGGGATACAGATCTTCTAAACCTCAACCATCATGTTGAGTTTTTGGGACAGTGGGATTTTTTTTAAGTCTGGTGGAGGCAATAATGTACAAGGGTTGTGAATGTGAACAGCAAACGGGGGAAACAAACAAACAAACAAAAAAGCCTTTTCCACCTATCCAACAGCCAGGTGCCTAAGAAAAGGAAATCAAGTAACTTGCAAGTACTTAAGTGCACTGGATAGTTGTAAACGGACCTGCTCAAGCATAGAAACACTCCTTGGCCATCCTAATATTTCACTTAAAAAAGACTGACCTATAGAATCTCCTTCTCTATGAATTTTACAAAGCAGCCTCTGGTAGCTCCTAGGATCCTGCTCTGCTAGACGACCACTGGCTTTTTACACCTAAACTCCATGCTCCATACACCATATCCTGAGCATAATGAACTTCATGATGCATAAATAACTGTTATTTGTGGAGTCTGATGGTACACTCTGAAAGGGATGAGGCTTTAGTCAGTCAGTGATCCTCACCATTTGCTAAAAGGTATTTTTAAGTAACTCCCAGGTCAACAATGTGGCTCCCATGGATTCTGTGGTTAGCCATTGCATTGTAGACTGTTGATCCATCTTGGGCTAGGCAGCAAGTCATTTAAAAGTTAATCAGTGCACTGCTCAGCATTTCAATAGCTGTCTCTTTTTATACGTCTAGACATTRGTTGGGTAAACCAATTCAAAGAAATGAGCTATGGTTGCTGCCTGAAACCTCATACCTCATCTCTTCTGAATTTCAGAAATAGTTCATCAGGAAATGTGTGTTCCARACCTTTGAGTTTATTCTGAGTCAAATGCAAAACCAAGAGAGATTTTTTTTTTTGTGCAATTCATAGCAACACTAATCTCGCTAGAAGAGCTGAATTTGTAAATTTGTTATCACTCATAACATGAACTGTTTCTGTATTTTTTTTTTTTCTATTTAGGCTCAAAATGTTATGGGAACTGCTTTACAAAGACCTTAGCATTATATAATCATTTAAACTTTGCTTAATTTTAATCAGTATATAGACAGGAGCACTGTGTCTCTGACTTACTTTTAAACAAGAGTGAATGTTTCTATGACTAAAAGGGAGTAAATTATCTCTAGAATTTTTATAGACTCGCATACATGTGAAGTATATTCAAAAAACSACACACACATAACACAATCACTGGTCTGCTTGTCATGTTCAATACAGACAAATAAATCCATCTGACAGGGAGTTGCATAATGTATAAAGAGAAAAAAGATAAAATTTCTTTTCTCCTGAAAAAGAAAAACTGAATTCATGATGTTGCTCACCCTCATATTTTTATGTGTTTATTAGGTATTATTTGTTCCTTCATGTATAAATGATTTTTTTTCTGTAGCTCTTGCATAACTGGTGTGAACACTACATAAGATGTTCATTTATAMCTATTTCCAGGAAACTAAATTCCTATATTTCATTTTCTAAATAAATATATCATTAATGAAGGTAACTATATCAGAAAGCAATATTTCCCCCAAGGAGTAAAAGCCCTTTATATTGCCCTTTCTTTCTCTTCTTCTTTGTCCCTTTTCTCACTCTTTTTTTTTTTTTTTTTTTGATGAACATAAATTAGAGTTGTAGCAGGGTGAAAAGAATGCAGTCTGGTGTACAAAAGCTCTGTATTGAAAACTAAACAAAAAAAGATCTCCAGTTCCTCCAAGCACAAGGAAAGAGTATGCATGAAATCAATGGTGACAATAAAATATATATGTATTTTAAACACTAATTTTGTAGACACATGCATTTTCTTTAGTTACTATTAATATTAGAAAAATAAAATAAAATAAAATAAAATAAAATAAAATAAAATAAAATAAAATAAAATAAAATAAAATAAAATAAAATAAAATAAAATAAAATAATAAAATACAAAGCATTTTACTGTCAGTCAGTTAAGGAGATATTAGCAAGTTTGTGTTAGTACACTGTTAGGGTTTTAGTGGTATAACAAAAAAAAACAGAAAACATCTTTTTCACCGTACTTAAATTAAATGCATAATCCAGGCCAAATTTGGCTTTTGGCTGAGCCTTCTTCTGAGAACAATACTGCTACAAAGTCTAACTGRTGATATACGAAATACACATAAAAACATAGAAAACAACCATTTATGATTATCATGATAACATTTTATTAAGCATCTTATTTGATTAAATGCCTCACTTTAATTTCATTTTGGAATTCTGTAGATATTATTTTCTCATGAGAGAGAAAAACATGACAGGAGAGTGATGATTGACGTTTGGTTAAGCTTTCATTTTTCAAACTCAGAAGCTGGAAAGGTTTGAAAAATTTCCATGGAAACTTTCTTATTTTGGTGAATGGGGATATTTTCATGATATACAAATAGGTAAGTCTGAATATATTAGTCAAATACATTCTTCATGGTCATAGCAGTTTGCTACAGTGTGCTGCCAAGCATAGCTGGGGAAAACTCAACAAACAACAAGTTTGAAATATTTCATATGTCCATACAAATCTAGATGACAAATTGTCAACAAGATAAGAAAGAATAACAAGTCAAGATAAACATGCAACAAGAGAGCAGCATGGGCGTTCTGACACAATTCTTTCAAAAAGTTTTTAAAAGGTTTGKTTTTATCCCATTACAATATTAAAACTTTCAAAAATTCATTTATGATTTCAGACCAGCTTTTGTGAAAATACTTAAAAAAACAAWAGGGATAAACAAGACTCTCATCATAATTTAAAGTTCTCAAATAATGAGTCTTTCAATTCTTTTATTGTATTTTACCATTCCTGTGTAACTCAAAATCTGGGAGGAGTTCTGTATTCAAACTTTAGTTTTGTGAGTTTTGTACCTATTTTATTACTTCATCCTACTTCCTCTGAACTATTTCTAATTCACTTTCCTGTCCAGAGTGAGAATCAATTAGTAGATCTCAATCTATTGTCCTTGGGAAAGGACACATCCAAACCAAAATCCATGCCAAAGAAAATACAAAAGTTGAATGGAATTTACTATATCTGCATAAATCTTGTTTGTTCAGTACTTTTTTTTTTTTTTTTTTTTTTTTTTTTTGTAGTTAATGGATAAATATAAAGG